>NC_041721.1:17327997-17672504 GCF_900700375.1 Denticeps clupeoides | reverse complement strand
TACATTAGCCATTATAGACTTCATCTGACTCACCACTGTAGCCCAAGAAGGTGATGTAGATGTAGTAGCCAATGGCAGTCAGCCACAGTGTGTTGCCCACAAAGTAACCCAGGAACCAGTCTGAGTTTATGACAACGATATCTGAGAGAGACGAACAGAAACAAAAGGCATGGAAGTTAAATCCCGCTGAGGCTGGGTATCTGCAATATGATCCATGTTATGAATAATCATGGTGATATGACGCAGTACTAGATGCTACCATGTGTATTACTGTGCAAAATACCAGTGAAAACTAAACGACTCTTTATCTACGCTGCAAGCAATTTTGTCAAAAAAAAAAAAAAACCTCAAACATCGAGCAACATTTGATTTACCCAAAACATTTAACACAGAATTTCCTTACTTTCGTGAAACAATGGTATTGTGTATATGGAAAAAGACTCTGTTCTGCTATTGTTCTCCTAGCAGCAATCCAATTTTCGTTAGTTTATAGTTATAGGGCGACACCTAGTTCTCTAGATATTCACTTTTGTTTTTAATCATTATTATTTTTATGTTCTTCCTGAACTATTAGTGTTGGGAAGATGAAAAATTAATTAGCTGTAATTAGCTTCACTACCACCTAAAACTTGCACAGTACTGTTTAAACAATGGCCACATGATAAATATAATATAATCAACGCATTCATGAAATTCTGCACTCACGGTTTATGAAAAACAGCTGCAGAAAATGCAATATGACCAGCAGAGGGTAGAAGGCATTGAGGTGCACATCAAAAGCATAACCCCATTCCACATCGTAGTCTCGGCTCGGCTGTTTCATCAGATATTTATTAGTCACCACCCTGGAGTGGAAAATGTGAAGATCATCCTCTTACACTCTGTCTCAGTACTAGATGCTGATCCAATATTCATTAAAGTAGAAATGGACTGAGAACGTCAGACAAAATCAACTAATGTAATGAACTGTAATTTTTACCAAAACACACATAAGACAAGATCTACACACAGAAGCACTTATTAGATACACGTTATAACCTTCTCACCACATAAGTGTAGATATAAGGAGTCCAACACCAATGCAGTCGATGAACACAACCCACAGCAGCAGCTTTAAGGTCTCCACAAAGTCCATGTCCAACACAAAACCAAAGCCCATAGTGGAAACTACAGAACAGGGAAACAGGGTCAGTCACTTACTTTGGGACAATTCTCGACATTTTGATAATGCAAGTTATTTTATCCCCATAACTAGTGGTCAGAACTATGAAGAAGTGTTTTACTACTGGGTACTTCAATATAAAGTTATGACAAACTTGCCATGTGATGCACGGGAATCAGTTAAAACCAACTTCCACAGTAAAATTCTGTGAACTCTACAAGCACCAAATATTTCAAATGTCAAAACTGTGCAACACTTCAATAAAATAATGTTTATGCAACACCAATATATGTAACATACAATATATGTAATATGGGCAGTGGTGGCCTAGCGGTTAAGGAAGTGGCCCCCTTAATCAGAAGGTTGCTGGTTCGAGTCCCGATCCGCCAAGGTGCCACTGAGGTACCATTGAGCAAAGCACCATTCGCACACACTGCTCACTAAGGGTGATGGGTTAAAGGCAGAGGACACATTTCACTGTGTGTGCTGTGCTATCACAATGACAATCACTTCACTTTATCTTAACTAAAATGACCAAGATGGTGTGATTGCACGAGACAACAATGTCATTGGTTTAAAAGCTACACAAGTGCTGTTAAGTTTAACATATGATAGCCAGAACTAAGAGTTAAAATGTGGTGCCTTGTATGAATATATTTTTTATTAAGCCTGATACACTATTCAATATAACGTATATAATCTAAACTTTGAATGTCTGGGTTATGATTATAATACGCTTTGAATTTCATTTAAATTAGTAAAGATTTTACAATGCGAGAGGTAACCTTCATCTTTTTCTCATTTTCCAGAGAATCGCCCTTTGGATTAACCTGCAATATCATAATTTTTACATAACTAATAATAAAAACAGCAATAATTGAATTATGATGAGAGGGTGGACTATAACAAACGGCCGTTTTTACATGCACCACAGAGAGTTCATCACAAGATCTCCCTCTTTCCCCACCCATAGTGTACTAACCACACAGCCAGACACTGAGCAAAACCAGAAAAGCAGGGTCGTCCCGAGCCCACTGGTCCTTGGTCTGCTTGCGGTAGTGGAAGTTGCGATAGACCCTCTGGGGCGAGGTGAACAGGTAGAGCATCTGCCACACGGCGAACTCGAAGTCCATCTGCTTGATGTGCAGCAGCCGCCGCAGGTACTTGTAGCGCTTGGCGCCGGCTGTGTGGCGAGCGGCGTCGCGGCTGTTCAGGGCCCCGTTGCCTTGGCTCAGTGGATTGTAGGAGGTGGTGGGCAACATGGTGCTGGGTGACGAGGGACGGGGGGTGAAAGTGAGCGTGAGAAATCTGATATGATACGAGGACGCTACACAACAGATTCACTGCAGAACAGACACACTGAATACATTCAAATGATTCAATCCAAACTACCAGGCTTTAACTTGAACCAAAATCCATGAAAGAATGAACTTATTTCCCATATACACATGCTTACTTACGGTTTAATAACTGTAATCAATGCTGTGTGGTATTAATACAGGGTAGTAACTGGGTTTCTACGTAATATTACATCCCTCCAGTTATGGGACATGCATACAACTTCAATATACATACAGTGTATAGACTAATTAGAAAAATACAGTAGTAATGACACTGAATTAACAATAATTATGTGATGAACCTGAACCAGTGGTTTAAAGCTGATCAGCAGCTAATCAGAGTAGGAACCCAAGACACTATCTAACATGAGTAAAATAATACAAGGAGTAGGAAGAAAAGAAAATTTTGTCAGCTAAAGAATTTATCATTAGACGACATTATTACCTAATACCCGGTGTTGTAGAGAGTGGCCATAATTTTGATCATTTATAGAAACACTCCCAGGTCGAGGCAGCCTAGATGCTAATGCTAATGTGCAGCACTGTTGACATGATTTGAATGGTCGTTTCAGCGCCGACACGCTGGCATTTTTGACAGACAACACATGAAAACATTAGAAATCCAGCACACGAACTCACCTGCGAAACCAGCCCCCCACCCAAACGTGGCCGTACTAAGCAGCTCCGCTTCCAGTTACTGACAACACAAGAGAAAACTTCCTGTCTCGAAGTGAACACGTCCACACCGGAAGCGCTCACGTCTAGTCCCATTGCCTTGTGGGAAATGTATGCACTAAGGGCCATGCTCATAATTCGTGTAATACATTAAAATTGTATACATAAAAATGCATTCAAGTAATTGATTACACCATTATTCATAGACAACGTTTAATCAACAATGACTGAAATACACAAGTTCATCAAACTATTATTTTTATTAGTAAAAATGAACTAAGGGACTAAATCAGTTCCTTGACTCTTTGGTTACTTAAGAGCATTCATCAACATCCTCTTAAACATCTCCAGGTCTACTTTCTTCATGATATGAACTTTGTGTTTATTTTGGAGGACATCAAGCGTGTCCAGAACCATCATTCCACGGGTGTGTGTCCCTGTAAGCTCCACGGTAACAGCTATGTGGTCACTTTCTGTCATAAATGACTCATCAATGGCTGCGGCCACAGCATAGGAGTCACAGGACATGAAGCCCATACCATCCACCATCTCCTTCTGATATCGCTCATTGTAAGAAACGTCCATGGAGTGCTTGAAGATTTTTTTCATAAAACGAGCCTTCTCAGAGTCTTGAGATAGCCAGCCATCACAGAAGCCCTGTAAATGGGGAATAGAACATTGAACAACAATGAATGTTGCTACCTGAATTCAGCCAGTTGGGAGAGTTTTTCACCTTTTGTCACAGATCTTCAAAAGGTTTTATTTTCTTGACTGATTATAGCAATAGCTATAAGTATGAAACTGGAAAATAAATACGTACCCATGGTAACTTGTTGCGGCAGGTAAACTCCCATGTGGCAATGTAGGTAGGACACTTATAGCTGTTCAGCACAATATAAGCGGCCTCAGGATCAGAGGCGAAGTTGAACTCTGCACACACTGTAGTGTTCCCTCGTGCTGCAAGCGCACAGGCAATTATTCAATGATTTATTAAAGAAAAAGTGTGATTGCATTACAGTTCCCATAAGAGGACAAACACACTCACACTCAGTGTTGCCTCCCATGATGTACAGGCCTTTAAGCTTCTGAGGGAACGTGGGGTCTATCCTCGCTGCCAAAGCCAGGTTTGTTAGAGGACCTGTAGCTACAAGGGATACCTAAAGCAAGCAAGCAAAAAAATACACATTCTACATGCCCTTGATGAGGAAACCTCAGATAACAGCATTTTGTTGGTCCTGTTACCTCTCCTGGGTGCTCACTGACAATCCTGGTCATGGCTGCCACAGCTCCCTCCTTCTGTACCAGTTCCAGGCCCGGTGCCATGGGATCAGGGGCGTCCCCCAAGCCATCTTTTCCATGAAAACCTTCTGAAGACAGGCTACCACCCAGGAGAGGCTCAGAAGCTCCACGGAACACTGATATCTAAACCAACACACATGTTTCATGTACAATTGTCTGTATAAATGTACTTTTTTTCGTGAATGAACGACAGAGTGTGATGTACCTCCATACGCTGGCAGACTTTGAGGACCCGCAGTGTATTTTTGCAGATGTTGTCCACTGAGGTGTTTCCTTGCACGCAGGTTATGCCCAGGATTTGTACATCTGGAACAGCCAATGCCATCATGATAGCCTGGGCATCATCTACCCCGCAGTCCACGTCCAATATCAGCTTTTTCGCCATCTGCTCTTCTATTGGAAAATGTGTCCATATATAATCACTACAGGAGGCCATTTTACTAATTTGAATATTTATCATTGACTAATATTCATAGTGGATGACAAAGCACACATTTAAACACATATCAGGTGTCTCCCAGCATACCACTAGAAGAGTACCACAGTTCTTGACTCCTGAAAAGCGGCCCAGAGTTTCATGTTCGTCTCGTGTAATGTTCTCTGATCGTGTTCACCTGGTGTATATTTATATAATTGTATAAAACTATCCTGTTCGTGTTGGGTCATTACGTGTTAATGTTCCCTTGTCGTGTGCAGTTTGTATTAAACCCCTGTCGTGTGAAGTTGTGCGTATGAGTCCTCCTTCATCGCCATGTCCAGCCCAACGTGACAGAAATATATTTACCGTGCTTTGGGTAAAGGGTTGAAAAGTGCAGGGTGCCTCTGTTCCTCAGTAATTTTGCAAATGGAGAACTTCCACGGACAGTAACGTAGCTAGTCAAAAACAACACAGACAAACTCAATCAGTGGGTCATTACACTTCATTCACTCCAGGCACTGATGAAAAAGCCATTGCTCCACTTTCTCTGCCACTCTAACCTCACCCTCATGCTATAGGAAGCTCTCCTTGCTGTGAGTAATTTTACTAGCAGACCCTTGGAGAACTGCATACAGTAAGAACTGGAATATGGTCACAGCTCCACTGAGATGTCATGCAATTCATAAAATGTTTCATACAGAAAAAGTTGCTCAGTATCTCAAGGGGTCTCTCATTTCATACACTATTGCATATTCAGTGTTTTTGCAAACGGTCCTGTAATAAACTTGCACTATAAATAAATGTATATATAAATACTAGAAACCTGAGTAATTTATCATTCATTCATTCATTCATTCATTCATTCATTCATAAATGTAGACAAGCAAAATGAAACCATTACAGCAATGAGACCCTACAGCAGGTAGTGAGGACAGCTGAGAAGATCATCAGAGTCTCTGTTCCCTCCATTAAGGGCATTTACCACACACGCTGCATCAGGAAAGCCACCAGCATTGGGAAAGACTCTACACACCCCTCACATGCACTCTTCACCCTCCTACCATCTGGAAAAAGGTACCAAAGCATTCGGGCCCTCACTGCCAGACTCTGGAACAGCTTCATCCCACAGGCCATCAGACACCTGAACACTCAGGGACTTTCCAACTCTGGACTGACACACTGTTCCATCCCGTGGTCATGTGATGTGTGGTCTGTTTTCACTGACTTGTTTGTAGGAGGAGCCTGTAATTTATGGAACTCCTCCCATACCTGACTCTGATTTGCTCCCATCGGAGTGAGGCTGTTAAAGATGGCGTGGGTCTCCTGCGAGGAGAGGAAAGAGGAGAGAGGGGAAATACAGCAGACAGATGCCCTGCTCACAGTAGTTACCCTGTGATTTTTCAAATTGTTCTCTTTCTAATTGTTCACGTTCCTGACCTAGACCAGGACGTTACACACACAACCTCTGTTATATTGAGTAATATTAACTGTCCGCAATATTATCTATGACATTTATGGCATTTATCAGACGCCCTTATCCAGAGCGACAGTATTTACAGGGACAGTCCCCCCTCGGAGCAACTTAGGGTTAAGTGTCTTGCTCAGGGACACAATGGTAGTAAGCGGGATTTGAACCCGGGTCTTCTGGTTCATAGGCGAGTGTGTTACCCACTAGGCTACTACCACCCTTGAATGCACTATTCCATTTTGCACAGCAGTACTTGAACTATTTTTACTTTGCACATTTATAATTCATTTCACTAGTTTTGCGCTGTCTACATATTTTTGGTTAAATGCTACTCTTGCACGGCCTGTGTCCCCTGTTTGCACTTTATGCAGCCCAGTTTGTCTTTGTCGCACATGTGGACTTTGTGTCAGTATGTGACGTTGTTTAAATTTTACACCAGGTTAAAAATGTATCACCAGGTTCCAGAGAAACGTTATTCCGTTTCACTATGTAATGACAATAAAGTTTCAACTTCAACTTATAAAACATAGCATATAATATGCTGCCTGGATTTAAATAAGCAAATAAAGCAACTAAGGAGATAAAAATATGGTTAGGGTTATTAAAATCTGAAAGAACTGTGGGGAACCCCTTATCTCAGTGGACCATGATCATTGACCTTGGAAGTCAAATCCAAGAAAAGGGACATCTCGACAGAAGATTGCAGGACTGTGTCTAAGCAGCTGTGTAGCTGTAAGAAACCCCCTTTTAAGTGAAGGCAATAAAATAAAGTTTGGACTTTTGAACAATGGAAAAGGTGTGGTCTGATGAGTCTAAACTTTGTTGCAGAGTGTTTTGTGCATAACAGTCCCTACTGTACAGGCCTGTGGAGGCAGTATTATGGGTCTGGAAATTGAATGAATATATATTTAACAACCTTTCATTTCAATGGGTTTCTTTTCTGTATTCCAAGAAGGAAATGCCAGGATTTATCTGTGAAAGAATGGTTCAGGGAGCATGAAACTCTGCAAATCTTTGTGATGCGCTGGAGGCGACTACACATGGTGCCACTCTACATTCATGAACATATAAATAACTCGAGGCTGAAATAAATGTGACAGTGAATGCATGCCATAAATCAAAGCTAAATGTTTTATGTAAACTTTCACAATGAAATTAACCAGGAAGATTAACCATTTTACCAAGATATCAACAATCAAATGATTTATAATGTGTATTTTTCTTTACTGCAATCTGCCACATAAGCCACTTCAGGGCTGGCGAGGACTTACATCTTAAATTAAGATTTGCAGAACACCAAAGAGAAACTGAACACAACTGCTAATGTACCCAAAAGCAAACACTAACCTTCACCCACTTCTCCAACCGATCCACCAGCTCCAGACGCCGTTTCCAGTGTTAAAATGTACCGGAGGGGGTCAGAGCCAAGAGTCCAACAGAGTTTTGTCACGGATATAAACGCTAGATATCGCGTTAAACAGGGCTGTCTGTGGGCGTGAACGTGTCAACAGAGCCGCCATCTTGGAACGGGGTAGAGGTCCTTTTAAATGAATGAACATCCGTGTATTCCTCCCAACGTGGAAAACGGAGTTAAAGAACCATTAATCAGCAAATTTGAGAAGTGATTATTATTGTTTTGGTTTGTTACAAAAATCTGACGTATATAATATTGTCATGGACATAAACGCTAGATTTCGCGTTAAAGAGGGCTGTCTGTGGGCGTGTAGGTGTCAACAGAGCCGCCATCTTAGAACGGGGTAGCACTACTTTTAAATGAATGAACGTTCTGTATTCCTCCCAACGTGGAAAACAGAATTAAAGAACCGTTAATCAGCAAATTTGAGAAGTGATTATTATTGTTTTGGTTTATTACAAATGTCAGACATGTATTTAGGACCGAGCCGCAAATAAAATGCTAAAGAAGTGTTTTTTTGTTAACAAACCCTTGTTTAATGTAATGGGCATATACAGTCATGGCCAAAAGTTTTGAGAATGACACAAATACTGGTTTTCATCAGTTTGCTGCTTATACTTTTATTATGGCAATTTGCATAAACTGCAGAATGTTATGAAGAGTGATCAGATGAATTGCATTGAAAATGAACTTAATCCCCAGAGGTGGAAAGTATAAAATTACATTTACTCACGTTACTGTAATTGAATAAGTTGTTATTTATTAAGTTGTTTTTAAAATATGTCATTTTACTTTTACTCACTTACATTTTTACCCAAGTATTGTACTTAACTACATATTAAAACCTTCCATTACTGAGTGAAAAATCCGCTTGAACTGAAAGGAAATGGCATATTTCTCAGACAGCAGCACCTCACCATGAAACAAGGCGTCTCCTCTGGGTCCTAGTGCCAGTCAAGTATCAGATGAGTTATCGCTTCAAGCATCACTTCAAGCAAAGAATAAGTCATATTTTGTTTTAATGTTTTAACAAATGTACAATTAGTTTGACACAAATGACAACTTGACTGCTGTTGGATAATGTTGCCCAGATGATTAGCATCAGCTTTTCAATGCTGAGTGTCTGTAGCCTAAACTTTTACAGCCTGCAGCCTGAAAGCATGCAGTAGTAAGTAGAATAGCCTATACAGTGCAAACGCAATGCCTGGCATTCATACCAAAGACCAGAAAGTTTTCTTTCTCCGATTTGTTGAGAGTCCTTCAGGTGGCTTTTGGCAAATTCCAGGCGGGCTGCCATGTGCCTTTTTTCTAAGGAGTGTTTTTTTCTGTCTGGCCACTCTACCATACAGGCCTGATTGGTTGATTTATGCAGAAATGGTTGTCCTTCTAGAAGGTTCTCCTCTGTCCACTCTGACAGAGTGACCATTGGGTTCTTAGTCACCTCCCTGACTATGACCTTCTTCCTCGGCCGCCTAGTTTAGGTGGCGGGGTAGAGTCCTGGTGATTTTGAACTTCTTCCACTTATGGATGATGAAGGCCACTGTGCTCATTGGGACCTTCAAAGTCTAGAGACAATTCCTTTAACTTCTTGCTTGGTTTGTGCTCTGTCATGAACTGTAAACTGTGGGACCTTATATAGACAGATGTGTGTCTTTTCAAGTCATGTAAAATCAAGTGTTTTCTCGAGAGGCACAGAAATATGCTGTGCGCGAACCTGTGCAATTTCCTTTGTTGTGGAAAATAAAAATTTCAATAACCCAACTCGGTGAGAAAAAAGTTTATTGAGAGCCTCTGCTGAGCATCAGAAAAACGCTGTCTCACTAAGGTACACACATGTATTTATTTATCACCCCTACCCTCTTTCTGTGGCCAGCTTGCAGAGCTGGGACAAAACCCTGATAAGCATGTTTTGCCATTCTGTTTTTTACTAAAGCAGAAGATTAAGCTGTCCTTCCAAAAGCACAAACGGATTCCTGCAAATCCTAAATCAAAATACACCTTTGTACGTGCATTGAAAAAGCACAGAAAAAAAATGCAATTTGTTGTTATACTCTAATAAAATCCCATAAAATTTTCCATTACACCTTTCAGTTCTGGCGGATTGTCCTCTGCTTTTAACCATCACCCTTAGTGAGCAGTGGGGACAGTGCTTTGCTCACCTCAGTGGCACTTTGACAGGCCATGATTCAAACCGGCAACCTTCTGATTATGGGGCCACTTCCCTACCTGCTAGGCCACCACTGCCCCACACCATGCATCAAGTCTTCTCTGACAATGAGCAGTGGTTTGTCCTGCAACACAATAATTTGCACAAATTTGGCAAACTCTGGAAGTCCTGAACATTCTCCATGAGCAATTACCATATACCATATCTGTATGTGAAGCCTTTAAATGTTACTTTCTTGGCCAATCACACATGACAGTGGTGGCCTGGCGGGGCAGCAGTGGCCTGGCCTTTAAGGAAGCGGCCCTGTAATCGGAAGGTTTCCGGTTCTAATCCTGATCCGCCAAGGTGCCACTGAGGTGCCACTGAGCAAAGCACCGTCCCCACACACTGCTCCCCAGGCGACTGTCATGTCTGCCCACTGCTCACTCAGGTTGATGGGTTAAATGCAGAGGACAAATTTCATTGTGTGCACCATGTGCTGCACTGCTGTGTATCACAAGTGACATTCACTTCACTTTCACTTTCACCTCCAGGTTTGCGTGTTTCCATTGTACAGTGAGTGATATGTCTTCATTAAGAACATCAATGGGAAGATTAGAAACACGTGATACTTCCAATCTTGGTGTAAGCTGCTCTTGATGATATGCCACATGAAACTGATGTCTTTGTGCCAACGATACGAGCACATTCTTGAAGTATTTGGTGTGATGCACAGCTATTTTTAAAGAAGCCATGCTTAGCTTCGAATCGCATTGTCCACAGAGCAACCAGAGGGCCACATTTCTAAATTAGGTCAGGGTAATGGTCCAAGTATTGGTGTTTGGGCAAAAGTTTAGTCTCAGGAAAAAACTCTTGAAATCTGATTTTATGTTCAGATATCTTGAAGGCCAGATATGCTATAGAAGCTTTGGTGTGTGAAGGAGTGACAACAAGATCTCTCTTGCCATGCAGGTTCATTAGCAGGCACTTTGTCTCCAATCAAAAAAGGCTCCAATTTTCATGGGCATTACCCCCTACTGTTCTTCTTGCAGAAAATGTGAGCGCAACAGTATGTGGACAATTTGTCTTGTCATTTTGTTCCAAAGTGAAATATGAAAAGACTCTCAAGCACAAAGCTATCTCAAAAGTGACTCAAAGAGATTATCAGCCGGGAATCCTGTGTAAACTTTGAAGTGATCATTTTTCTGAAAACACATCCCCCCTTCACACCCCTTTCAATGGTGAGGCAAGTCACTGTCTTTTGTAAACTTAAGATGAGCAGAATGTTGTTCTTCAGTTCTGATGCAGAATGTTTCAGCTCTAATTTCTTGGTCTGGTATTCTTCTTTCTCTGCTGTATAAAATCTGCAGGCATATTTTCCAGAGAAATGTTCCACAAATCCGGCAATACTGTGAGCACTAAGATTGTCAGCAACAATTCAATAAATGGTGCGCTTCACAATCTTTAGGTTTTTCAATGGAAAGTCCATGTCTCTCCAATATGTCATCAATCAATGGTTCCAGCACTTTGTCATACCAAAAACTCTTAACATCACTGCTTTTGATTAAATCAGCTAAATTTATAGCAGACAGGGATGACTAATATGCTTCATCTAATTCACACCAACAAGACAAGTATCAAGTATAGATCAAGTATAACACCTTCTTTGGAGTAATGACATGCCTTGTGCACTTTTTAAAAAATGATTCTGCACAGGTAATTACTTATTATGTACCATGTTATACAACATTAATTGAACATTTGATATAATGTACATTTTGTATGTCAGTAATTCATTTCACTGATAATTTTAAATAATTTTTTGTAATAACTAAGGTTTTGCCTGCAACCTCCCTCTCCTCTCTTATTATTTTTTTGTGTGAGCTATTCCACTTCAGTGCTGTATGTACAGAGATGTGCTCTGCAATGCTCTAAAATTTTACACATTCTTATGTATGAAGACAATTATCTTGAATTTGTTGTCTTTTATGTGTACCTTGACATGCCAAAGATGAGGAGATGGTGGTGCCTCACCCTGATGAACACCGGTATGGAAAAGTATGTATTAAAGGCAGAGTAGTTAATACTGAGATGTGTCTTTTTAAATTTGCTTTCTGTATTATCTAACAGTGTTTGATCAGAGGTAGACGTTTGGATGATCATAAGCAAGGAGGCTGAATCGGTAAGAACCTGTAGGATACAGGACTGTGATGCTCTCACTGACCACATTATAACATATAAAAGGGAGCAGAGGCTCATTTGCTTGAGTTTTCTCTGTTTGCTCTGCGTGTGTAATATTTGAAAGACTGGCTATGTTTTTATATTTTTAGAACGTCATTGGAGGAAAGGTTTCCTCTATGTCTCTCAGGAGAGGGTGTGCTAGAAACCTATGAGTACCTACTCTCACTCCTTAATAGTGCTTTTCTCTAATGTAAGCCATATTCTAAAGACTTACTTACTATTTAACAAAAAATATCCCTAACTGTAAATTTAAACTTGGGTTAGTGGGTTAGTTCATAACATGTGCAGTTGTACATGTGCATGGTTTTGGAGAAGAAGAGATGAGAGCTGTATTCATACATGTACCAGCACTCGATTAAATGTAGAAAGGGTTGAATGTAAAGTTACATAGAATCATTAAAGCAAGAAAGAAGAGTTTGATTACAACATAATTTGGGGAATGAGCAAAGTTTTATGAAATGAAAAAATATTTCTCATGTTTCTCTTCCGCACGCTGCACTCCAGTCGCACTCAGGTCCTGCTGCGGGGCCTCGCCTTGGTTCTCTATGCATGGGGTGAGGTCAGGGGATGGAGTGCTCTCAGTCCGTTCTACATGAGGGTGGTAAGGGGCCATCCGATCCTGATGTAGGACCACAGCTTTTCTCGTGTCCGGGCTGACTCACCCGGTACACAACGTCTGAGATCTTTTGCAGCACCTGTCCTGACCCTCGCCAGTGACTGGCCAATTTTGGCGTCTGCCCCTTTTTCCAGGAGGGGCTGTAAACCCAAACCTGATCACCAGGTACAAAGTCCCTGCCGCAGCTCTGCGAGTCGTAAGCTCTTTTTGCTTCAGTGTAGCTGCCCCCTGGTGTTGTCGTGAAGTGGCCCAGTGTGCTCTGATCCGGGACCACATACGCTTCTGGCCACTTTGTAAACTAATCCATGGTGACAAGAATGTAGCGGTTTCCGGCATCAGTCTGTAGAAAATGGCCCTAAGATGTCCTCCCCCACTCGTTCCATGGGCATGCCCATGATGTAGGACTGCATAGGGGCGTGCGAGCACCCACTTGGTCCCTTACAGGCATTACATGTGTGTACAAATAGTTCAGTGTCCCGCCGGCAGCCTGGCCAATAAAAACGGTCTCGTAGCCTCCTCACCATCTTGGCCACGCCAAAATGCACAGCCCCAGTGTGCCCATGTATCATTTTGAGCACGAGTCGTTCTGAGACCTTGGGGCACCACCAATGGCCCGGTAATTCATTGGTTCAACGTTGAAATAATAATCTATTTTGGATCTCTAGGGACTCGAACTGGGAGTGCAGCACCTTGGTCTTGGCGCACCAGTCCAGTTTCTGCTCTTTAATGTCTTTAAAGTCTTTAATAAACTGCTGGTAGTACGACACGAGACCCAAAAAACTGCGCAGCTCGGCCACGTTGTCCGGGGTCGGCCTGTCTCGTACGGCGGCCGCCTTGGCTGGCTCCGTCATTACCCCCTCTCCACTCACTACATGGCCCAAGAATTCAGTTTGTGTCCGTAGGAGGGAGCATTTCGCGGGATTGAACCGCGGGATTGAACACTTCCTTCAGCCTCCTCGAAGGTGGGAGCATGCACTAATATGTCGTCCAAGGAGACACTACATTTATTCCGAGGGATGTCCGCTAGCATGTGCTCCATCACCTGCTCGAATGTTGCACAACCCGAACAGCATCACTGTGAACTCCCACAGTCCCTGGCCTACCGTGAAAGCCATTTTCGGTTGGGCCTCCGGGGTCAGCTCTACCTGCCAGTATCCACTCTGCAGGTCGAGGGAGCCGAACCACCGTGATCTGGTCACATAGTCCAGGGTGTCATCTATGCGCGGGAGTTAGTAGGAGTCTTTGTGCGTCACCGCATTGAGGCGGTGGTAATCCACGCAGAACCGCCAGGAGTTGTCCTTCTTTTTCACGAGGTCCGCGGGCGCCGCCCATGGGCTGTCCAATGGTTGGATAACAACGGCTGCCGCCAGCTCATGAATTTTCTGCTCCGACGCTTGGCCAACGGCATCTGATAGGGTGCTGAACCCATTTGGTGCGACCACAATACTCGTCACATGCCGCAAAAAGGTGTATGTTTGGTGTCAGCAGGTCCTGCAGCTGCTGCCGCTGTTCGGGCATGAGGTGCGTGCTGCTCCGCTGCTGTAGCTCATCCACTGCATCCAGAGTGTGCCCTTCCTCACCACAGCGATAGCAAGGGTCCCGCCCCAGTCAGGGGTGGCGTCCCACCTGTGCAGAAGCTCGTACCATCCCCTCATCCTGTGTCTCACGTCGTTGTCCACCCAGCAGGCGCGGCTGGGCCTACCGGGTTGTCCAAAACGCCGCTCCAGTGCATTGAGGCAGGAGTAGTCGCGCTGCGCCCACTCCGGTAGGTCGAGCAGAACTTTGAGTGCCTCCCACTCGAGGACGCCCCATCGGGCCGACCAGGTAGGGCATAAAGCTCGGCATCCTGGTCTAACCCGATCTGGACTTCTTCCATTTCCTTCAGTGGCATGGCTGGCGATCCCACTTCTGACACCAATGTGACGAGCCAGGAAAGGAGAAGTCGGCTCCATCATGAGGGTTTCGGAATAACGCTTTTTATTGAACAGAAGCCAGTAGGTGGCTTTACCCATAACATGGTTAACTATTTACAGTCCCCGGCTGCACCCGTCCTGTCGGCGCCCGCAAGGCATGCTGGTCCCAACTCATGGCCGGCCTCCACCACCACAATATCTATTATATAAATAGTGCTGAAACCAAACTATATAGTGGTCAGACTGTTTGAAATTAAACCCATATGATCAGAAAAACACCCGAACTGTATAAATGCATAAAGGTAAGCAGATAATGATAAATGTGTTATAAACAATATAATCACATAATGCCTGTAATCATACAATACAGGCCTGTATTAACAAAAAGTGCAGGCCTGGCCTCCACAGTCACCCCTGAGATGTTTAGCATGAAGGCAAACGGGCCAACAAGTGCTAAAAACCTCTGGGAACTCAAAACTGCTGGAAAAGCATTTCAGGTGACGACCTCTTGAAGCTCATCGAGAGAATGCCAAGAGTGTGCAAAGCAGTAATCAGAGCAAAGGGTGGCTATTTTGAAAAAAATAGAATATAAAACATGTTTTTAGTTATTTATTTATTTTTGTTAAGTACATAACTCCACATGAATTCATTCAAAGTTTTGATACCTTCAGTGAGAATCTACCAATGTAAATGGTCATGAAAATAAAGAAAACACATTGAATGAGAAGGTGTGTCCAAACTTTTCGCCCCCTGCAGACTGTCTTCTCATCACT
Source organism: Denticeps clupeoides (assembly GCF_900700375.1). NCBI lineage: Eukaryota > Metazoa > Chordata > Actinopteri > Clupeiformes > Denticipitidae > Denticeps > Denticeps clupeoides. Next base: position 17,657,039 of record NC_041721.1, on the reverse strand, counting down.
CCGACATTTCACATTTCCTCACTGAAATTTCCTGCTGGATTGCAAATGCCGTTGGGTGTGGTGTGTATTCACGTGTTTGTAAAATAAAGGTGAGATTAATCTCCCCACTTCAACGATGCCAGTAACGCCTATAAATGTAGCAACACATTTGGCACAAATAAACATCAGATTTATTAAAAGATGACATCGTGTTCAGCATATGCAAAAAGAAATTTCAATTTCCATTTATTAAAACTGAATTTAACGTAATTAATGATATTAAAATGTTTTAAAGCAGCGAACATTGTCACCATATTAAATAAACAGAAGGAAATCTGACATCAAAGTAAACATCCAGCACCACAGTGGATCTTCAGCCAGACCATTCTAAAAAAAAAAACAGAAAAAAAACGTTAGAGTTAGTAACTCTAACTCACTGGCAGGAGTTGGCTCCAATCATTCACTTCAAAGAGCCAGCTTCAAGAGCCATTTTGTTAGTGACTGACATATAACTAAAGTAGAAATATAATGACTAGTTGATGCACCTAATGACCAGTTTGGTGCAACTAAAGTTGATTAGATTTTTTTTTGGCTGCATACCAACATGCAGGCCATACCTGTTAATAACACAGGGACAAACACAAAAATCTGTTCTGAACCCAGAATCCGGTTCTAGCCCCTTCCGGACCGGATACTGACATTTATTCTAGAGGTTGTACAAGCTACTCACAGGAATTAAATCAAATTTTTCTAATTTTAATTCAAATTTTATTTGTCATGTACACAGTCATACATAGTATGATATGCAGTGAATTGCTTGGAAATTAAATGTAAATGAAATGCTTGATTTATGTGTTGAACCAATAATACACTCCTCCTCGAACCGTCACCTTATCATGGTGGAGTTTGAGAGCCTAATGATCCTAGGAGTTATGTTGTCTGGGGCACTTGGTGCCCCTGGTAGGGTCTCCCATGACAAATTGGTCTTAGGTAAAGGGTGAGAAGGGTTCAGAAGATCTTTCATGGAAGGAACAACAAAGAGTCAGTGTACCCGGCCCAGAGTGTTACCGGGATCCCACCCTAGAGCCAGGCCTGGGCTTGGGGCCTGTGAGCGAGTGCCTGGTGGCCGGGCTTCCGCCCATGGGTCCCGGTTGGGCCCCGCCCGAACTGGATACATGGACTCATCCAGCTGTGGACTGGACCTTCTTCAGGTCCTGCCAGAGGAGCTGGTGGAGGTGGTTGGGGAGAGGGCTGTCTGGGATTCCCTACTTGGGATGCTGCCCCCGCGACCCGGATAAGCGGTGGAAGACAAAGACGAAGACCAATAATACAAAAAACTGCAATAATACAAAAGAATTTTTAAAAGCAAGTTCTTCAGTAGTTTACCTTAAATAAAAATTCAACTGTACGACTTTCACCTGTTTCAACTATGTTGAGGGCAAACCAGTACACCCTGGCCAGGATTTGAACCTGGTACGTTCACCAAGAAGGTGAATGTGTTACCATACACCACCAGGGTTTGGGGTTGGTTTGCCAATTCATACTGGTTCACATAACAACCAGTGGCTTGACTAAATTTAACTGCCAAATTAAACTACTTACAAGTGACAGATTTCAAACAACAAAAGGAAGTTCATGAACAAACTTCGATTTTGGCTTGGAAAACAATGAAAGGTGAAAAGACAAAGTAAAAAGTAAAAGAGGATGAAAGGATGAAGAGGAAGAGTGAAATCATTGTTGAATTAGTTTATTTTGTGGAATTGGTAAAATATATATATATATATAAAAAAAATGGGTCATGGGCATGATGTCAACTGCAAATTGGTGACGTTTGGAGCATGTTAAAAAATGTGCATGTTAGCAAGCTAACGGGGTGTGGCCACAATGTGTCACATAAAATTTGGTGATGTTTGGGGCATGTTTAAAAATGATCATGTTAGTATATAAAAAATGCCAAGAGGGCATGGCCATAATGAGTCACTTGAAATATGGTGATGCTTGGAACATGCTAGCATGCTAACATCAACGTAACGTTTCGTGGATGTGCGATGAAAACTGTAGACTGGTTGCAGTGAGAAATAAAAATTTGGAATAATAATAATAATAATAAGAAACAGAAGAATAAGATTTCCAAGCCAAAATTATAATTTTAAAAATAATTTGATATTAGAAACATTTTTGGAAGTGTGTGGGAAACCGGAGTACCCGGAGAAAAACCCACATGAACACAGCGCAGCGCACGCAAACTCCATATAGAAAGAAACCAGGCCAGGACTAGAACCCAGTTTCTTTCTATAAGGCAGCAGCTTCAAGCACTGTGCTACCATGTCATTAGAACAACACACATCAACATACAGACATCATATCAATGACATTCAGTCCTGTCAATACTGTACATACTTATCAACCTAAATTCTAACCAATATAACTGTCATATAACTGAATTAAACAATGCTTAAATGCAATAAGACTACAACAACAATAAATAAATATATAGTGTGATTAAACTATTCTTAAAATAGTAACGATAATAAAATATAAAAAAAAAGTAATACTAAATACTAATAAAATGGAAATAAATCAATGTGCTACATACCTCCAGACTCCAAACAAACTGGAAATCTGGAAAGAGAATCAGAGGTTCAGTTAAAGTCTGTAGAGCAACTTAAACTGTATGTGTGTGGGTGTGCAGGAGAATGTGTTTTCTAACAATTTTGTGAAATTAAAACAGTCACAGCTGTGAACAGACAGGGTTGTGAACAAAACAAATTAAAATGTTACAATTTAATTTACAAAATATCAAATATGAAATAAATATTATAAGAAGAGCTTAAATATTTGAACACACTGAAAAAAGGGGACAATTATAAAAGCCGAAGCCGTTTGGCTGGTGATTGCCCAGCAGAGAACACAGAGCGATTCAGCTCTCCAACGAGGTGCGGATGATCTCTCTGTAAGATCTTCCATCCAGGTGTCCTCATGATGTTCAAAGTATGGCTAAAACAAAAAGGAAAGAAAAGGGTTATTTGTCACTTTAAACTTACCTCTGTTGCACTACATGGGTTTGCACTCTCCACCATGTGCCCTTATTTGTATATGGTGTTTTTAAAATTGTATATTGTGTTTTTTAAAATTGTATTTATACCTTTGTATTCAATGTTACTGTTTTGTATTTAATGTTATTGTATGGGTCTGAGAGTAACGTAATTTCAATTCTCTGCATGTCCTGTACATGTGGCAGAATTGACAATAAAGCTGACTTTGACTTTGACTTGAACAGTCCAGAGTAAATGAGCTGTGGAACCCTCACCCACCTGTTGATGAAGTTGATGGCCTCGTCCTTCAGATCCGGGGTCAAGTGGAGGTCTGTGAATATGAGGATCTCGGCAGCATTCTCCACCGTGAGACTGCTACACAAAGCTTCCTCACACATCCTCTTCAGCCGCTCAAGAAGATACTGGGAGGGAGAAAAAAGAATGTCTGAGATCCTGCTGACTGAGTATGTGCTGAGGAGCATTAGTGTGTGTGTGTGTGTGTGTGTGTGTGTGTGTGAGCATTAGCTACCATGTCTGCTGCTACTAAGAGCTCAGCGGCCACGTCCTGTAGGTTAGGTGCCTTGCCGGAGTAGATGAAGGTGAGCAGTTCTTTAAGCACCTCTGGCTCCATCTCATGGATCTCCACACGGTTCTAGAGGGGAAAGCAGAGCTGAGATGAGTTCAGTTCTAGACAATGACATTAAGAGAGAAGCCGGAGTTTAGACTGCTCCTGTTAAACCACACAGAATGAGTCTTATAAATCTTTCTTTTCTGCTTTAATGTGCAACATATTGGGGATTACAGGACAAGGGCTAAGATGAAGGATAGAGACTTACGGTCTGACGCTCCATCATGTCGTGCGTGAACATGGCCCTGAATACTGGACAGCGAGCTGCAGAGGTAGAGAAAGAGAAGGAGCAACGTTAGATCGCCTGAACATCGTCGCTTCCACCAATCACTGTTGCTGTTTCTGCACATGTGAGCATGGTACCTGCTAGGATGGCTTTGTGGGCCTGGAACTCCTGTCCCGCCACAAACAAAGAGCAGTCTGGGAACAGGGACTGGTCCCACAGGTCGCCAAGCTCATCAGCCATGCTATACTCAGGCATCTTCACCTGCGGATGCTGGGTGTTCTTGGACCTACACAACACTTGGATCTACAACAAGCCAACACAGCAGTTACTACACTTCACTCAGCTACAACATCCACACACACACAACGGAGGTGGTGCACAACAACGCTGTCAGCGTCCAATAAAAGACGCCATTACTGACACATCTGACAGTCTAATGTTCACAATGTAGTCAGTGTGGTTATGCAGACAGAACATACTTCACAGGTCACTGTTAGGGCATCGTCCAGAAGAATTCCTGCTTCCTTGTCCATGATGTCATCCCTTCTGGCAAATTTGCTGAAACCGATGGCTTTCCCTTCCTTCATTGACATCGCTTTACCCAGCTCTGCAGAACAAAAGCACACAAGTAGGCCATGTGAGTTCAGTGAAACACGTGCACAAACACTTTGTGTTCTTCAGTTTCACTATTTTGAATCTCCAGACAGACTCACCTTTGGAAATGGACTCCTCTCCCTCCCTGTTGAGAATGGCCATCCTGCCATTGACACGGATACCTCTCGGTGGACCATGGACCAGACTGAAGTAGAGAGACATGTATTGGTCATCCTGGCTTCTCACAGCACTCGAGTACAAGACCATGGCCCTGACAAGACAGAGACAGAAGAAAGACAGTGTGAGAAAGGAACCGCCATTCAGAGCACCAGCAGCCAGAGCCTCGTGCAGCAGTCCAGGACGCCACACCTACCATTTCAACTTTCCACTCTTATTGGTGAAGGTCGCGCTCTGCACATAGCCATCAGCAACGCTGAAGTTAGTGATGGTCCAGGTCAGTGAAAACTTCTTAGCTTTGCAATGTGTGTAGCAGCGGACGCTGGTCATCTCTGCTGCTGGATTAGGAATCTTCTCTTCTCTGGAAAACTCCTCCTCCCTGATGAATCCCTCTTCTATGGAAATCTCCTCTTCCTTTCTCTCTGGAACCTTTCTTCTCTGATGAATCTAGTCTCTCTGGAATCTCTGAAATCTCTAATTATATGAAATGATAGAGAAAATAAAATGAATAATACCGATTTTTGTACAAACACATGACTGGTTAATAGTGATGAAGAGGTCTGAAATTAAAGCATAGAAGGTAGCAATCTGTTTTCAACATCTCAACATGCAACCAGACAGGGTGAGAACCATGTGACTAAAGAACATAAAGATGAATTTGTAGCGAAACTGCATCTAGAAACGCTAAACTCCTGAGCATTAAAAGTACACAGAAAACGACAGTCAGGCAACCAGACTAGGAAAGTAAATGACTTTATTCCACGAGCTGCTCACGCACTACAGTAAAACTGTAACGAATTCGCAGAAGTGACGCCATTTGCGTGAATATTCGTATGAGAGTCTGTGAGCTAAAACGATGCTACACCGATGTCGGGCCGCTGCAGTTTCTCGTCAGGGTTTTATCTGTAAATCATGGCGCCAGTCAGACAGGTTCGCTACTCACCCAACACGCCGCCACTCGGATCTGTCGCCTCGCAGCTCTGACGGTTAATTTTATGTTGTGATAAACTCCGTTACCATGACAACGACGCACGACGTGCAGCGCAGCGCGGATTGTAATAAAAACATGGAGGCGATTTTAAAAGAGGCAACTTTGGATGTTATGTTGGTAATTTGGCTTGTAAATAAAACTGCATTAAATCAGTAATAAGCAGTAACATATGCACTGAAATAACAAAAACAGTAATAAATAAACTTTTTTTTCCTCTTCACTTATTCCCGCTTTCAGACCGAACGCGGCCTGCATTGGGCACTGAAACCCGCGTTTTCTCCGGTATGTGCGTCTGAAGTGACATCCCTGAAGCCCGCGGCAAGTGGCCGTGTTACGCCCTATTTTGTGACTTTAGCGTCTCATTGCAGGCTGCTCTGCTGAGGCTGAATGCGACATCTAGAGTATGTATCCATGCGCGCACAATACGTTGTACTTACCAGAGTCCTTTTTACGTTTTTCACTCCCCTTCTTTCAATACTTTCCTCGTCATTCGGTGCATTAATCGAGAATCATGCGGCCAAGTGAGTAGTCAGAATGTACAGCTGCAGTTCTAAATTTGGTCGCAACTTGGGGGCCCTCTAGTGGCCTGGCCGTGCAGTTGCCCGCACCATAACAGTTGCCTTTTGATTAAAAAATATTTTATATTTGAAATCTTCAGAAAAGGTATATCTTAATAAAAAACAAAACACTTTGACTACCGTTTTTGAACATGGATGAGGGTATCTTATAGCAATATTAAGGGAGCACATCCTAACCCTGAGATATGACTATTGCAACACCACCACACTTGAACATGCAGGCTAATCCTGGCACACAATTTGCAGCCATAACAGCTCCAACTCTTCTGGTAAAGCTTTCCACAGGGTTTAGGAGTGTGTTTATAGGAGTTTTTGCCCAGTCTTCCAGAAGAGCAGTTGTGAGGTCAAGCCCTGTCGTTGGATGAGAAGGCCAGGCATGCAAACTCAGACTGGTCCATTGGATTGAAGGCCTCTTTTGTCCTGCTGCTACGTTCGCTTACAATACACATTTTAAATGGAATTATATTTTGCAACTTAGACAAACATTTAGTTATAGAAATCATACTGCAAACTGTTTTCTGAAAACAACCAATTAAGACACAGAAGCTTATTAAGTCATTTGGTATTTTAACTGTATTTTATTCAAAGCATACTTTACAGCAGATGCCTGGTCTATGGAGAGAACATAAAAGATATGACTCCAGTACAATATTAAGAAATAAATAAAAAGTCCAATCCAAATATTTCCAAGCATATCTCACACTATACACTATAGTATATAAAGTATAGTCATGAAAAATAAGATCTAAGAATAGCAAAAAGACTTTCAAATAATAAGATCTAAGATAATTGTTAGATGTAAGCATGTGAACCATGTTGACAGCTGTCTTGCTATAATGCTGTACTGTTGTTTAAAGCTGGACTACGCATAAGGACACACATGTTCAACTCAAGATATTTCCAAAAATGACTAACATTTTGTCTGACAAATAAATAAAAGCAGCAAATGAGCATACAACATAAAACAAAGAACGCACTGAATGATGACAAATGAAAATGCATTTAGTTGGCGACAAATCAAAGAATAACCATACTGATACATTTTTCTGTGGATGTGGGCAAATCAGTGCTGAACCAGACAAAACCAAGTCACCACAGAGGTTGGGTCCATCCTTCCTTGTATATCTGATGCAGATAGTGTAAGGGGTGCATATGGAAATATATTTTTAATCACATGGCCTCCTTCTGAGGGGTTTAGCTCAGACCACAGTGTATGTGCCTAAATGGCCGTGATTTTAATAATCCCATTTTAGTAAAACACAGATGATCACTGTCTGTCCTGTATAAAGCTCCTCCACATCAAAGGCAGCCAGTGTAAAAACAGAAGCAGTCGTGAAACCCTTATATTTATCAGATGTTCATAATACAAATAGAATCACATTGATGGACGGGTGACAATATCATGGTCACAGACAGAACAGTGCAGCAATATTTTCTTTTAGAAGAACAACAGTGACTACATGGATGCTGCACACATACTGAATCTGAAATGGTGAGAACTTTTTCATCATTTTTCCCCCGGCTGCATTCACTGCACGTCTGTAACTCAGTCAGTGCACATGTATAGTTCAGGAAGTTTAACAGTAGCACTACAGTGTGATGTATATTTTGTTTAAAGACCAGCCATTGATTGGTGGGTGTAAAAGGCATTTAGGCGTCTCAGGTCTCCACTTTCCCGTAGGTGCCCTCGGGGGGTCTGTAATGTCTGGGAAAGGCCTTGAGCTGGAGGGAGTTAAATGCATACTTGCGACATCCCACGTTCTTCACCGTGTTCTCCCGGCGGCATCCCTCACTGAGAGTACAGCAGGTAGAGGAGACAAGAGGAGAACCAGAAATAGACAGAGTGGAGGAGGAAACAAGGAAAGATAGACAAAAAGGACAAGATAAAAAGACAACAAAATGCAACAATGTTACAAGATTATGGTGCTGAACAGAATACATAATAATAATAAAAAACAAAACAAAACATGGATCATGAAAAAAAACAACAACAACAAGGAAACACAAACACCCAAATGTGAATGGGGACAGGGAGGGTGGAGCGTAGATGGAGCAATGACAGGATGGTTGGGTTGTAAGCATGGGGTTAACGCATGAGTCTGTGTGACAATAAAAAAAAAAAAAAAAAAAAGAACCACACACACAATGCATATATCGGTATCCTATCCTTCAGCACTAAAGCTCACACTTCTATTTGGCCACGATTCCATTTTCACTCTAATTTCACACTGTGAACCAAAGATCAGGAAAGAGAGAGGCAGAAAAAAAGTGTCTCATTGTTTGTATATCATAAAAAGAAATCATAGGAATAGACTTTCAACCCACGCCCACCCGAACTACCACCCTATTCAACCCCCAGCACAAACGCAGCCTGAGAAATATATTGTATAACCAGGTGTATGTAAAATAGAATCTTTAGCAAACACATGCTAACATTATCTTTTTATATACTCTGCACACAACTGAAATAATATATATATATATATATATATATATATATATATACACACACACACACACACACACACACCAGATGTCAGGGAGCAAAGAGGTAGTTATGGATCAGATTTGTTCTTAAGAATGCAATCTGGGTGGAACAGCAGAATTGACAGCTAACAGCGACCACACAAAACAGACCACGTCTAATCAGAACTCTGTGTGTGTGTGTGTGTGTGTGTGTGTAGTTGATGGGATGTAAACATTACACTGTAAAATAGTTTCTAGAATCTTTCAAACAAAAATACTCTAAAAATCCCTGCTTTTAATTCGCCTTCACATAAAAAACACATTCAAGCCAAATATGCTAATCAAAGTGCATCCAAATAATCCAGTTGCTCTGATATCTTAACACTAATAAAAATAACGAAATGCCGGTTTTATAACTACAGGAACATATGAGTGAAGATAGGATTACATAACTCATAACCATAAATGCAAAACGGGGCCAACATGCCATTAAAATATAACACAAGATAAAATAAAAAAAGGTTGTTATGATTTGCATGTTAATAAAATCTCTTCAGAACCATCAAACTATTTCTTATTATTGGAACACACTGAACACTTTCCTTCGAATTGTATATTCTGCAATTGCACGCTAAGGGAGAAGAAGTTTAATTAAAAGTGCATTTAAATACCATAAAGGTCTGAAGCCTAAATAATTAACATTTGTACAATTGTTTTCTGTGCAGAGCCTTTAGCATCTTGAACTTTTTTATGGCACCAAGAATGGGTATATTTGTAATGTGACACTTTCTTCCCCCTCACCATACATGATCTAAATAATAACACTCCATATTAAAATTTCATTAAACAACCTCTATTTGTAACCATAAATGTTTATACCTGAAACTTGCATAAAACCCTCAAGCAACCATAATTCAATTGCCCTTAAACATGACAATCTCATACACAATAAAAGTGCAAAGCTGGAATGGAAGCGGATAGCGCTCATCCTGCTATGTAGGAAGACACCCGGACCAGGTGGGACCACTGGGACGGAAACATTGCACAGGGTTCTGGAAGCAGCCACATTACTGCATCTGATGTCCAAATCTTAAAAGCCGTGCAAACCTATACTTGGCACGAACGACAAATGGAAGATGCCAAAAGCAAAGCAATACATCCCCACCCCTCAATATATACAGATGTAAATACGGATAGAAATAAAGATATATTTTTTTTTGTATCTGTATACAACCAACAACTAGGAAGCGCAACATTAGTAAATTGGAAAAAAAATAAATAATATATATATATTATTGTTAAGATCAGGTTTATAACTTAAAATGATTCTATTATATCATTTTCTAAATATTTGCAAGGTTAGAAATACAAACTAATTTACATTTACATTTGTAGAACTTAACATCATCTTAATAGTGCAAATAAGGCAAAGTTAGAGAGAAAGTAGCCACAACCACCAGCTCACATTGGGCCAGGTCCAGAGAGGTGCGACACAATGGGGCGCTTTTCCATGGCACATTCTATTACAGGGACTTACAGGACATGGAACCTTCAATTTGCATCAAGTTCGTTCCACAGCTCAAGAGGAACTGACAGGACCCTTAACCAGCAACTTTGGTATTTGAGTGGAGAACAATGGTGGGAAGAACATAGTAGTTTGTACAGAGGACAAACGTCTCAAGAGCAAGGAGGTTAAGTTTGGCTTGGAGAAAAACCTCGCCTTGAAGAAGAAAAAAGTTTAAAAGAGAGAGGTCAGACGGTCTTGCTCTCGGAAGTGTGAGGACAGAGTAGCCAGAGAATTTGGAAAGAGTGCGAGAGAAGCTCCTTAGCTGCAGCGGAGCTTGGCCAGCAGGAAGGCCACGCTCAGAAAGAGCCAGACGACCAACAGGTTGGGGCTGAGGGCCAGAAGGGGGAGAGAGTAGAGCAGGTTGGGGTCCAGCCTGAGGTCCCGAATGGGCAGCAGGCCACTCAGGTTCTTCTGGATGACCCCCTCCCTGGTCCCAATGCTGTAGAGGGAGAGGTGGAGGGAGCGATGGAAATGACACATGCACGCAACGTAAGGGGGGGACAGAGAGAAAACAGGTTCACAACACCAAAATTAAGAAGGGTAGTCAGAGGGCAGTAAAGAAGCAAAGAATGTAAAATCCAAAAAAGAAAAGTCATGTTTACATGAGAGAGAAGAGAGAAGAATGAGCACAAACACACAAAGAGACAGACAAAGAGAGAATAAAGAGGAAAATTAAGTGTCCTGTATTAGGCACTTTGGAAAATGAAGCAACTTGGAAAGATGAGCTGCAGCATCAGCATGATTGCAGGATGTAGTGATGGGTGAACATGCATCCACGCAAACATGGAGGATAAAGAGAGGGGGACCTTCATGTAAGTTTTGGAGAGAGCAGAGGAAGGGACCATGCAGTACAAGCACAGCATGCAACAGGCACAAATCAGGCCAGTAGAGGGCGGCAAGTAAGGAGGGATGGTTGACAATGGCAATTTGTAGCGTTGCCATGGCAACCACCCCATACCATAATTTCCAAATAAATAATAATAATAAAAACAAATATATATAAAGATAAAATAATCACCTTCCCTTCAAATCACCCCCCACCCCGAATAGATAAAGAGGGAGGGTCCAGAACAGGACGAGGAAGAGGAGGAGATCTGAGGAAGGCTGTGGGAAAGCCAGGAAGCAGGAGGAGGGTTTGTGAAGTGCACCAATGCCAGGAGAAAAGCCGGTAGCCACGCATGCACTTCCTGCATAGAGCTGAGGAACACCTCAACCACCAGAGTTACTCCCCAACGACCCCACTCCCGGGCGGAAGCCCAACTTCACCCTTACACTTATCCCTCTATCAGCAGGCGGGGTGAGCCGATAGAAATAAGGGATGAGATGAACTGGTATTATGGAAAAGGAGGTGGGGAGTGGTGCTCCACTGAGAGGAACCAAACATGGGCAACCAAAAACAACGCGGCTTCACAGTCCAACAAGCGGCAGACACTGCTGCAGACTGCAAAAGTTCAGTAACATTATATTCAGACTAATGGCTGCTTATGGTTAAGCAAAAGTACATTTTAACATCTGAAAGTCAACTTTTCATAAAATGTTACTATTTCAGGCATTTGTAGAAAGGATCATCAAGATACATATTCACTCTGACGAGGATGAATTTTCTTACCCAAAATAAACGATTTTAATCTTTGACGCTAATCTTCATTCATTTAAAACGATAAGCGGGTATTGGGTAGTTTGTTACCTGCGCATGCAGTCCAGTGCCTGTGTGAAGACCTGGGGCGCCATGCCGTGCTCGTGCTGCAGGATCAGGCACTGCTCCAGGGTCACGGACATGGCCGTGCGGTCCTTTGCACTCTTACAGCTGGTGAAGCGCACACCATTCAGCCGCCGACAGATCTGAAACCAGGACACAGAGAGATACTGACTGACTCTTTATGTTCATGATTATTACTTTCCCTTTTCAAATCTAAGCTTCAGTACATTACCACTTTTTGGACCACTATATGTTATTCAAAATAGTAGCACCACGCTTCATATTGCCACCAGATGGCGCCCCATTTTCACAATGACTTCCTGAAGTTGCCTTATTGGAATCTCTGCTTCCACAAACATCAATAACAATTCACAATAGACAGAACAGAGATATGAAAACACAGATGGTCACACCTTAGAAATAATAGACCTTAGATCTTCAACAAGTGTCACTATTGGAGGTGACCATCGACATTTCCATTTTACCAATAAATACTGCACACAGTTACTGTGTAATATACAAGGATATATGAAATGAGAGACAGAAACATCAATATATCACTGATGTAAAAAATCGAGGGCTCTGATCAAACTGTAATTTATTTTGGACTCTAGTTGAAGCAAAGTACGAGCACATATGGTCAATGTACTTAAAGTGGTATGGCTGGTTAAATAGAATATATATCTATCAGTTAACAAATTTACACAAAGGAGCTCAGCCATATGCTTAAGGTATTCTTCCAGTTTAACACAAGGAAAGGGTGAATGCAATGCAAAACCAGATCCAGAAGTAGCCCTCTGTGTCTGAAAACTGATCCCTGTCGTGATAAGGCTGGTATTACCAGAAACTGGTGAACAGGAAGTGGAGATTTTCTTACCTCTGCAGCCTGCCACAGGATATCTACATTCTTGTTCTTCCTGGCATGGACGTTTTGGCCCAGGAATCTCAGCAGCTCAGGTAGGCAGGTCTGACTACGGGACCGAGGTAGACCTGAGGAAAAAGCAAGGCATGATCAAATAAAATGTTTAGGTCTTGTATGTCCAAATCCTTTCAGACGGCATAATTCAGAAAGATCTTCTGCTAAAGGGGAACACTGTGGTTTTTTTCTGAAGGAGGCTGTTACGTGCACCTTATCTAGAAATACTTCCTGTTTTTAGTATCAAAACTATTTCCCTCTGAATGATTCATAAGTTTTGCAAAATGAGTTTTCTGTAAACACATTTAATGACTCCAAAACATTTACAGATAGCAGACGTCACAATCAAATATTAATTTTTTTCACAGAATTTAAAAGTCTTTAAAAGTAACACAAACAGGCTGAAAGGAATTGCATATCTTGTTACATTCGATTGGAGAAGTGAAGTCTTTTCCCTCTAAATATTTCAGCTCTGTTCCTCTGAAGACGCCGTGAAACGGGCCTGGAAATAAACACTGGGGAGCGTTTCATGTGAGTGATGGAGTCTGACTCACAGTCCTCAGGTAGGACTTCTTTGAACTGCTCGTAATAGGAGTTGAGTCGCGCCAGGCTCTCCAGGTTGATAATCTCCTGCAGCGACGTGTCTCCAAACCTTTAAACAAAGAGAACCTTTATTTAAAAAAAAAAAAAAAAACACCTTCATTTTTACTGGATCACAGTACCGCTCAAACGCAGCAGATATTCTTGTGATTTATGGGTATGATGAGATGCACCATATTCCCATCCAATGAATGATACAATAATACACAGTGTTTTTAGTCGCATAATTATCTTCATTAAGGTCATCATTTAGAGGACCTACTGTTTTGAAATTTCTACATGTAACCAAGATGGTGCTCACTTCTCTGCCAGGGTCTGCTGTTCATTGATGCCCACGTTGAACAGCACAGGCTGGACCCGCAGCAACATGCCGTTCTGGATCTCCCTCGGCAATGCATCAAACAGCGTCCCCGGCAATGGGATGCGGACGTTGAACCCATCGCGGTTGCCGGTGATGACAGGAAGCATGTCCGCGGCAGCATTTGAACTGGCCTGGGTCACCTTAAAGGTCACATTCCTCAGGTCCATGATGCCCACACTCATGTCTTCAAGCATAGATAACTCCTCACCTGACACACACACACACACACTACAAATTAATCTACAGGGCTTAATTAAAGACAGAGCTATACAACGTTGTAGATTGTGCCTCTGTGTGTGTGTGTGTGTGTGTGTGTGTGTGAGTGAATATACCATAGGTGCTCAGCAGACTCTCAAACTGAGCCAGCAAGCCAATAGTGTAGAGCTGCCTGAGGAAGCTGTCGTCACGGAGACAGTTCCTCAGCTTGATGATAAAACTACAGATCAGTGCTGTGAGCTACAGAAAGAGACAGAAAGACAGAATTTCCTTTATGTGTATGTATGTTTTTCTATCTACACTACCAATCAAAAACACTACAGAGGCTATGGAGACTGTTATTTTGAAGAATCAAACACAATACATATTTTTTCTTGAATTTTCTAGATTGTTGGAAACCCGTCTTCATGGTCTAACTCAAGGTGGTCAAGAGAATTCGAAAAGTTTCACGAAAGAAAAAAACGTAAATAAGTAGAAGTGTCGAAACATGGTTGAAGAGATGCAGATCTGTGTGTGCACATGCGTGTAACTCACTGTCTGGCAAAAGACCACGTCCCGGCGGTATTGCAGACTCAGGTCCATGGCGATGGTTGGGGCGCTGTCCTGCATTAGCAGGAAAACCATGGACTTCTTGGCCTTATCGCTCATCATGGCAACACACTCAGTCAGTGTAGTCAAGAGTGGGTACAGCGCCTCGCTCCACTCGCCTGGAGGTGTACGCACATACACACACGTGTATACACACGCATAGAATACACACAAACAGAAACACACACACACACTATTGATAAAACTGAAATTTACCATCAAACTACCTAAAAACAACCTTGATTAGTGAAATTAATCTGTATTTATAAATAGCAGCATGATTAACAGTGAGTGTGACGGGACATTTGGCTGAAGCTGGACTGACAGAAGCGGTTGGGGTGGAGAGGACTCTCACCTGCGGATGCCTCCTCGCTGCTGGGGCTGCCATCTAAAGGGGGTGGAGGTGCAACATGCATGGTTAGGTCAAGCACCTTCAGCAACACTGCAGCAGCCTGGCCTAGCCAGAGTCACACACAGGGGACACGAAAACAGCCCCCAAAACAGCCAAAACCAGGCACATTCAGACGTACCAAATTGCACCAAAACATGCATAAACTGGACAGAACTATAGACACATGAACGATGAGGATGAGGCTAAAAACAAAACAGAAAAGCAACAAATCATTAAAAAAAAAAAAAAATCCATCAAATGGTGGGACTGAATGACTGCAATGAGCAAAATAAAGCATAATTAATGAGCATAATATCATTTATGTATTATATATGCATACAATATTTATTAATTATATGTATAAAAAAAAAAAAAAAAAAAAAAAAGATTACTGTGACCCTGACTCAGGCCCTTGGTTGGCTGCTTGTTGATGCAGTCAGCAAGATCCAGCTCATAAACTGTGATCAGAGCTCACCACACTGCTGCCTTTAACTTATGTCTGCAGTTCTCTCTGCTAGAGAGCTGCGATCAATGCCCAGTGCTCCTGTGCCAATCTTGGAGATGAAAATGGGAGAGGAAACAGGCCCAGAGGACCAGAGAGGAAGCCCAGAAGAGCAACGTGTATTTGCTGGATGATGAACGAGGCGGAGGCTGCAAGAGGCCATTAGTTATAAAGACACAAAACATGCAAACAAGAGACCCCCAAGAATCATCTAATAACAAAACAATTGCATGAGATTAAAGCTTTTTGTTGCATGTAGCAGGATTAAAACCATACAAAAAAGGTAAATATTTAAATCCATAAAAACAATAATTAACATTACGGAGGCAGAGGCAGCATGTAGATGATATAGAGAACACAGACACAGGCAAGGAACTCTGGCCACAACTCAGTGACAACTGGAAGAGACGGTGGATGATGGTCAGTAGATCAAGATCAAGATGGAGCGACATTTAGCATATCAAAGCAAGTTCATAAAAAGAACAGAAAAAGAGGGAGAACAGAAAGGATGACAGACCAGGATACAAACTGGGCTTAACATGAGAGAGAGAGAGACAGAGAAACCGAGAGAGAGAGAGAGAGAGAGAGAGAGTCTATGGCCACAATGCTATTGCTGTCCAGTGGCCAATCAGATTATCTCAGAACAGCAGCAAAGTCATTCTAACAGCCATGCAAATTAGAGCAGCATCCAGTTCAGCTAAATCATCTCACACTAAGAAATAATACTGGTACTTTTGAAATAAGAAGAGAAACCAAAACAATTTTTGTAAGAAGTGATGAGAAATAACCTACAGTAAGAGTTATAGGTGGACTGGCATGCAGTGATGAGAACAGGCATTGAGGAGGATGATGGTGGTGATGAGGAAGGTGGAGAGCTGAGCTCAGCATGCTGGGTACAGGAGGAGGAGGATGGTGGTGGCAGCAGAGGTGCCGATGAATGGTCCTCCGTGCAGGCGGGGTTTATCCAGTACGCCCGTGTCCTCCCATTACCTTTCTTGATTGGGGTGCCGCCCTGCTGGTCGATGGAAAACATGTCCTCGCTGCTGCTGCTGCTGCTGTGGAGACGCTCGTGCTGCAGCAGCTTGTCCACCCGTTGAACAATGCACTCCAGGCTCTTGTCCACGTTCACCCACACCTTCTCCTGAAGGAAAAAAAAGCAATGATTCAGTCTATTTATTGAACCAAGTTATTCAGGTCAAGGTCACACACCTACACACTCACACAAGGGCCCACTTAGCATCACCAACCTCTATATATATATATATATATATATATATAACTGTGAGAGCAATCTGGAGCACCTACAGAAACCAGACCAAAACTTTCAGAATCCTCAACACAGGTCTCCTTGTTCTATGAGAACTGGTATTATTCTCTCACTAGATTTGGATGAAGTTATCATATGAACTTTGAATACATTCCATAAAGTGTACAGAAAGACATTTTTTCTCAGCATACTCATTTGTAGCTGAAGGTTTTAGCAATAAAAATAGGATTTTTATTACACAGATGCAATAAGTTTGAATGTTTCAGATTTCTTTAACTAACTGGTTTGAACTGGTGGCCTAGTGGGTGTACTCGTATGTGTACTTGTAACCGATGGGTTGGGGGTTCAAATCCTGAACTGCCAAGGTGCCACTAAGGTCCCCTTGATCAAGGTACCAGCCCCGGGGACCTTACATGGCTGACCACTGCTCATTTCGCAACCAATTGGTGTCTTTGAGGTCCTTGACCCAGGTTTCACTTGAAATACTTATTTTAAATTATGAAATAATATTCTGTTTAAATATTTTAAGCCTTTGAGGCCTTTTGCGTATTCTGTAGACATCTGATCCTTTTACACAGGCCTAAGACTTCCAGAAGGCCGAACAGGCCCCAACAAGTCCCACTAACTGGGAAAAAAACTAAGATAAGCTTGGGAAGCCCTTGAATATTGTAGCTGCATAAACAAATTGCACAACTGTTAGTTTATGTCAGCTCATTCCTAATTAAAATGATAACTGTTAGATAGCCCGAGAGTATTAAAAAATATGCGCAAGCAGAAATCAATTGATGACGTCAGACAACACAAGCACACACACAAATACTTTTGGGTCAGATTTCATATTTGTACGCATGAGAAGTAGGTAGAAACCTCCATTGGTGGCCATGCTAACGGGGGATGGGCCGATGATATTGGACAAATCAATTGTTCAAATTATTGAGGGAAATGCCCCCTGAAGGATGTAGCTATGCTACTTAAGGTCCTACAAATTATTAGCTTCTGTTTCTCCTCAACAAGTTTCTGACGTGTTTCAGACTGAATTAGCTCTTAGTTTTCTCCATGACACATCCTGCACTGGTTCTTTCAGAGTTAAGTACAATCTGACCTCTACAACCACAAAGATGGGGTCAACATCAGGACAGATGAACACTAAAGTGCCTCAGCATATAAAACTGTTGAGGCATTTAAAAGACATAAAATTGAAATGCTGAACAGAGGTACATGTCTTGTGTAAAGTATAAACCATCTAAATATAGAAAGAACAAACTGTACATTCTGCATGAACGCAGAACAAAGGAGTTCCCTGCATACAGTTCCTGACAAAAGTCTTGTCGTTGTGTACAAATTGACCTCAAGTGCCACTAAAATATTTTTCTAATCAACTTTTTTTTTTTTTTTTACCAAATATGGCTCATTTTATTCCCAACAGCTTTTGTAATAAATGTTTCAGTGCAAAACGAAACTGTAAAAAAGTATTCTAATATTCATAGATTGGTAAAGCCCAATGAGTCAATTTTTACAAAAACACAAGTGTTGTCGCCTTGTCATATGAGCTTCACCTGTGACTAATAATGGATGAATTAGGTCTCAGGTGTGATGTAATGTAAATGTAAAAAGAAAACCAGAACACTAGACCTTCACATCAACTGCAACTAGACCTCTGCAAACATGCCTAAGATTCACCCTGAGACTAAAGTGTTGATTATCAAGAGGCTGAAGACCAGATCCACTGCTGATGTGGCCGACACCTTCAATGTGTCTCAGTGTCAAGTACAGAGGATTAAAAAAAAGAGACTGGAGGACCGTTTGTTGGCTCGAAAATTCCAAGGCCAGCCCATCTTCCACTGCAGCAGAACTCCACGAGACCTGGTCACCTGAATTCCCTATGTCAACGAGAACAGTTTGTCAGATTCTGTCTTGAAATGGCCTCCATGGTCAACTCAGTGACCAGAAGCAAACACTAATCAAAAGACAATTAAAAACCGTGTGGCATTTGCCAAGGCCCACAGCCTGCTAAAAGGTTGGACGCTGGAAAAGTGGCAGAAGGTGGGTTTTTTTTAGATGAATCTTCTGTTGAAATACACCACAGTCGCTGCAAATATTGCAGGAGACTTACTGGAGCCTGCATGGATCCGAAAACAGTGAAGTTTGCTGCTGGAAATATCATGGTTTGGGGTTACATCCAGTATGGGGGTGTGCAAGAGATCTGCAGGGTGGAAGGCAACATCAATAGTCTGAAATACCAAGAAATCGTAGCTACCGTTTTATGTTCCCAACCATAAAAGAGGCCAAATTCTGAAGCAGGATGGTGCTCAATCACATACTTCCATCTCCACATCAAAGTTCCTCAAGGCAAAGAATATCAAGATGCTCCAGGATTAGCCAGCCCAGTCACCAGACATGAACATCATTGAGCATGTGTGGGGTAGGATTGAAAGAGGAAGCATGGAAGATGAAACCAAAGAATATTGATGAACTCTGGGAGGCATGCAAGACTGCTTTCTTTGCTATTCCTGATGACTTCATCAATAAATTGTATGAACCCTTGCCAAACCGCATGGATGCAGTCCTTCAAGCACATGGAAGTCATACAAGATGTTACATTTGGATCTCACAGCACCGCTACTTAATTTGCAGACATATTTTTGTATTTGCAGTAAATTTGTTCAATTTCTGCATAGGCGACAAAACAAAATGTGAGCTTTCTGTCTTGATTAAATGATAAATCTTTTTTCAGTGAAACTAACTCATTTCCATGCATTAAAGTCAGTAGGGTTTTAGCTTTTCATATGAGCTATTTCTAACACCAATTGATTAATTAAAAGGCAGGTTAACAGCAGGTGTTTCTGCAAAATAGATAAGCGACAAGACTTTTGTCAGAGACTGTATTTCTGGAAGGTCTGAACTTGCCCAGGTTCACAGTCTCTATTATTCGCGCACAGTCAACCAAAAAACTTGATCCTGGACCGATCCTGTAAACAGCTGAACAGGAGCTGATAGAAGCGAAGCAACTGCAGGCCTTACCCACTCCTCTTCATGCCAGTCCACATGCAGCGAGGTCCGGCTGTTGCGGCCGCTCCACTTGGCCAGCAGCGTGTCCTGGTCGTTGCGCAGCACCACCTGCTCCGACTCAGCAGAGGGCGATATCTTGGAGGCGATGTACTCTGGGCGTGCGGCGTTCAGAGCCTGGATGGCTGAGGCCAACAGCTTACAGTCACAGACCGTTACCAGCTGACGAGTCTGAGATACACATAATGGGAGAAAGGAGATGAGGGGCGGATGCGAACGTCTTTGCTGAGCTAAAACCAAAACGGAATAACTGTAGTCCACCAAATGCATGGGAATAAATATTTCAACCCATTTATTCCTGTCTTCCATCTAGGTCAAGGTCACAAGGAAACTGGAGCTCGACATCAGGTGCAGGTGACATCTGTTTACTAGCAATAGCACATTGATTACGATCAATGAAACATCTGATTGGCCTGGCTGGGCTGCAGCCCAAGAGCCTATCAATTTCCTTACTGGCTAATCTATACAACTGAATAATCCACTGTTTATTAAAGTCAGCTTCAATAGCAGAAACTGATAAACCTGAAATGTGTGATTCTGGCCAAAAAATAAATATATATTTACAGAATTTTGTGTTTGATTTCCATTAATGAAAAGGCAATGTTTTCTTAAATATCCTGTAGCAAATAGTGTTTCCAGTTGGGGACAAAAGTAATGTTACACATTTTTTTTAAGTGTTGCAATAGAAGCCTTTCTAATGAAACACTAAAACTAAAATTAGTTTCAATTAAAAAAATAAAAATGTCCTTATGAATTCTGCCATTATATAAGCTGAAAAAGCAAATCTCCATCTTTCATTACAGTACGGACTTGAAATGCACCGTATGATAAAATATTGCTGATGTAGATACGTATTTGTGTTCTGTGCCATGTTGAAAATGAAGTATTAGTAAAACGAAGGGCTGCTAATGGTGTTCTGCCACTGATGAAGGCGCCAGTTGAAACACTGGCCATGTGTTTGCAGATAACGCTGTGTGCGGTCTTACGTCATCCACTTCAGATAACTAATGTTCATGTCACACTACAGGCCTGAACAGCATTACTTCCACTATTTGTCTATTTGACCAGAATGATGACCAACTTGTATTGGACACATAATCAATTCAACAACCACATACGCGCATACAGTACCTTGTCAGCCAGTATGGCGAGCGTCCTCTCCAGGCCGTTAGCAGAGCGCTCTTTAGCGGCCCGGGCCAGCCGCTCGGCGTAGTAACCGACCTGCGTCTTCAGAGTGTTGATGTGGCCGATGATCTCCTTGGCGCGGACGATGTCGTGAGGGAGGTAGACGATGGACTGAGAGCTGGACAGGGCGCTGCTGAGGGGGTGAGAGAGACCTGGGTTACATGGTCACACACACACACACACACACACACACACACACACACACAGTTCGACACTTGACAGGGATTCTTCCCTTAGGCACTTATAACATTGATAAACTGTCTACACGATATAGCTAGTTGGGAGTGACGTTTATGGTCATACAAACTCAAATCTACCTTGTGGAGGGAAAAATATTTTAGAAACATCTGGCCCCTCACAGTGAACGTATGGGTGTAGAGCACACAAACTAACCAACACACAAGCATCAGTGACAAATATCCAGTGACTCCCAGTCTGAAATGCACACCGCATCTGACTGGATCCCTGTCTGAAGGGCAACGTGCGCTTTACATAACCGTCCCTCGACCATTACATCAGCACCCCGCCTTCCCTCCACATCCATCTCGCTGGAGCTGCCGGCCAGCATACGGCGAGCCGCACGTGAGTCTCCCAGCTGAGGCTCAGCTTAGCTCCGCCTCAACTGGCAACGCTGATGTCGACTAAATGAATTTTAAAACGAATCAGAAGGACTAACACGTCTAAAACAACCAACTTAGGAACAAACAAGTTTGTGTCTGAATCAGTATCAGTACAGTACGGACAGGTTATAAGAAAGCAAAATATGAACGCTGGAAATGATGTCACAAACACGCGAGTTGGGACACCTGGTGTCACCTTCATAAAACAGGCTGGAGAAAATGGGCACGGGGTGGCAGAATACACCTCACAATGTAGATCCTTAACACAAACACAAAATGTATCTGGACAAAAAGCTTTTGTAAACAGGAAAACGTGTAAACAAGCAAAGTGTCCTCATACATAAATATATTCAAACATAAATACATCTTCATATGGGGCAGGCTTGGTAATGCACTGAGAACTGTACAAAACTGGTGACAGAAATGAGAATGGACTCACGAATGTCATGCCAAAAAACAAATAGTGGTTCAGAAATAAAACAGGCACGAATGAACTCACCATTCCTCCTCATAAAAGCTAATTAGAAAAAAAAAGTTCAATTAAAAAACTTGTCATAAAATAATTGCTCTAAAAACAACAATTCAGCCAAAATTATGAAACACAGATTTAAAATCATGAACAGCTATGAATATAAATAAGAAAAATCTTATGGGAAAACAAAAAAACTAAGTAAGGGGTTTAAAAAGCATGCAACGGCAGCGGTCTACATCTTTACTTCAGCAGGACTCTTAAAAAATTATTGAAAGCTGAAGAAAATGAAAGCATGAATTTCCAACATCACCAGAATCATTCAAACACAAACTGCAGGCCAGCTGAGAAAGATTCCAGCCACACAGTTATGAGGAAGTTGAGCGTTTCATACTGATTCATAAAAATCCCGAACCGATTTCCAGTTTTTGGGATTTGTATAAACTGTGATCAGATCACGTTGTATTATCGATAGGCTGGTAGTGCCTTTTTAATATAGCTCAGCAGACATGGCCAGTGGATACATCCAACTCTGCATCACAGCGGCACCAGTCACTTACTGTTTCTTTGCCTCCTCAAACTTCTGGATGAGTTTTCTCAGGCCGCTGTTCTTAAAACCCTGGCAGTGGGCGGCTGGTGCGCCAATTGTTACTACGTCATATGTGTGATCTGCAGAGGAGGAGGATGGGGTTTGCGGTATATTAGTATTAGTGGGCAAGTCTAACAATCTCTGGTGATTTGACAATGTAGACAGGTGCACATTCCCTGAAACATTTAGGACAAATAACAGAATCCTACAGAAATGTGAGTTCACCACGTCACATCACTGTCAGTAAGGATTACATTTTGAATAATGAAGCTGGTATAAAAGCTGATCCCGAGTCAGTAATGAGGAGCCTTTGGTGGTTTGCTATTTTCAGCTGTTTTAAATAAGTTCTGATAATGAACAGATTCTAGGTCAGATCACTGTGCTACATTCTGCTCTTGTTTAGGCAGAGCCAGCAGCTGATCCAGGGTCAGCAAGTGAATGGCTGTCAGGGATTGAATGTAAGGTGTGTTTAATAGTGAAAATGATTGTATTCATATATAAACATTAAACACAAAGGCAGAGAGAGAAAATGTGCACCAGAGCCAGACTCGTCCTGCACTCTCATCCTCTGTACGTGGAGATTGGTGGGAATGAACTCCAACTTCCTGTCTGCTTTCAGATTACTCGCTTTAAACAAGGGACCTAGGGCAGATGAAGGGAAAAGTCAAATTAACCCATTAAAAGGCTTATACGGGTTAATCTAATGATCAGCAAAACTAACAAGCCATCAGCCATAAATAAAAGCATATAATGTGACTTGCAAAAATAAATAAAAATAAATAATGGCAATTTGTTTTAACTAAATACAGTAAATACAGATTCTGAAGTCATACTTTAACACACTGCTCTTAGACAAATTAATTAACCAGTTATTTCAGAATTAAAATATAAATTACTGAAATACTAATGAAGTCTTGAACGTTTCACTGTTTATGACCCTGCAGTTTATTTTAGGATGTTGATCGCTGATGTAATGGAGCATCCAGTCAACGTGATCCAGATCTCAGTACCAAATGAAATTTTGGGTCTGGCAGCAAAAGTTGCTAGAATATTCCACCACGTTCTCTCTCAGTGGTTGACACTCAAGATAGGAGCGTACCTTTGTAGTTGTGGAGGTTTTTGAGGGTGTCTTGGTAGGTCAGAATTATGGTCTGGTACTGAGTGATTATCTGCCTCCGAAGATTCTCCCAGCATGGAGACAGCTCTCCCAGTTCCTCCAGCTCACATACTCTAGACACATATGGGTGGTGATGATAAAATTCAACCCTTCAGCTATGGAGTCAGTAAAGGTGAAGTGAAAAACGATTATCAGGATATTAATTCACATTGTCACATTCATCATGTGACTAGGGCAAAATGATTATTTTTCAAACGATTAATCTAGCCATTATTTTTACAGTACATCGATTAATCTAACTATTCATAATGATGCATTCATTGTACCAGGGAGCAGTCTGTGGGGACACTACCTTGGTCAAGGGGACGGCCTTAGTGGTTTGGGATTTGAACCTGCAAGTTTTCGATTATGTGTCTACATCATTAGCCACTAGGCCACCACTGATTAAATCCCTTTAGAATTGAAGTCCACACCTATACATTTCTCATGCATAAAAAAAGGACTCAAAACTCCAAAATGTACTCCTATGTGTTTATGTAATACTGCATTCCATGATTTTGAACCCATGTACTTCCTGCATGCGTTTATTGAACAAATTAAAATTTGTTAGATACTGAATAATACAGGGCAACCGTCTATAGTTCAGTAAGGGGTTACCATCTGTACAAAAAATAAAACATTTTTGTACAGAAATTCTCTCACCTGGCAGTGTCCTCCTCCAGCAGGAGTTTGACGAACTGGCGTGGGATGTTGAGGGACAGCACGGTCTCGGCCATCTGCTCCAGGACACGCAGGTGGTTTCCATCCGTGGTGGGGAAACGATACATGCGGGACATGGTGCCGCCAAACACTGCAGAAAAAAATTCACAACCAAAATATTTCATCAGTGTTTCGATTCATATGGAGTCAGCATTTAGTATGTACTATATATGTAAACTATGTAACATTTAACCCCAAACCCCTGGTTAATCAGGATAAGTGACCAGGACACTTTATGTTGCTGTTTTATGTTACTAATTGTACAGCCATTCTGGGATGCCATTTTGCTATCATCACAACCATATCAACCTTTCACTAAAACTCATATCAGGAATAAACAAGGAATTTCACAGCTATGATTATTTCTGGAAACAGGGAACAAGTTTTCCAAAACTTTCTAGCGTGTGAGCAGGCTGCATCAACAGAAAACACCAGAATAATTAATTGTTTGAAAGAGGCAGACCGGATCATCTATTGGGATCTACTTTTACAAGGAAAGCAGGATCTAGTACTGAAATATTCACCAGCACATGGCAATACATTTGGATTCATGGACAATTGATCCTTGGATCCTGCCTTCATTTTCAATGGCACAGATAACCCAGACCGCCTCTTTAAATGGAAGTGTAATGGTGACAGAAAAACACAGCTTTTTAAGAAGACTTACCTGATCTCAAGAACATGTCTTTGCATAATGAGGCATATTTTGCTCTGACTCCCACGGACTCTGTAAGACTTTCATCCACAGGTAAAACCATCTGGTGGAAAAAAAAAAAAAAAAAGTTTTTCCTTCTATGGCCAAAAATTATAGTTTGTCTAGAGAGAAGAAGTAGGAACACATCAATGATTATCAAACTATATATTTTAGTATTTTCAGATAAAAATAATTGGGACAAAATAAATATATGATCCATAACTCCATAACTATTGAATGTCATACAGGGAGGTCAGGTGTCATTTAAATACAGACCGCATCAAAGCTTAAAAGACAAACATTAATAATTTAAAAATAAAGAAAGGTTATTTTTCAGGCTGCACAGGTTTTCTTAAAAAAAAAAAAAAAGCATTTTCACGCAGAAGCATACCCTGCCATTTATGGTATCTGGTAACCGAGCAACTGGACTCTGGTCCCGCTTCTCCTCCATTTGCCAGGCAATAACTGCAATACTTCCCACTTGTACATTCTCCGCAGATCTGTAGAAAATGATTGATGTAATATGACTGAGCTAGGTAAGTTTTTCTGAAAGGAATGGTTTACAATTCAATTATTATCATGGGAAATAACATTTGACTTTACAGGTAAATGTAATTTACCTCAGCGTTAGGTTTAACCTGTGGCTATGGTCCTGAAGCAACTCTTTTACAGGAAACATGGCGGAGCCCAATAAGTACATCTAAAACATTAAAAAACGTGCCCATCATTTCACAATACGCATATTATGATACTTCAAGCAATAAATGTTTTTTCGGTGTAATGCTACTCTCTGGAGTCCACATGCCTGGACCTCCATCTTTAAAGTAAGTGTAACTTTAGGATGGGACCCTCACAGTGCCCTGAGATCGGTCCTTGACGTCATACACAGACATCTTGATCTGAGTCTGCTGGTTGATGAGCGAGTCCTGAAAGAAAGCGATGCTGCTCAAGAAGATGGGATTATTGGTGCCCTGCAGATGGAAAGCACAGGCAAAGGTAAGGGCAAGGCAAGTAAATCAATTTAATAGTCACTAAGAATGATTTATACCATCTACTGATGGTCAGTGACCAGAAATGCTCAGTTAAATTGATTAAGTGTTTTTTTTTTTTAATTCTAAAATGCATGTTTACATAGATTCGGGCTCTAAAATGCTGCCACAAAACAGCGGTCTAAGTGCTGGTTCTCACCTCGATGATCTCCGTCTGGGCGTGTTTGGTCCAGAAGGCCTGAGGGGGCGTTGTGCAACTCACCGCCACAAAGATGTTGGGCTTTCGATCCAGAGACGGCGTGATGAGCTCACTGCAGGCTGGACGGCCACACGCACCGCACACAAAAACACAAGCATGCACACACAGCAAGAAATAAAAACTTATACACAGAAACAAAACATCAGTGGAATATGGACATCTGGGTCTGTATAAGACCCACGTTAGAGTCACTTTATATATGCAGCCCACAACTGCATTCTGGATTCTCCTGTGACATGACTATGAAGAATCTGAAAGAAAGGTTTGATGAACTTTCGAGGCAGCTATCTGGCGAGACCTCTGAATCTAAGTAGCTAGCTAAATTATGGAATTATGGGAGGATATTGGGATCAGTATATATATAATAAATGTGCATTAAAAACAATACAATGTATTCAAGATGCATATAATATAATATATTCAGATTATTGCAAGCTTTAATGCATTAATATATTGAAAGAACTAAGTGGTAAACCAATGCAGACAAATATGCAGTTTCACAAATAATGGCTGAAAGGGTCAAACTATGGTCAAATATTGCCCTGACATTTCACAAAGACGTGCATGGAAATGCCAGCATATGCCAAGATGGCAGGGATATGAACTGAGAAGTGCTGAGGGTCAGCATCCAGCAATCCTCATAATTCAGCAAGTGAGTGAGTCCTGTGCACCTTGGCATTTAGCTCAGGAAGGACTCAAACACAGATCCTGGCAGAGCACTCATGCAGTTCCGTGGTGATTCAATGGGATCATTTTTTTATTTTCTGTTTACAGTAGAAAAATGTTGACTATATTGTATATTGTTGTTGTTTCATACTGTTGAACTTGAGAGACACCATCGACTGGAATTAAGTAGCTCATACTTGGCCAATAAACGTGATTCTGATCCTGATCCAACAGCACTAAGCAGACTCTTACTCCAATAAGGCCTGACCTTTGAGCTCTCTGCCAGCTCCTCTCTTACAATTGGATTTCAGTCAAAACATATCCCATAATGGCAAGGCTACCACTTTACTCACCAAGACTGAACTCCAGAACAGGTTCATCTGGATCTAGGCTGTTTCCTGGAGAGACAAATGCTGAGAAATTAGCCTCTGTTCAAATGACAAGCAAAATAAATGAATAATGTGTGCCAACACCGCAGAGGATCCTATTAGAACTTGGCTAGAGCAATTAGTCCTTGTCGGGGCTGTTGTGTAGGCATACAAAGAGAAGATGCTAAAGCAGACTGGTGGTCACCTGCAAGGGCGAGGCCTAGCATCTCAGAGGAAAGGTCGAAGGTGTTGGCCCGGTACACAGACCACGGCCGGTGCCGCGACACCCGCTCTCTAGCCGACATCTGGACACAGCGGACGCCTCTGGGGATCCTGAACGCCTGCGATCCAGTGACCCCAGGTCGTGTGATTGATTATCAGCCTTAGGATAAGCCACACTCGCTTCAGGGCTGCTCCTGCCTACCAAAACTGTCGTGAAGAACAAAAAAAAATATATATATATAAAACTGAGTGAGGCCTAAAGGCATTTATTTATTTATTTATTTTTACCAGTGACTCAAGAGGTTTCTTCAAAATGATTAAATCAAGCAATAAGTCTGTGATTATAGCTTGATTAAGCAGTTAGTCAATAAGTGTCTGTGAGTTTGAGTTCTATTGGGCTATTATCAGTAAAAACAAGAAATGTCTTCCAACATGTCGACATGCGTATCTCATTACTGATTAACTGTGTAAGTCAATCAAAAATTCACCAAGAGAAAATCATTCTTCAGTTCATTAGCAGTTTACGGTTGCCCAGAAACATCATATTTCAATTGGGTGGATTCAAGCAAATAAGCAGTGCATGGCTTTGCATTAATAAAAATTCAAAGCGATTTATTGATAGCAATGGAAGATTTTGACAGAAGGACACAAAAAAACCTCATGATTTGGCTTTCTTGAGATAAATATTTATGGAACAGTGGTGGCTTGGTGGTTAAGAAAGCGGCCCCGTAATTCGAAGGTTGCTGGTTTGAATCCTAAAACTCCATGGTGGTCCCCACACGTTGCTCCCTGGGCATCTTTCATGGCTGCCCACTGCTCACTAATGGTGATGATTAAAAGCAGAGGAAACATTTCATTGTGTCACCGTGTGCTGTGCTACAGTGTATCACAATTACAATCACTTGACTTTCACTTTCATAATAGTATGCGATTCTCATGCTTGGGGCTGCAAACCATCGTCCATCACTCAGCAGGCAGGACAATAAATAGAAAAAAAATGTTGTGAAATGTTTTAATATAGTCGAAAAACACTTGTATCTATAACCAAAGTATCAAGATTTTAGTTCAATAAACTAAAATAAGAGGAAACTAAAAGCACACAAAAAATAAACAAACAAACAAACAAACAAACAAAAAAAAAAGGAAATAAAAATCATGAACGTCTTTGGAGCCCCCCCCGCAATAATAAATCCTCTGTATTTATCTGGGTCAGGAACAGGAGCCCCCACAGTTTTATATATGTGGTCACAATCACCTGACAATAGTAAATGCAATTTGCAAATCAAATAAACATTAATCATTAATTAATACATTTATTAAAAACATGCGAAAAACTTTAACGACAAATCGACAAAACAAGTTTACAAGCTGTGAATCATACGGTAAAGAAAAGGTAAAATAGACCAGAACTTTGAATTTGCTGACCGCTCATTTAGAGATAATATGAAAATGACATAATATGTTGTCGCTTCAGCCAATGTACTCATAATATTAATTGCATAATTTTGTGTTCATGTAAGCAATCGATATGACATATAACTTCTGATCTTTCCGGGCAACAACTCCCCTCAGCAAAACCTCTCAATTCAAATTGGCTCGCTACTTTTAACACCCACGGAGTCTGTAAACTCCAGGCCTTGGAGTTTGGATAGATGACAAACTGAGTTTGAACCATCACGTTGCTGCGATCTCCAGATCCTGCAGGTTCACTCTCTACGACATTCGCAGGATTCGGCCTTTTCTCTCGCAACAGGCTACGCAGCTCCTCGTCCAGGCCACGGTCATCTCAAACTCAACTAATGTAACTCTCACCTGGCTGGAGCCTCTGCAGTCACCATAAAACCACTCCAGATGATCCAAAATATGGCAGCCCGTCTCATCTTCAACCAGACAAAATACACCCATGTTACGCCACTGGCTCCCGGTAGCTGCTCGCATTGAGTTCAAATCCTTGATGCTGCCTACAGGGCTGTAAATGAAACTGCACCCCCCTATGTCAATACAATACTACCTAGCTACACTCCTGCATGCTCTCTCAGATCTGCAAATGAAATGAGACTAAAAATTCCTTCTTCACGGGGTCTCCGATTCCAATTAACCCTGTTCTCCGTTGTTGTCCCTGGCTGGTGGGACAACTTGCCCTCCTCCACACGACTAGCCGAGACTACTACAACCTTTAAGAAGCAGTTGAAAACCCGCCTATTCAAAAAGTATTTCAGACAAATCTAACACTTACACACACACACACACACACACACACTGCACAAAAAAACAAAAACAAAAACAATATATATATATATATATATATATATATATATATATATATATATATATATATATATATTAGAGGTTGGCATAGATTAATTTTCTTAATATAGATTAATTTCACTGTAATCTTGGAATTAATCTAGATTAATCTAGAGTAATCTAAATTAATATAGATTAAAATGCCTCATTTGAATTCTGACAAAGGCATTCAGAATATGTGTGCTACCCAAATAATGACTAAAAGTAAGTCTTTGAGAACGGGTTTCTCAAGCCAGGTGGCGCATTAGACCAGGGGCTCATCTCCTGTTTCCAAAATGCATCACAAACTGCTTGAGAAAGCTGTTCTAATATGATAATTGGTGATGAAAATAAATTATGTTCAATAAGATGTACTTGTGTTTACCAACTGTTTATTCAGTTAAATAGCTGCAGTCTAGCTCTATGGGTGGCTTTGCTAATTCAGATCTCATGCACAAAAATGCTAAACACATATTAGAAATTCACCAAATAATTTAGAGGCTACCAGTAAATAATGTTTTGTATTTTTACTATAAAGTATTTTTACTTTAACTCTGCAATATAAGGATTTTTGATTACATTTAAGGCCTTAATTTTTGACAATTCAATTTAAGACTACAGAAGCCCTCATTTAACCATCACCCTTGGTGAGCAGTGGGAAGCCATGAAAGGCGCCCAGGGAGCAGTGTGGGGCGACGGTGCTTTGACCAATTGGACCTCAGTTGCACCTTGGCGGTTCAGGATTTGAACCCGCAACCCTTCAGATAAAAGTATGCTAGGCCACCACTGCCTCTATTTGTGCTATTGTGGGACAACAGAGCTACAGAAAGCAAATATGTGTGAGTGTTTTTTTTATTTGTTCTAAATTCTATAATACAATTTCTGCAGGCTTTTTTTGATTTCTGAAGAGCGTGTCATCGCAGTCAGCACAGGTCTAACATTAAAAACTGTTTTCAGCACAGTACTCAGCATGAGCTGCATAGTCTGGAGCTCCCTGGACTCTTTCGCCTCTGGCCTTTGTTCCCTCAGTCTTGTGTTTTTTTTTCTCTCCATGATTGCATTGCCCCTCCAGCAATAATGATGCGAGTCTCCTGAGGAACCTGGTCCAGATTCTGTTGCCACGTGTCCCTGAATGGAAGCGGCCTCGTCTATGAGCACATACTGTGTGCCAGGGTGTATGTCATATGTGTTTACATGGATTTCACCTCAATAACCATGATGCCACAGTGCATGCAATCAGCTTTTACACATGCTAAACATCTTCAAATTCTAAAAGAAAAGATTTACATCACAGATGATCCTACTTGCCTGCAGAAAAAGCCTTAATAACATTCTTAATGACAGAGTCCGAAACATGTCTAGTACTCCACGGGCACTTTATAATGCATGAGAGCATATGTGGAGTGAGTGGCTGTTACAGCAGCTGGGGTGTGTATGTGTGTGTATGTGTGTGTATGTGTGGCTCAGACACGTACTTGTCTCCCTGCCATGGAGAATATGAGTAAAAAAAAAACTAAAAAAAAACACTTACAGAGCAATGACTGTCCCCATTGCAAGTTCTTACCCACTCAGAGGTGCACACACACACACACACACACACACACATCACACACACACACACACACACACACACACACACACACACACACGAGAGCAGAGTTACTAACATCAGGTCAGCAGGATGCCTCACGTCTCACCCTCTCACAGAGGGAGAGACCTGTTACTCTCACACTGCTTTCTGACACCTTCATCACTCATCCTTGCAAGCAGTAATGAACTAATATGAATATTTTTAGCTGATACTGTCGGTTTCATGCATAGAGTTTTCAACTTTTCTGTATTTATGAATTGGGCAAAAAGGTGAACTCGTATCTTAATACTAATTTAATGCAGAACTAGTGCCAAGACCAAAAGAATCCCATTTGCACTTGGCTACAGCAATTAGTCACCATTAGGGCTAATAACTAATATTAAATACAATAATAATGATATCAAATAATTAATAATAAAACCACCAGCCGGTGGTCATTTCAAACATTTGAATATTAATCAATCAATCACTACTAATAGATTTGTGTATATGCTCCAAATGAAAACAGAACTGGCCTGAGTTACGCGGTGCCTTGCTTTCCAGCAAACAAATTATTATTAGGGCTCTGCAATATGCTGAAAGCACATTAGACCCGGAATTTCTCACACTTATGGTGGAAGATGTGGAAGACTGGCCTACATTTCCCACCATACATCCAAATTGAGCCATTAACCCAGTTCAGGGTAAAAATGAGTGAGAGAGAGTAGCCTATTTCCATCCTGGCCTTCCATCACCAGACCTCCTTCTCACCTCAGAGAGAGCTGAAAATGGTTTATTAGGCCAGTATATTACAGACCTTGGGGCGCAGTTAGACACTACAGTACAGCTTTTGAATGGCTATGCTGTAGCGTGATGTTGCCATGTCCCTGTCACTGGTGGCTTGAGAAAGGGGACCTTTAAGCATGTGAGCGATCACTTGAAAATTTCACTTTAGTTAACATTAACCAATTATTTGATATAATACAAGTTCCCCTAGCCTATCTATGGTCCTGCAGTGGCTAGAAATGGCGATAGGAGTAAATAGAAGTGTTTTGGTCATTCTGAAGCTCAGTGAAGTGAAAGTGAAGTGATTGTCATTGTGATACACAGCACAGCACACTGTGCACATATCGAAATGTGTCCTCTGCTTTTAACCAACACTCTTGGTGAGCAGTGGGCAGCCATGACAGGTGCCCGGGGAGCAGTGTGTTGGGGACGGTGTGTTGTGTTTGCTATTTGCGAATAACCACGCGGACTCTCAACACGCGGTCTGCTTCTTTTCTCTTTTATTTCCGTATACCCAGAATCCCTTACAGCAACACCCACAACCTGGAACACACACAAAACGCACACTGCCCATGTGCATATGTAACACGGTGCTTTGCTCAGTGGCACCTCGGTAGCACCTTGGCGGCTTGTGATTCGAACCGGCAACCTTCTGATTACGGGGCTGCTTCCTTAACTGCTTACCTCCCCTTTCCCATGCTTTGTCCATACAGACAATTTCCCACCCCTCCCCTAAAAAAGTGGCTCTACTCCTTATTAGCATTTAAAGCTACAGACAGTGGATCCTGGGGAAATCTCATTGTGGGACTGGCTAAAAGTGCAGGTAATCCTGCACAAAGCATGTGGAGTAGTGTGAGGGGACGGTACCTTACTCAAGAAGACCTCAGCGGTCCCCAAACCCCCAAACTTCTAAGGCAGTGGTGGCCCAGCGGTTAAGGAAGTAGACCTGAAACCAGCAGGTTACAGATTCCAATCCTGGTCCGCCAAGGTGCCACTGAGCGAAGGTCACACGCTTCTCCCAGGGTGCCTGTCATGGCTGCCCACTGCTCACTAAGGCTGATTGGTTAAAAGCAGAGGAGACATTTAGTTGTGTCACTGTGTGCTGTGCTGCAGTGTTCACAATTACAATCACTTCACCCACCTAGTTCACCAAGGGTACCTTCTAAAGGATGGATGGCAGACTATAAAAACAACAACTCAACTCAGAACATGGGGCACAGCTATTAATCTCCACCATGATTAGGCCAAAGAGGAGCTTCTCCTCATTCTGCTCTCCTAGAGGAACAGTTCAGAGAGCATCAACAATTCCAGATTTAGGTCCTGCTTCTGGAGACCCTCAAGATTTGTGTCACGTGAAGTGGTTAGCCTGCAGTGCTGATCCCCCACAGGTTTACCCTGACACACTTTCCCACATGAAGGCCTAACACACATGCAAACGTTCACCGCTGACCGCAACTGGTTAAAAATGTACATTCAAGTTATTACTTGATCTTATTTCAGCATCTTGCATAACCAAGAATAGAAACACTGATCTTATCGATGACAAAAACATATCAAACATTTTTCAGATACAGCAGACTTCATGGCCACTGAAAATGTAACGAAAACATGAACCATATTAAAAATGAATGAAATATAATAATCACAAACGTACTGTATTTAGCGACTGCTACTGAAGTAAAATGAAAGTAGAGACAGTTACGAAAGAAAAAAGGAGTGAACAGAATGTGTAAAAGCTGGACATTTTTTGGGCTTCCTCTTTCCACAGCTGTCTGGCCTAGACCCAGGCGGATTTCACTTCTCTTCACCGTAATGTTCTCTCATGCATGCCAGGTGACAGAACCGATACGGTGGTATTTACTTTGTTAAACTGGCCGTTTAATGCTTAAGATTTGCTTCAATGAGTGGGAAACGGTCGCCTGTTTCAGACATCCCTGTGAACGAGGCCTTCACTCAAATAACTACGATGCATTTGAAAACATAAAGCAAAGTAATGGAGAAAAATTTAACGGATGCATCGCGATCCATTGATAATTGAATCGAATTGCGAGACCAGTGTTAAAGTTAAGTTAAAGTGAAGTGATTGTCACATGTGATACACAGCAGCACAGCACACGGTGCACACAGTGAAATTTGTCCTCTGCATTTATCCCATCACCCTTGGTGAGCAGTGGGCAGCCATGACCGGTGCCCGGGGAGCAGTGTGTGGGGACGGTGCTTTGCTCAGTGGCACCTCAGTGGCACCTTTGTGGATCGGGATTCGAACCGGCAACCTTCTGATTACGGGGCCGCTTCCTTAACCGCTAGGCCACCACTGGCCTAGGTGTGAAGGGTCACACCTATAGTAAATGTATAAATTTGAAGTGTAACTGACAAAGTCTCCGGTTCAAACCCCACTTATTGCTATTGAGTCTCTCCAGGGGGCATTGTCCCTGTAACTACTGACTGTAAGTCACTCTGCATGTATATAGTATGTATATAGCACTATGATTTCCGAAATGTGGAAAACGCAGACTGAATCGCAGAAATGAACAAAACTAAATGGAATCGGTTGTAAATTGCGTATAATTCGCTTTTCCGGACACTGCAGTTCACTACACGTGTTTCCTGTTGAGACAGGACTTTCGCACACTGACGCAATGTAAACTCACAGTCAGCGATGGCAAAGGGGCTGTCACTGTCGAATCCCTGCAAACTCTGGCAAATGAATCAGCTGATTCAAAACATGATTTTTCATGATGTTTCATGATCATTGTTCCAGTTCATAATGCAAATGGGCACAACTAAAATGTTTTTTTATGTTGAGGTCAAACGTGAAGCACTTTTATTTTACATATGGAATATTGCAAAATAGTTATTTGCATGAAATGCACATATTATTTAAATGTAAAATGTTTAAAAAAAGCAACGCGTAAATGCCAAAGCCCTTTGTTGAACAGTGATTAAATGGGGTCATATTGCATTTGTTCTTTTTTCTCCCGACCCACTCCATAAATATGTTTATAATGAAAAACATTCAGAAGAATTAAAATGGAAAAAAAAACAGAATTTATAAAAATATAAAAACTACTTTCATAGGGCCTTCCATATAAAGTGATTGTCAATGCTAAAGGGAGACCCAATGTGTCTGGTTTGAGCCTTGATTTCCACGATTTCTAATAATCAGTTAATTCAAATTAAACTACAACCTTCACAGACATCAGAACCAACAACCGATTCACTGAAGTATTAATATATGAATACAAAAAAATGCTATAATTTTTATAGTATTCCTCAGAATAAGAACCAAATTGTTTAACCTGTAAAATACTCAACGTAGCCTTTCTGTGAGATTCAAGCTAAGCGTCATTGTTTAGTTGAGGCCTTCCCTTTCCCAGACATTTGACCAGACAAAACCACAACACAAAACTTCTCCCATAAAAGGGCAAACTGTAAGCGAGCTTGTGACTTGCAAGCTGCCAGAGCTGCAGTCACTGCACAGCGCTCTACCTTCCTGTACCGGAGTGGAGCACGTAACCATGGTGCCAAACACCCTCAGATCTGACACTGTTCTCCAACACCCACGTAGCCACAGTGAAACTCTTACATACTTTTCATCCTCTGACCTTTGGATCCTTCGACATACATGGATCTTTTTTTGGCAAAGAGTTTCACTAAACTAGTCCATACCTCTGCGCGTCTGAAAAAAAGAATCCCGTCCAATTCACAACATTCACATTCATGTCAACTGCTCCCCAGGAAGGTCAAAGATAAAACACAGAAGACAGCTAGTTGTTCAGCAAAAGTGACAATCGGGTGCCTTGTCACGAGGGCTGAGCAAGAATTACAAATTTCCCAGGCTGCCTTTGAAGTTCTGCTCAGGTATGCTCATGAATGGAGACTACATGAGAAATGAGAATTTCTTAAATGGAAATGCATTAAAATGCATCAAATGTCTTATCCTGCTTATGTTATATAAAGCGATCTCTAGAATGTAGCATGTATTTAAAACACTGTACCCGCAATTTCATAGCACAAATTCACTTGACCAGAGTGATTATGGAATATGGGAGGAAACTGGAGCACCCATCACTGGGAGAAGACACATTTCAATAACGGACCCTAGTGAACTTGGTACAGACATGTGTATAGTTTATATTAGTATTATATTAGATGCACATAAATTGTTATGTAATATTAAGAATGCCGCGCTGTATCTGATGCCGTTCCAAGCCGTAACTCCTGCACTGGGAAGCCTGTTTAGAAAGCGGAGAGGTCCAGATGGCCTCAGATCCCAAACAGAAAGGCAGTTCAATAGCCCCGAGCCTCCGCCCCTCCCTCTCCCAGGGCGTACGAGAAGGAGTGTGTGTGTATTGGTGAGTGTGGGTATGGGTGTGTGTGCGCGTCCTGTTTCACACAGCAAACAAAAAGCGAGCTCATTTAAAAGGGCAGATTTCTTAGATGGTGCCGTGAATAATTTCTTTAGAAGGCACCAACAGATGTAACCCTTTCAAATGAAAATGAGAACGCATGCGTGCGCGCGCGCACACACACACACACACACACACAGCAACAAAGTGTTTTCATCCAGTTCTTAATTTTGTTGCCTGAACAGATTCAGGCAACAATCTTCCTTTTTTATTTAAGATAAGAAAAGTTTCATCACACACACACACACACACACACA
This sequence comes from Denticeps clupeoides, assembly GCF_900700375.1. Taxonomy (NCBI): domain Eukaryota; kingdom Metazoa; phylum Chordata; class Actinopteri; order Clupeiformes; family Denticipitidae; genus Denticeps; species Denticeps clupeoides. Next base: position 17,619,947 of record NC_041721.1, on the reverse strand, counting down.
CACACACACACACACACACACACACACACACACACACACACACACACACACACACACACACACTTCAAGCATCAAGCAGGAAGTCTCAATATTGCTAAACTGCAAATAGTAACTGAGCAAGGAAGCACACCTGGAGGAATGTGTTTCTTGTTACACCAGTTGGTGTCGGTCCATGTGTGGCAACACTTGCTCACTTTCTGACACCAACTGATGTACAAGGCCATCTAAAAAAAAAAAAAAAAAAAAAAAACACCTCCCTACCCCACCGCTCACACTTCGCTGACTCAAGTCTCTGTGGAAAAAAAAAAATAAAAATAAACACACACGCACACACACCAAAAATAAAATAATAAAATAAAAATTAACCACAATGGAACACAGACCTTGACACTTGATCTTCGGTTGCTACTGTTATCTGGGTGCAATGTCACTCCACATACTTCATAATGATGAAGGGTGTGCTTGTTTCATTATCTGGACTGTGAAACCACTGATCACAGACTGTTTCAGTTCATCAACTCTCCCTCTAGCACCAGTAAGATGAAACAATATCCAGATTAAATCCAATAAATCCAAATCGCTAAAACAGTAAGTAATGTGATAAGCCTCACAGTGGAATGGGTGGTAGTATCTTAGTGGGTAAGACACGGAAAAAAACAATCCTTCCAAGGTGTAAATCAGTCCCACATGATCAGAATACGGCATACTGACATAAATCTTTCTCTTTTTCTCAATTAATTGTTACTCTTCAAAACTAAAATATTTAATTCATGTTTTATTGTGTAATGCCAACGCAATTTTATCACTTCTGGAGTATGAGATTTTCAACGGTAACATCAACTTGATTTATTAATGCTTACATCACTCAAATGTATCGTGTAGCTCTTCTGTTATGTATCTGGAAGTTCCAAAAATACATTTATATAGTCAAATCAGAGAATGTAACAAAGCACTTTACAACCAACCCTTGAAGCGTTCAAAACGATTTCAGCAACCCCTACTCCATATTCCTGTCACACAGTCACCAACCCATCAACAGAACCACCAATCACCGCCGGCAACCGCCTTGTTCGGCTCGTCCCCCAGTAGGCGGGCTCGTGTAAATTAACCTGCCCACTGACACTTCTTGCTGCCCATTTCCATTTCCGGTGGTGGCCAAACATGATTACGTTGATTTCAGTTTTTCAATTCAGTCACTTTCACTCAATGTGAAAAAATCCAGCATAATCAACTGAAATGTACTTTACAAAAGAAACATATATATTAATTGTGTTATATTTACTAAATAAATTTTTGTAATTCAAAAACCCTGTCTGCTAAATGGCATAATTGTAAATGTTGTGTATTTATCACATTTTCCCCCTCCAAATCATGAACAGTATGCTATTTCATGGCAATTTAATAAGCAGTAGTACAAAATAGACAAAGTTTCCCAAATTCTGGATCAATGTAAACAAAGCTTTAGATAAGGTCTGCAGATCCCCATGCTTTTCTGTCTGATGACATCGCTGCATTAAGCCCGGACCAAAATTGAAAGAAACGGTGAGAAACTTGATGGTGCATGCTTAAAATGGAGTGATTCATACGAGACGCACTTTCTTCCACAGGAAAGTTCTGGCACAGACAGTTATATCTATAATATAATTAGTCATTCATCAGACCTGAGGGAGTGAACTCCAAAAAAAAAAAAAAAAAAAAAAAAACGTTAAATGGTTATTTCACACAGCAACGCTGAATCTGGGGCTACAGAGATGGACCACAATCGAAAAACACAGAACAACATCAGGGCCGAAGCCACGTCGAGAGCATCTGCCAGGTCTTCCTCCTGACATCCCACACCATAAGTCATGACCTTTGCATGACGTTGCAGGCCTCAGTCTTTAGCTGTCAGTTTAGGCACGTCTTCTTATCCGCCTTCCAGCCTCATGGGGAGGAGGCGGCGAGTTTTTACCAGTTTGGACCGTTGCTTCGCAAGCAGGCGGCAGAACAGCATGACGACTGGAAAAGGGATGTATAATACGCCCCTAAAAACTCTTATTTTAAATCATGTATTTTAATAATCCAATGATGAGATTTACATTTACGGCATTTATAACTACAGATCACTACTGCATATTGGTAGTTTGCCAGAAAGCATGGACTGCTTCTCATTTACGGAGAACGAGGGACAGCAGAACACAGAATACAGCAGGCTGATTTGCAAGTCAAAGCATCGTTGGAGCGGCTTGGGCAGAACACGAGTATGACCTACAGACTCTTTACCTCTGTAACCTTTAGGATGCACACATGATTTGGAAAATGCCACCCAGACACAAGGCAGATACAATCCTGCATTGTTTTTGCTTTCAATGTACCATTTTCTTCAAACTTGTTTTTATTACTACGGTAGTTCTTCAATATTCTCTGGAAAATGAAAGCAAAATGGCAAAAAAATGTCTGTAATATTTGTACTTTTCCTTGTCCTAGTATTTAAAATGGGTACTCAGATAATGCGGAACATCATTTAATGTATTTAAAAACCTGAAGATTTTGCAGACGTTTGAAACATGGTTACTAATTTCAATCAAACTAATTATTATCATAATCTAGACATTCAAAATTCAGGTTATATATATGTTATATTGAATAGTGCATCAGGCTTAATTAAAATATATTCATACAATGCACCACATTTTAACTCTTAGTACTGGCTATCATATGTTAAACTTAACAGCAATAGAGTAGCTTTTAAACCAGTGATGATGTTGTCCCGTGCATCACACCATCTTGGTCATTTAAGCAGCATATATTGGGGTTGCATAAACATTATTTTATTGAAGTGCTGCACAGTTTTGACACCCATTATGCATTGAAATATTTGGTGCAATAGTTTTGTCTGAATGCTTCATAGAATTTTATTGTGGAGGTTTTAACAAGTGAGACTAGTTTTCTGAGTCCTGTGAACCACATGGCAAGTTTTCAAACTGCTTGTATGACTTTTGTTATAACTGTTTATTGTACCCAGTAATAAGGCATGACAAGTACTACATACATGTCACAATTCTTCATAGTTCTGACCACTAGTTATGGGGATAAACACACATCACGTAGAGAATCAGCTATTTGAGCTTTAGCTGAATTTGTGATTCTGGTGCTTCATTCATCTTGAAGGAGGGTCCGAAAGTCTCCAAAGACATCTAAACCTCATTTAGGCCTCACAAAATGAACAACTTGACTTGAGTTTTTATGTGGCAATTGCCTGCCAGCTAAAACTCCTCAAAACTCCAGCACAAAATGTCATTATCTTGGAGCTGCTTCCTCTTGCCAAAATGACTCCTGGTTACCTTCATCTAGGACCTACTTCTGCTTTAAAATAGTCTTTTTGTTTTTTCTTTGTGTAGTTGAAGTCTCCACTGAGTCACAGGACTGAGTACAATTTCCATCCACAGCAAGCCATAATGCTGTGAAGCGTGCACAGAATTCAAAACCATGGTCTTACTGGTCAAAAGCATAAAGGAAAATGATAAATCCAATAAGCAATGTTTTCTACAGTAATGAATCTTAGTCTTCTCCCCTCATTTGGTGTTTGATGGTGGTGATGGACATGCTGCTACAGAATCTGTTATAATAGTCAATAGGGATCATGCCTGATGACAGGATACAATGTCATGGTCATAGGATGAAGCTGATTTGTATAGATTATCTATCTATCTATTTTTTTTTTTTTTTTTACCCACCTACTGTATATAAGCCTGTAGCCACAGCTGATCGGATCATGTGCCCTCTAGTAAACGCTGCTCTACAGAGACTGATACAAATACAGATGAAAAAAGCACATAAAGCACAGACTGGGCTGAGATATGATAAATAAAGGGACGGCGCGTATACTAAGCAAACAGGAGATGCTTTGATACACAGAGCAGAAGAGGACATCCTGCCCAAGCAGCATCCACCCAGGCCTGCTAAACACACTATGCATGGTGCGATTACACTTGCAGATACACATGCAACACAGATGAAACTTTAAATCAGACCATTGCATTACAGGTCCCACCTTGAATGCCTGTTTGCAAGCGTGAACCATTCATAATTTACTCCTCACGTCTGGGACCCCAGTGTGTGCTTCCTGAGACACGAAGACGACCACGGTTATGTAACAAAATACATAAAATGGAACTGCATGGGCTCTGACCCGGGGGATGAGGTCTTCGCCATCACGTTCGGAGGCACGAGCCTTCTTTCCTCCAGTGGTGCAGACTTGCAGCCCCGCTTTCGATTCCCATCGTGCGTCGGTCGATAGCGTCTCCGTAACAGAAAGTCATTGAAGATGAAACATATCCCCACCTGCCAATCAATACATGGTTTCCATGCCGCGACCCGTACCAGAGGTCTGCAGGAAACAACCTTAGTCATTACACCCCCCCTTCACACTGGGAGAGAGCAGCAGGTTCAATGCAATTTGGTGCATATAATTAATGCGGCTGAGCCATTACAAAAGAAACAAGTAAACTGATTCATTAACAAGACGTTCCGAACCACATCACATTGTGGTCAGGTTAGTAAAGTCCCAGGTTCAAACACCACTTACTACTATTGTAGTGGTAGTACCATTGTTGGGGCAGTGGTGGCCTAGCGGTTAAGGAAATGGCCCCGTAATCAGAACGTTGCCGGTTCGAATCCCACTGAGCAAAGCACCGTCCCCCACAAGAAAGACACACTGCTCCCCAGGCGCCAGTCATGGCTGCCCACTGCCCACTGTGTGCACCGTGTGCTGTGCTGCTGTGTGTCACAATCACTTCCCAGGGGGATATACAAACTGTAGGTTCAAGTCAAATCGCTTACTAGACACTTCTAGCAAGATAGACGAGCATCTAGCATCTACTAGAATGTTCACAGCCACGGACTGTCCATATGTTGGACGCCAAGCGGCAGCACACGTTTCTGAAGGCTCGGTGGCAGAGAAGGTTCCAGAATGAGAGACATCTTTTGGAGGGTGAGATGATAAATCAACAGGCTTCTGCACCTCGGGTGGGAGAGTGGGAGAGATGAGTCACTGCGATCTCATACAGAGATCTAGCGTGGGCCTTGGGGAGTGAGCGAGTGAAATAGTGAAAGATAAACAAATAAATGCTGAATTATCATTATCAAAACAGATTTTTCTTTATTTCATTAGACTATTTATAATGGAGCTTCTGTACATTTCTTATCACATTTGACTACCATAGTCCTGGACTGAAGTTATGTAACCATGCGTCCTACAGGTGCATTTTATTTCATTTATCCACTGTAGTGGAATTTTCATTGACTGATTATAATTTCTTGGACATTATGTCACAATCCTGAAATTTTACCTGACCATTAACCACCACACAAGGAATTGTGGTTAATTATTTAAACGCCTTATTCTCTGTTCTCACTCCCTTTCTATAAGTTCTACTCTGCCAGAACCTGTCCCGGGACACTGGGTGCCAGTCCACTGCTCCCCGGGCGCCTGTCATGGCTGCCCACTGCTCATCAGGGTGATGGGTTAAATGCAGAGGACAAATTTCACTGTGTGCATCGTGTGCTGTGCTCCTGTGTATCACATGTGACAATCACTTCACTTTACTTTACTTACTTTACTTTACAACATTTTTAATAATATTTATGTATTGATAGAAATGTGCAATGTTGCCACCAAGTACACAGTAGACAATTTGCAGGCATCAGAGTGCGTGTAGGAAACATGCCAGCATCAGAATGTGGGAGGCGTGGCTACTGAACGTACATCATTCTCCATTAATGCAGTTACACACGGGAATATAGGAGGATGTCATTAAACAAGCACCATTTATACATGGTACAGAGGGACAAAAAAAAAAAAGTTTTAAAAAGATGAACAGAAGTAATAATGATGAATTATGCAAAAGTTACATATTTCCAGCAATCAATTGTAGTTCAATAGAGCGCCTGACCCATTGCCAGTGAATGGTTAGATCTCCGGACTTTGTGACCCACTCTCAGACCGTACACCGTAGCTGGACACCCTCCAAACACGACTGCAGTGCTGTTCTTCTAAAACCTGTATCAATACTTTCTCAGATTACCCCAATTTCCATGCCAGTGTCTCGGGCACTTTGCCTGAAGCATCGCGTCCTTCATTTCCAAAAGGATTATTCCGGTGTGAGCAGGGCAGACGGAGCACCTGCATCATCTACCAGTCGCGCTGAGAGCCGCGCTGGTGACATGTAAGCACAACTCGGGTTTGTATTAAACCGCCACTGCCTGTGATCCTGGTAAAGTAAAACCACTTGCAATGGCTATACGTTTTTTTTCCACGTTCCAACACAGTAAAAAAAAAAAGAAAAGAAAACCTTAATAAGGATTTTTTAAATAATCGTGACCAAACTCAACAACAAAAGCACGCATGTCACCTTGCTGCTGACCCTGAATGACAGCAAGTGATAAAAACCCAACGCCCGGCTGCATTTTAACACTCTGCAGACGCCTCTTGAAAAAAAAAAAAAAAAAAAAAAAGGCATTCAGGAAGAGAGATCTCCGCGGTTTTAACTGGCGTGCACAGTCGGGGAGGTAATGGAAGGTTCCTCAGCTCCTGCAGCCTCGTGCTTGTAGACGGATAACCGTGAGACTCTGGGAAAGACGAGCCGTCTCAGACCTTCGCCTCCAAGACGGCAGGGCCAGCATACTGCAAACAACACAATCCTGAGATGCAAGGCTGCACAATCCACAGAAGATTCGCGGGAGTCGCAATGTTGTCAACAACATAATACTGATTTGCATGAATGTAAATGAACCTGTCGGGAAAATATTTAAATACAATATATATAAAATATTTTGCACTGTGCCATTGTACGTTTCACCACAAGCCTTTGGGTGGTCGTAGCATGGCAGGTATGAACCAGAAGAACACAAGGTCCCAGGTTCAAACCCCACTTACTGCTACTGTGTCCTTGCGCAAGACACTTAACCCCGAGTGTCTCCAGGGGGACTGTCCCTGTAACTCTGTAGCTCTGGACAAGGGCGTCTGATAAAATCCATAAAATGTAAATTATATGAAAGGGTTATTATTAGCAAATACTGGTAAAATACTGTGAATAAAATAGATGTATTCATAGTTGGGGGTCCTAGTGAACCAGAATTGATCTCTTCATCGATGGCAACTTGAAAGCATGTTGTAAGTCGCTCTGGATAAGGGCGTCTGCCAAATGCCGTAAATGTAAATGTAAATGATGGAGTGATAATGATGGAATGACACCAGCATCATCTTGAAACGGCGTGAATACACTCTGAGATGGAGGAGCGGCAGCTAAAATACCCCGAACTGCTCCAGACTGGCACGTGGCAGGAGTCCTGGTTCCTCACAGGCCGAGTGGGACCAACAGATGCCACCCAGAGTGTTATCAGCCATTTCACTTCGCAAACACTGTCATCTCTTGCTAAAAGCTCCCACACAATGTGATCACACCAACGCTCCACCTCCAAACAAGCCCAGATATAGCGGGATACATCAGATGCTGCGTGGAATAAACGAGGCTGAAATTAAGGCGGGTAATAGAGGCGCTACGTGCAATAACAAGAGAACAAGTGCATTTGACAAACGCACGACACGTTCGCCTCCCAATGGATCAATAAATCCATAAAATACTTCGGCAAGCAGCGAAGGGAATTTTAAAAAAAGTTTACATTCTTCACTCGTGGGACAATCTGCATCAACACGAACGAACAGGCGCGAGCATCTCAGTAAATATCATGTTGTGGGGCTGGAGCGGCCATCCCGACAACCCCAACACGCAGGACGGGTCGCGGCGTGGAACACGATGTCACGCAGTGTACACAGCCCCCCCACCCCCCCAACTTTGCTCTTCGGTAACGATTCGCACAACGAATCTTTTAAGGGAACGTTCCGAGCCGATTCACTTCCTCTAAAGATTCAAAAGAACCGGCGTGCCCATCGCTGCCGCAAAGCCGCCGCAGCAGTAAACAAAAGGTCATACGCAGCGCGCGCGGGAACACTCACGTTTGTGACGGCGCGGACCATCATCCCATCGCTCTTTTTCGCATCCGAAGTGGCGGTGGCGGCGGCGGCGGCGGCTCGGTCGCGTCGCCACATTTTTTTTCCGCGTCCGCGCACTTCGCCTCTGCTCTGCGGCGGTGCGGACCCGCGTCGCCCCGCCTTTGCGTGACGTAGCGACAACGCTCCGCCCCTTCCACGGGCACCCTGCGACAGCACGTGCCTCGCCTCGGCTATAAAACCCGGCGGCGCTGCGGGATGTAAACACACGCACCAGAAAATAGAGCTTTCAAATCCTTGGATGAATACAGTTCTCAATACGTTTTAGTTGAGCCACGATTATTTAAATGTATAAATGACCAGCCGAATTGGGAAAAAAAGGCTTGCATTCTGTGTTCTATGGAGAACCCAACACTGTGAACATTGACAGAAAGATCTCAGCATTTTCTGATTCATCCAAACGGATTAATCGAAGAGTCGGTAGGATAGTGTTACGTGATGCAATTTACAAGCCAGCTATTTATTACAGTGAAAAGTGAACGTCATTGTTTTTATTAAGACTCTGCTGCCACCACGTGGTCACAGTGTGTTACCGCGGTATACGCGAAACCCGACAGTAAAAAAAGGAAAATTAATGGTCCCCTTTTAGGAAAATTTGACTTTGTGAGATTATCTAACATTAATTCTCAGTTCCCAGTCTATGGTCCTGCAGTGGCTAGAAATGGGGTAGGTGTAAAATATGGCAAGCTGTTTTAACATATTTACATTTACAGCATTTATCAGACAATCAGTAGTTACAGGGACAGTCCCCCTGGAGCAACTTAGGGTTAAGTGTCTTGCTCAGGTACACAATGGTAGTAAGTAGGTAGTAGTAGTAAGTATTTGAACCTGGGTTTTCTGGTTTATAGGCGAGTGTGTTACCCACTAGGCTACTACCAGGAAGGAAACGTCACTCCTATATGCAATTAATTTTAGATACAGTTAAAATATTATATAAACTGGTCAAAACTATTTTCTCAGTAGTAAAAATGGTAAATATAGATATTCAAAAAATATTCATTATTACCAATATAAATTATATTTTCAGATTTTTTCAGATTATCTGCAGATATGCAGAATACTCATTCTGGATATCTGAAATGTAAAGACTAATAGACATGAATAGGAAATGTGAAGTCATTTCTCCTAGGAACAGTTTTGTTCTGGATAGCTGAAGTGAGCAATTTGACTAGGCAGATATAAATTATGGACATCAATACACACTTAGTCTACCCAGTAAATCTTATTAAATTTTCTTAATTTTTATTGGTATTGTGAAATGCAATTATAACTAGTCAGAGTAAATTTAAGAACTTTATAGATGAAATGCTATTACTGATATTTACAATATAACTGTGGCATGTCAATAAAATTGTTATTTTGCTAAAATGCCATCATATCTGATTAGATATAATGCTATATTTGTGTATCCCTGCAATGTGTCTAGTTGTAAATGTAATTGAACATTTCTGAAATATCATTTATACTTGACATAATACAAATTTTCGATATCCTTAATGGTATTTTTAATAGTCACAATGTATTGTGGATATTCAGAATATCATTTTGGATATCGGAAATGTGTTTTGAATATTTTATATCCAAAATGAAAATTGTGAATAGTAAGAACTGATTGGTAAATATCTCACATGTACAAATCTCCTAGTAAGAATGTTACTGCAGATAGGTAGAAAACTCATTCCGGATATCTGAAATAGACAGCCCAATAGACATGACTGGGAAACGTGGCGTCATTTCTTCTAGAAAGAATAATGTTGATGTCTGAAAGGGAAAATGTGTTTAGGAAGAGTTTCATTGTTGATAACTGAAGTGTTCATTTTTACTATAGGAATAATTAAATTATGGACATCTGCAATACATATCCTTTCTAACTATTAAATGTTAAAAGTGCTTGCCATAGTAAAGTGTGCTTTGGCCATTCTGCTTCAGAATCGGTCGGATCTGGAATTTGTTCCCTTATGCCACCATAAGGTGAAAGGTTACCTCCCGTTTGTTCGCCCAGAGAATTTCCCATCCCTGCCCTAAAAAAGGAGCTCCACTGACCGTCATGGCTTCCAAATGTGCAAAGCATTGCAGTTGATTGGATGTGAAAATTTTTTTAGTTCTGTCATGCAAGACTTTGAAGAACCAGTGGGTTCATTTTATTTTTTCTGGAAAAAACGCAGACACGATTTCTAAAGATACAAGTCTACATCTTACAACTTACATGGTTAAGGCCACGGCCTCAAAGTTTTAATGTTGTTGTCTTTTTTTTTTACAAAACACATAGCACTAAATGTGATGAAAGATATTGCAGGTATGATTGTCCATCCATCTGGATCTTGATTACTTGAGAATACTTGACTTAATTTAGGCTCCATGCAGGCTAACCTGACTCACTTGCAGTTTTACTTAGATCCACTAGAAGGAGAATTTTTGATGGTTGTTGTCAAATCATCATTTTAATTTTAATGCTGTATATTCAAAAGATGTTCTCCTCTCTTGCTAAGATAGGCTCCAGCTTCCTCCAGACTTACATAAACTGTGAATTGTAATGGACGAATGTGTGATGAATGCTTGCACTGAAAATTGTCTCTCTGGGGTGGACTTGGAAAACGCTCATTTCATTTTGCTCAATTATTTTTTCTTTATAAGAAGGAAATGAACTGATAACTGAGGTTACGGGTTCAAATCCCAAACTGCCACCATGTGCTGTGCTGCTGTTTTCACAATGACAAAAACAATCACTTCCACTTATATTGGCAGGTTTGCAGAATTCCAGATCGCCAGAGTTTTCAATTCTGTGACCCTGGGTTTCAGAAAGCTTCACATTTAGTGTTAAAGTCTACGGTGGTTCTTCTGAGACCTGTAATATTAAGCTATCATGTCAAATGTCACAGACATTAAGTCTCAGACTTAAATTAAAGTTCCTTTTTTATGCATTTACATTACATTTACAGCATTTATCAGACGCCCTTATCCAGAGCGACTTACAATCAGTAGTTACAGGGACATTCCCCCCCACCGGAGCAACTTAGGGTTAAGTGTCTTGCTCAGGGACACAATGGGAGTAAGCGGGACTTGAACCTGGGTCTTCTGGTTCATAGGTGAGTGTGTTACCCCAAGGCTACTACCACCCCGTAGTTATGCGGCAATTTATATCTCTGTTATGCTCGCCCTAGCGATATATCTATTTTGGTTGGTGTTGCGAGCAAGCCATTCCAGGATTTATATTTTTAGGCAGGACTCCATTTTCACCCCAAACACGTCAGACCTCTTACAGACCCTGCTACAGTACTGCTGCCCTTCCCTCATGGGGCAGCAAGACTCTGAAAATGGACAGAAAAACACTAATGTCACCCTTATCAGGTCCTCCGGGGACAACGCTGGCTGTGGCCAAGTTCTTCGCTGGCTTCTCTGGGGCTTTGGGAACGCTCTTTCTCCTTTCCTCATTCGGCACGGACTACTGGTCGCTCGCTGCAGAGTCATGTGAAGCAGGAGACCAAATGATATTTCCTCCATGGGTAACACACATATTAATAATTCTACACTTCTGACAGAATGAAATGATTCTAATATGTATATGTATTTTGATAATCAGGACATTGCTCAAAATGCCCACCATTCTCTGAAATTGTGCTTTTCAACTTTTCTGTAAATACTTCCTTTATTAATAAAGTTACAAGAAGTACCAGACTCCATGGTCTGATGGTCTGTATGGTCTGTTTGACAGAATCTTGGAACAGCCTTTGTGCATATCGTGAGTTAGAATCCTGGCTCGGATGTTGTGTTTGCATGCTCTCTCCATGTTGCCATGGGTTTCCTCCGGGTTCTCCGTGTCCCTCCCACTGTCCAAAGGTACACCAGGTGAACTGGCAACTTTAAGTTGTCCTCAGGGTGGTAAGCGGCACGCAATCACTCATGCCACTCACCTGCATATCTATGGACAGTTTAGAATTAAGAGTGTCACACAGCTAAACACATCTTAACCCACGACTTTGGAGCCGTGAAGCATGTGCTTCTGAAATGAATATTCTGTTCCAGAGAAGATTCTTGGTGACTTATTGTGACACATTTAACGAACCTTTGAGATGCTGGAAGATTTTGTGAAGGTAATAAATGTATTAGTATACCATCAGATACCATTATATATACATTGCTCAAATAAATAAAGGAACACTTAAACCACACAATGTAACTCCGAGTCAATTGCACTTCTGTGGAATCAAACCGTCTATGTAGGAAGCAACACTGACAATCAATGTCACATGCTGTTGTACAAATGGAATCGACAACAGGTGGAAATTATAGGCAATTAGCAAGACGTCCCCATGCATGTGGGGACCATAGACCACTTCTCAGTTCCTGTGCTTTATGGCTCATGTTTTGGTCACTTTTGAATGCTGGCGGTGCTGTCGCTCTTGTAGTAGCATGAGACGGAGTCTACAACTCACACAAGCGGCTCAGGTAGTGCAGCTCATCCAGGATGGCACATCAATGCGAGCTGTGGCAAGAAGGTTTGCTAGTGTAGTGTCCAGAGCATAGAGGCGCTATCAGGAGACAGGCCAGAACATCTGGAGACGTGGAGGAGTCCAGGTCTGAGAGGAGAACCCTCAAGAGACATCCACCACCTCATCAGGAGCATGTCCAGGTGTTGTAGGGAGATCATACAGGCACATGGAGGTCACACACACTACTGAGTCTCATTTTGACCTCTTTTAAAGACATTACATCAAAGTTGGATGTGCCTGTAGTGTGTTTTTCCACTTTAATTTTGAGTGTGACTCCAAATCCAGACCTCCATGGGTTGATAAATTTGATTTTCATCAATACCTTTTGTGTGATTTTGCTGTCAGCATGTTCAACTATGTAAAGAACAAAGTATTTAATAAGAATTGTATTAATTTCGATCTAGGACGTATTAGGATGTATAGTGTTCCCTTTCTTTTTCTGAGCAGTGTATATAACACACTTTGCAATACACTTTGGTTGCTTCTGTTTCAGGCCGATGCGGCAGAGGGTAGAATGGAACCAGGTTCTGCTCTGTTCTACCACGAGGGTCTGTTCTGGAGGTGCTTCTTTGAGGGCCAAGCTCACAAGGACTTCCAAAAGAAGTTCTGGATTAGTAAGTTAAGGCTCCGTGCAGGCAAGCCTGGGTTCGCTCACTTGCAGTTTTACTCCTATTCACTTGATAAATGAATAAAATGCTGCAAATTTTTATGATGGTTGTCAAAGTTTTATCAAAACTGGTTACAGTACAAGAACAGTAAAACCTCTTCCAATTTAAACATCCTACCAACTCATCGCTGGATAAAGTAAATGCAAAATGAATTAACGCATGGCTGTCATCCCTTCAACAGCCGATCAACTGTCCTCTAAGACCTGCACACATGCGTACCTGTTCCCAAAACCTCTGATGGCAGCACACACCGTTACCGACCACGACTCTGCAGTGGGTACGAAACGAAGGTTTACAGATTCTGTGATCACCTTCTTTTGGGTACAACTTAATAATTTTGTCTTTTCATTTTGAATAAGTTTACAGGGAATTTTGGATCGCATTCATAATGCTGGGCATCGGTGCAGTTGTGATTGGTGCCTTCCTTGGAGTCGGAGCTTCCGCCTGTCACTGTCGAGCTCTATATAAATCAGGCGGCGTCTTCTTCCTGATGGGAGGTGAGCTTCTTGTACACTGACAAAAAGTGAGCACTGGCTAAACTTGAAGAGATTGAAGTAATCTGTCACACCTAATATTTTAACATTGACGTGATGTAAATAAACGAATCGACCCTGCTGTTACCTGTTTATTTACATTATGTCAATGTTAAACTATTAGGTGTGACAGATTGCTTCAATTTTAGACAGTGTTCACATTTTACAGTGTATGGATGCACTGAAATAAGTAAATCGTACCAAGTGATGGAATATGTTGGTCACCATAACAGTAAATACTTTTCAATGGCATATTTTATGTTTCTCTTCCACTTTCACAGCTTTATAAAAAAAAGAAATGGTTAGGGAAAAACAGGTTTTTATTATTATCTGTGATTGCTACATTCATGTAGTTGTAAAAAGCATGACAATATATTATAAGTAATCCAAAGTATTCAGAATACATTACTCACATTGAGTAACTTAACAGAATATGTTACAAACTACATATTGGGGCATGTATTCTGTAATCTGTAATGGAATACATTTTAAAAGTAACCTTCCGAACACTGTGTATATATAACCTTTACTTTACTTTACTTTATTTAGCAGACGCTTTTATCCAAAGCGATGTACAAGAGGAAGACACCAGCAATTCTCGTTCGATTTCTATAGAATATTGAGTTTACAAACTAAGAGCCCTGATAAGGCTCAAACTTGTCAGTGAAGAGCATGCTCAGAGATAGTTAGGTGCTAGACGAAGAAAAATTATAATGTATTTATACATTTTTGTATTGTTTGTGCAATGTGTACGCATGTGCATGTGTAAGTGTTAGATTTGTCTGTAATATTTTTTGAACAAGAGGGTTTTCACCTGCTTCTTAAAAGTGGTGATAGTCTCGGCTAGTCGTGTGGAGGAGGGCAGGTTGTTCCACCAGCCAGGGACAACAACGGAGAACAGAGATGATTGGAATCGGAGACCCCGTGAAGAAGGAATTTTTAGTCTCATTTCATTTGCTACCTTCATCTAGCATCCATCTAAGAACTCATTTTATTATTTACTGCTGGTGTAGGTTGGGATCGCAGCCATTATTATTTCTCCCTCTCTGCAGGTTCCATTTGGCTGTGTGTTTTGGTGCTGTATGTAGTGTGGTTCCACGCGACAGACACGCTGGAACAGCATGTTCTCCAGCAGGGGGCACAGATCTGCCACAGTTTCCACCTCAGCTTTTGCTACGGGCCTTCCTTCATGCTCGCCCCCGTGGGCATCTTCTTCTGCCTCCTGGCTGGACTCCTCTTTGTCTTGATAGCGAGATCCATGCCAGACCAACGCAGCGGAGGCAACAATGGAACTGCAAAGGATGAGAAAACAAGCAGTCAGTTTTACACCTCCCAGACTATAGAGGAAGTGGAAACTGAATATGTATAGCCACAGATCATCCAAAAGTCACAGTATTATAGTAATTAGCACAAGGATAAATACCCCAGTATATGTTGAAATGTCTTTCTTAAAAAAAGTTGAATTGCTGGTGGTGCTGAGGCCGATGAGGTTTACTGGCCAAACAAGGCCTTTACACCTCCGAGAAAAAAGAAAGTACAGGCTACAGGATACATTATGCTGACAAGAGCATTGGTTTGCCCGCAATTGACCGACAGGTCCCATTTCAGCTCCGCCCGTCGCCGACGCGACTTTCAATTACACACACTGCTTACTTGCTGTGCTGTTGTCAGGAGACATTTAGCCTGGTCAGGGTCACAGAGATCCACATGACAGGTTATTCAGTGACCCTGCACGGAAAAAACTTGTAATAAAAAGATAAATGCATGATTAATAAAGAGCTATTATAGCGTCACTGTATAGTAGCTGTGTAGAATGTACCAGGCCTTTTGACTGTTTGACATATTTTTTGAACATTTAAAAAATTTATAGTAAAAATTATGTTTTACACAAAGAAATGATTGTGCATTGTATGGATACATTTTTTATTATCGTTTCAGTATACCTGAAGTATAATTTATAATCATTTAACCCAACTCCTTATTCTCATTAGTGAATCCATTCACTATCATAAAAAGTCATTTTTTAAAACATATAGTCATTAAAGATATGAACGTGTCTGTTTCAGGGTTAATATTAATGGTCGTGGTATTTTAGTTATGTTGATGTTCACTCTCATTTCACACATGAGGTAATACTGAATATTTGTAAAAATGCTTGTAAAAATACATCATGTATTATAAAGAAATATTTAGTGTGAAACATTTAACATGCTAATTCAATGTAAATTCATAAGCATCTGTAATTGGTCGTTCAATGATGAAATTAATTCCCTAATGAGAAATGATCATATTTTGATTTTATTTTGACAGATTTTGTGTGAAATTAAACTGTCTATTGTTTGTAGAATATGAGATACAGTGTAGATCTGCTTCTCTTTTTCCATTTACAGCATTTGGCAGATGTTTTTAACCAGTGTGCCTCACATATGTGCTTTAAGATCTCTATTACTGATAGAGATCTCATATCATCTGGTTCGCTAGGACCCGATCTACAAATAACTTTAGTTTTATAACTCAGTTCGTTCAATTTATCTATATTGTTATTTATTTTAATTAAATATATGTAAAAGCCCATGCTCTGAGAAAAATGTCTCTACGCATGTGCCAAAATTAGCCGAATGTTCTTTATCGGAACCCAGCAGAAGCACTTTTTAGTTTTTCAGCAGTTGTGTAAAGTGGCCGCTAGAGGGCAGCGTTGCTTCAGCGTTGGGCTCCACCCGCTTTATCTCCCACCTGCGCTCTCAGCCCCACTAAGTCCGAGGATGTGAACAAGAAGGGCAAGTGTGGGATTACAGTAAGCAGACGTATTTTCTAGGCTTACCTGAAAGAAATAAAAAAAATGTCAATAAACATGTAAAAGTAAATAACAGTAAATTCGAATGTGTTCCTCCAGCAATTTCCGCAATTTCAGTTTTTTTTTAAATGCACGATCACATAGGGAAGAATTTCATACATTTTTGCAACTTCACACATTGATAATCAGGAAATAAAAAGTAAATCTTAGAGCCACGTGCTGGTGTGCGGCTCTGATCTTCGAGTGTGTGTGTGTGTGTGTGTGTGTGTGTGTGTATGAACCGACGCGTCTCATCACCGTGTTCCTCTTTTTCTTTAATCTCAAATGTGAGCAAGCCGAGCATAATTACACCTGAACCTGTCACATTCGCTTCCGCCACCGGCTCCCGGTTTAAACATCTCTGTCACATCGGCCCTCGTCACGCCGTCGCGGCGAATTGATGTTTTAAGGTGGCTTTTAATGAACGCGCGGAAACGCGGGCCCGCTCCGCTCATATCTCCCGGATTCCATTTTTTTTTTTCGTCTTCGTCTCTTTATTCCCTCCGACCCTCCGCGAGAATCTGCTGGCAGATTCATTACCGGCGCCGTTCCCCTCCTGCGCCTCCCCCGGCTGCGCGACTGTCACCCCCGCAGCCCCACGCCGCTGTTGGTCTCCCCCATCGCCGAGGTCTTTGTCCCCGAGAGATGGGACTGTCCAGAACAATTACGGCAGGGGCATTAAAGACGCTTGCATAGGCGTTTTAATCTCGTTCCTCCCCACTTCTTCTTCTCTTTTTTTTTTTTTCCATCAGTAGAAAATGTCATTAAAAGAGGTGGCGGTGGCGGCGGTGGGGAGGCTCAAACGTGTCACCCGAGACAAGTTCCAAAACTTCCGCCCAGCCAGCAAACACACCTAGTTTCAGGGGTCCCTTTGTCCGCCGGGAGGGGAAGAAAGGGCGCGTTCAGACGACACAAGCACCTCTCGGGCCTTAATCCGCCCTGTGACTTGGGACCGGGCCTGGGAAGATTCGCCGCCACTCAGCGCCATTCTTCGCCGCCACTCGCCCAGGGGGCACAATTATACACACCCTTGCGCAACCAAGTAGAAGGAATTACTCCGTGTCTCTGGAATTGAGACCTTTCAGGACCCTGGGTGCCGGTGTTGGACCCCTGCCTCTTGAACAATTACAGACCCCCCGCCCCTCAATCCCACTTTTAGGCGCTGTGTGGATTGGCCGGGTCTCCGATAGCTCCAAGTCATATTTGGAGCGTGGCCGAAGCGCTGTCTGATTTGGGCCGGAGGGGTGACTGTCCCCTGGGTGGCCAACGGATGGGCGGGTTAACTGGAAAAAAGGGGGATTGGCCTTCTGGGACGCTGGATCTTGTCTCATGAAACATTACTGTATGACTGTGGCCAGAGGGACACACCTGGACACCACTTTTCCATCACAGGGGGTGGGGTCCGGCCACAGCTGGAATGTTTAACCCTCTCCTATTCATCTCTCCGTCTCTTTTATTAGTTCTCGGTCTCTCTTCCTCCCGCTTCCATCCCTCCTTCTCGTCTGGCCAGCGCTTTTTGTGTGCGTAATGAGGTCTGTGATTGCGGCGTGGCCCCCGTGGCCCCGGCTCTCCTCTGCCGCCTTCCTCGGGGTTAATGAAGGTCTAAAGGATCAACAAGCAGCTGTTAAACATGTCATTGGCAGGGAGGGAGTCCCCCTGGCCCCGCCGGTGCCAGTGTCTCCCGCGACCTCGGCCTTCATTCCCGCTCCTTCTTACACTTCTCTCTTCGGAGGGGGCCACACGTCCATCTCTCCAGCTTGTCCCTTCGCTCATTGTTATTTTGCCAGCCGTTTCGCTCCGCAACTGGAGCGAGAATCGATTTTCTGGGGTCCAAACAGAAGATTGTGGGACACTTGCAAAGGGCTGATGGCTCCTCTCTATCGCTCCATCTCTCACCCCCAGGTTTCATTAGGTCAGTGTTTACATTAGAAACCGTGGAAAAGCAGCTTCTGTTGATCCAGCCATCTTTCAGGCACCAATTCAATGAAAGTTTGTCCAGATCGACTCAGTTTGGCAGGAACACTAGTTGTGTCAGTACCCGGCATCTGGTCCAGAGCTCCAGCTGATGCAAGTACAAGTCAAAGTAACACTTACAGGGGTATTTTCGTGGTGTATTGCACGAAAGCGCATTGGAGACCTTCTTGAATTATGACAATCTAGGTGAACAAGGTGTATTAAGACAAGAAAACTAGAGGAGATGTGCCCGAGTATTCAGTGTGTTGTTCTTGTGGTCCGAAATAGGTGCAACCAAACAAAAAGGGCTGGGTGGGGAGTGAGTTCCTCCTCTCCAAGATCCAGATTGCTGTCAAGTGTCTTTTCTTCTCCGTATCTTCTGTAAACCTGACCTGACATTAGTGAACATGCTCAAGTGCTACATCTCTCTCTCCAGAGCTCGTAACATTCCGGACAGGCACTAAAACAGAGCATTCAGTCTACACCGGTAGTTCTTTAGTTATGGAAGAAGCTCCCAGCTCCTGGTGGGATCATCTGCTGGAGAAAAGGTTATTTCCTGTTTCCCTTTTAAACTAGTCACCTCACCTGCTTCCAGTCATTCTAAACTGGGGTCGCACAGCGTCTTCTCATCTCTTACTTTTGTCGCGTAGGAGACAACAGTGTTGTGAGATAGAGAGAGGAGGAGAGTGAGTGAAGAGTGGAGAGAGAGAGAGAGAGAGAAAGATTAAATCCAAGTTTCTTTCATCCATGAGTGCTTTCATCTCTTTTTTTTTTTTTTCAAACAGAGGGGAATTATCAGTTCTGCTCCTGGCGCAGCCTTCGCTGGGGGGGGTGCGGAGGGGTGGAGGGCGCGATGGAAGGGTGGTGCTGGATGGAAAGTTGTGCGGTGGCAGACGACGGGCATCCCACGCGCTGACTCTCACGGTGCCTTCAGAAGCTTCTGCTGGAAAATCAGCCCCGGATAGGTTGCTCTTTACTAAGGGACAACTTCAGGGATTTCCTTTGTTCCTTGGCCTCAAAAACATGCAGGTAAATGATAATTAAAAAAAAAAAGAAAGATCCCAGGCATCGCATCACAGCGATTATTAATCCTGCACAAAGATGTGAGCAAAACTAAAGAAGCGATTTGTCTCCCTGATACTCTTGGCCTGCCTCTCTAATCTTCACCGTTCCAAGCAAAAAAAAAAAAAAAATAAATCCCTCTCTCTCTTTTTTCATTAAATTTGTGTCAAGACTAATTTCCAGGGGAATGAATACAGATGTCAGGAAGCCATCGAATCCCAACGCAGGGCTCCTTAATGAGATAACAGGCTTTAGTCAAAGAATTAACGTTTTTTGGAAGAAAAAAAAGAGAGAGAGAGAGAGAGAGAGAGAGAGATTAGCTCCATGGACGTGGATGTTCCAGTGGAACAGGGACTTGGTTTTGGAGAGAAAGAGAGACAGAGAGAGATGGGAGTGATAGAGAGAGAGAGAGAGAGAGAGAGAGAAACCACAGTATCAGACCCACAGACCTGTGCTGCCAAATCACAAATCTATTTCCAACGTTGGTATTAATTATCAAATCAAAGCCGCTGTTGCATACTGATTCATTGGGGCACGCTCTTGTATTATCTCCTATTAAGCTGGGAAAAAAGGGGAGATTACAGAAGCCTTCAGGGGCGTTTTATGAATTCTGTGAGACTATTAAACCATGTCACAGACTTTGCGGGAGCACGACGGTGCTTCCTACGGTGGCACCTCTCCTGCGCTGAAATGCATGCTTAAACCCGTAAATTTGATTATTTTTGGTGCACTTTTCAATTACCTCCAAGAACAAACAGGCCAAAGTGTTGTCAGTGTGTGCGAGCAAATCTATTTGCACCAAGGCACTAATGAAAATGGCTTTCGGGTTTTGTGTCGGTTTATAAAATCCTTCCATGGCACACTCAATCCATTCTACAATCCTTAACGTAATTTAATATTTTTTTGTACGCTGCTCAAAACTGCAAGAGTACCTCTCTTTAAAAAGGCCTCTAATCCTGAGACAGGAGGAGGAGGTCTGGAGTTCTCAGACTGTCTGACAGACTTTCGGTCAGTCCCCGGAAAGTCAATTTGCTCATAATATCATGAGCAAATGTACAAAGGAAGGGGGGGAAAAAAGGCCAAATTCCACACCCATGTAATTAATAAGGGATGGTATCACGCTCGCCGCTCGGAACAGGGACAGGGCCAATGCTAATCACTGTGTGCACACAGAGGTGTCCGCGACTCGCCGAGGCACCCATTTCACACATGAATGGGATCAGTGATGGGGAAGTATGTGCTGGATATTGATAAATAATTATGAACAATGGGTGGGCGATGCCTCCCGTACTGTACGGCGGCTCAGAATGACTTCATACGGAGAACGGGGCGCTGACTGCACCGAATTCTCGGAGTAATTATGCAGCGAGAATGCTGTTCGGCGGGAGCGGCGGATCCGAAGCAGACAACTTCTGCCGCGTCTCTCCCGGCCCACCTCCCCCAAACTCGCTTCCAGTGGAAGGAGCCCAGTAATAATATTCACGGAGGTGAGACCCGACATACTTTTTGTCGAGCGAACACTGCGGCGCTCATTGCTCAGAAATGAAAAGGCTAAACAAACAAAGACAGAAGATGGGAGGTGGGAAACAATAGAAGGCCCACCCCCTGGAAGACACGAACGGGGAATTGCGCAGCGCCGGAGAGAGAGGGGGCTGCGAAGGTTGAGAGACTGAAAGATAGGCGAAGAGACAGAAAAAAGAAAAAAAAATGAAGAAGTGAGACGGGGGGGGTAGATAGTGGAAAAAGGAGGGAGGGGTACAGGGGGATGGAAAGAGAGGGCATGAGGGAGAGCAAAAGAGCGAGCAAAGGGGGAGGGAGGGCAAAATGAGACCAAATTTTCTTTGGCAATCTCTCTGTTCCTGCTGCAGGTGCTAGGCTATTTCACTAAAGCAGGCCAGACGAGAATGTCATTAGTTGCTAAGCCCCAGGTGAATTTGCCACTGTTCCACATGATTAACCCAGATAATTGTGTGTTGATAGCGAGCATGGTCGATGGAATACAATTTTCGGGCCGAGATTCCTAAACAAACAGCTCAGCAGCTAGTTGGGGGAGACGCCGGAGCGGAGCGGAGCGGGGCCTTGTGATGCCGGCCGCGGCGGCAGGAGAGGCACCTGAGTTTCAGCCCGAAGGGTCAGTCTTGTGAACCTCAGCGAGGGGACCCCGCCACCCCGTACAATATTTAATCAGCCCCCCTCGGGGATATCGAGTCCAACTCGCTTCCTTTTCTCATGGTTCGTCTTCTATAATCTGAATAAAAAGTCTGGTAGTTCTGAGGTGTGTAGCGCCGACATGAAAGTAAACAGCATTTCAATTTAAATAGAGTGAATGTGAATATTATCACTCGAGGTTGCCCTCAAAGGTGGGCTACTGGTGCCCAGAATTAAAACATTGCATATGCTGAATTTAGATAAGTTAAGACATTTTTGCCATACTGTGTTGTTCTAATGGGCCCATGCAAAACCCCATATTAAATTATAAAATTCAATATGTTTACGTAGAATTAGTGATTTCAGGATATTCAAAGGCCTAAACATAAAATACTGGTGGCCACGAGCTCCCGTGTGTCACTTTTTGTGTCTTCAGACGTTGCTTTAGCGTTGTGTAGCGGCAGGCTAGCTAAATGCATGCGGTTTTAGCGCGCCGGGCTAAGCGCTAATCCAGCTGTCTCCAGTGCGGCGTACGATAACGCGCGCCGCACGTTCATTTCAGATAGCCGCCGCATATTTTTATGCCGCCAATAGATTAAATTAAGGTAGTGGAGCATCTCGGGGATTAAGGTAAATCTTTAGCTCCACACAATAACAAAGTGGATATTCCTGCGCTTTGTGTGCTAAACAGCTCAAGGGCACTGGCCGCGCCTTTAAAAATGTCAAGAGAGGAGGAGCCTGGTAGGAACCCTGGGCCAAGATAGGAGTAATGGGCCTGCACATTTTAATTCGCATTTTAAATGCTGAGCAAACCCGTAAACATGACTTTCACAAACAAGTTTTAGGCCAGCGAATTTTCCTGGTGATTTATGACGTGTTAATTGAGCATGACAAATTACCCCATGGTGTAAATCGCTCATATGCATGTCATTTGGAATAATGGCCCTTACTGGCAGATACTGTAAAATTGTCAAGCACCTCGGACGAATCAGTGATTTGACCGACGTTGAGCAGTGCAAAGCGTGCACTTTATTGGAGTTCATCTGATGCTATTAGTTGTGCAGCCTAGAGGCTTCATATAAAGCAGGTCAGAGAGGACTCCTCTATTTCCCAGATGTCCATTTTTGTGTCCTCTCACACCTGAGCTCTCCCATTCACGAAGAACAGTATACAAGATGGCTCTCAAGAAAAAATAGGTTTACACCTTTATATACCAGTATTGTAAAACCCACCAGTGGATGCACACGCAGCAGAAAAAAAAAGACAGCAGTGTGGCGAGAGTCCAGTCACTATAACACAGTAACGTGCCACTGGAGGTCAAGGGTGAGCGATCGGCACTGCAAAAACATTTTGAAGGATGAGAACCATTGAGACATTTTTTCTG
The DNA here is from genome assembly GCF_900700375.1 of Denticeps clupeoides. NCBI lineage: Eukaryota > Metazoa > Chordata > Actinopteri > Clupeiformes > Denticipitidae > Denticeps > Denticeps clupeoides. The sequence continues at coordinate 17,596,826 of NC_041721.1, read as the reverse complement.
ACTTTAAAGAAAACACACATTAAAAAAGCACATTAGCACCTAGTACATAGTAAACAATATTTTATTCAAAACCATTAAAAAAAACATCTTTTCCATTTTGGCAGTGACTGTGTTGATTGATACAAATAGCTGATAAAAATTGATATTCATATATCAATTTTGTGGTTCATGATTCTCACTGCTCTATTATATATAGACATAAATAGATAGATAGATAGATAGATAGATAGATAGATAGATAGATGGATAGACTGAACAAAAGAATCTAACTTTCCATCAGTCATTTGAAATCTCAGTCACTATGCCAAATCAGACGCTAAAATCTCACCCCCACAATCTGTGGGACGAATGTTTAAACAGGGATCAAAGGAGGGACCAGTTTTGTTCTCATCGCTGTGAAAGGCAGAGTGAGCGGCAGACCGCAAGCAAGCAAGAAAGAGAGACAGAGAGACTTGTGTGTGAGTCTGAGGGGAGACAGCCAATCCCCCAGATGCATTCTGGGAGTTCAACCTGGCAGGAGAAATTAGCACCGCGGCTAAGTGAAAGGGATAATCCCTACTCTGTCGAGCGCCGTGCCAGCTGGATCCAAGACTGATCTAGTGTTTTTTTTTTCCCTCTCTTATTCCCTGCGCAAGGTTTATTTATTAAGAGGATAAGCCCCCTTCTGCACAGAGTCCAGCAAGAAGGGGCAAGAGCGTTCCCACATCCCGGGTTCGGCTCACGCTCGGCCCCGCCCTGGCGCTCCGCCCATTTCGACACACTTCACCTGGACTGGAAACGGCCTGAATACTGAGTGGGGAACCATGTGAAATCCACATGGTGCTGACACTCTGCTAACCAGCTGCGTATGTGACCATTTCAAGCTTTCAAAGGTCCTTTGAAGCCAAAACCCTCCATTAATTGTGAAAAGAAGTTTGAGAAACTTCCAATAATACCTTAAGGGGAATGAAATTATTAAAAGCAATTTAACCATTTGATTGTATTATAGCATATTTATGTGGCAGTCTTTTAAAGGAATCTTGGAGAGTACAGTGTCTAATCTTCTCAGATTCTCACCAGACCTCCTAAACCTGTTATGATTCTGCCAGATGAGCAATTAGACTCTTTCCAGTCTGGTCCTGTCAGTGTGAAGTGTCAAAACAACCTGAGTGGGATTCGCTACTTTCACTGCAGAGGGACATGAAAAAGTCAGTCCTTCAACCAGCGGAAGCCTTAAACAGGAATAAATCTCTACTGATGTTTTCTTTTCAAACACCCTCACTCATCAGATCAGATGATTATCATAAGTGACAATGAGCTGTAAGGAGAGATATTGCTCCTTTTGATCATTCTCTGTTAATTGCTGTTGAATTTTGAGCATTATTGTAATCTTTTTTAAACCAACTTTAGCCTTTATCAGAGAAATTAGATTGTGCTTCTGCTACAAGAAATGTATGTATGTTATTGACTTTATTAGATAATTGGAGTAACAAAGTCATTATATTGCATTTAGCTGAATTCCTTATGTAATACATGAATATAATTTCTCACATATTTTTAAAAATGGTAAAAAAATGATTTAGAAGTTTCAAAATAAGTTAAATGAAACCAGTGTGTTCATTTGAGGTAAACTTGCCCTTTGTTCTTAGTTTTTTCCCTAAATTTCCCTCATAACAGTTCACAAACAAACCATCATTAATAATGTTTTCTCCAGTGACCAAATCCATATTCATGTTATGAAAAGTTGTAAATGATCCTTGCACCATTTCACCCGGCGCAATCACAAATGAGGGAGACAGGCCCGAATCCAGGCAAGCATGATCTGCGCAGCCTAAAGCATTGCACATTTGCATATTATTATCATACGATCAGTTTTATTATTACTATATTACTTCACTGTTTGACTTTACAATTTATCTGTTTGTCACTTCCGAAGCGACGCCGTGGCAAGTGATAAACTGCAACTTTCTTCCACGAGTCTGAGAACTGCCCCCGCAAAATGCCGAAGTTCCAGTTTTACATGGCCGTCCATGTTTGAGACTCGATCGGGGTTTTCCTGTTTAAATTGGGGATTATCCAACGCCGGTGACATTAATACTGCTAGTGCCCTTTTTACACGGGACAAATTGAACGGAATGTGGGGGTGTCGCACCACATGGCTGACTGATGCACCGACGCGCAGTCTACAGCTCGCTAAAACTGGTAATTGGTTTAAAAGAGAATTTCACAGAGCCTTGTTCATTTCCATGTGTTATTTGCAACATAATTATAAGAACAGTATAAAGAGACCTATTTTTGTCCTTGACGGGGTGTCAGCTATTTCTGGTCTAAGCCTTGTAACTACGCATAGGAGAACCACAGCGACTGCTTTTGGTCTGATTGCTGGGCCAAGTGGCTGCAGGTTCGGCGTTTTTTTTTTTTTATTCAGTGGCTAGAAAAGAAGCGAAAATTGGCTCAAATGACTTTGGTCAGCTGGCCGTGCTGTGCATTGTGAAGAACAATCTAAATCGCTCCTGTGCCAGTTTACTTGTGACATTGCTGCATTTCCCCTGTCTTCCTGGAGACAATGTTTGGACAGATTCTGATCAGAATCCTGCATGAAGAAAATAAGAAACATTCATATTACAGGCTGGATTTCCCAGTGTTTGGGAAAATGAATGCATGCAAACAAGAAAAAGAATGAGTGCTTGCTAGCTTTAACTGTATTGCAGACTTGGATATCAACCAGAAAATATATCAGTATGAAAGTGAAAGGACTGTCATTGTGATAAACAGCAGCAGGAGTGTCCTCTGCATTTAACCCATCACCCTTGGTGAGCAGTGGGCAGCCATGACAGGCGCCCAGGAGCAGTGTGTGGGGACGGTGCTTTGCTCAGTGGCACCTTGGCGGATCGGGATTCGAACCGGCAACCTTCTCATTACGGGACCACTTCCACTAGGCCACCACTGCCCCAGTATTAGCATTAGAACTACTATCAAGAAGGGACTGCTTTTTGTTGGAAAGCGGTTATTTCAGGCATCCAAAAGATGAACTTTAATGATGTTTGTATCAAAAATGTTGAAATTTGGCAGAAACCCGTAGAGATCTCTCACCCATGCTACTTTTGAACTCAGTCTGGACTATTTAAGTCTCTTTCTGTCAGTTCATCACACACACGTTCATTTCTTCAGTTTGTTATATCCCTTTCTATATCTACATCTATATCTACATTCTACATCTGCTATTAAACCAAAGATGCAGAGTTTCGCTCCCAATATGCAACATCTTCATCTCTGGTTTCATTCATTATTGTTTCAAAACCCAAGGTCTGGAGATGAATTAACATCAGTGAATTAGAAATGTACACGAAATGCTGCTCCACAGTTAAAGCAGCACCAGGTCCAAAGTGAGGGCTGGTCCGGAGCCCTCACTGCGGAGCAGGCAGCATGTGACGAGTGTCCCTGGGCTAACAAGCGCCTCATCGATTCGTTTGGGACAAGCAGAGATAAGAGAACAAATAGGTGGTGAGGGAGAGGGGGAGGTGGGGAGGAATACTGATGGAGTGCATGTCTTTCCTCTCCTTCCCTCCACAGAATGCAGCTCCTCTTCATTTTTCTTTTGTCCTCTTTGACCGGACATCATTCCAACCTGGCGGTCTGCAACCAATATTGTCCAGACCATGGCTAAATATAGAGACCAAATGTGAAATTATGACTCATGTTGTCCAAGAACGTCCACAACAGCGCTCATGTCTTAAATGCACTTGCAAGACCTTGGCATACTTCAATCTTGCAGAATTGCTGTGACACAGCACCGTTCATTCGCTCATTGTTCAAATGCATCATTATGGCAGTGCTGGGAGTTCGGGAACAACCAACCATAAGGTGCTGCAGTCTAAACATGAGGAATGAGGGAAAAAAACATATGTTGCTCAACGGGGGGATTTTTAAACCGTTTCCGCTTTCCGGTCAGTCCGGGACGTCGCTCATCCCAAAACAAGGACGCCCGTGGCTTCGCCAAGAAAACGAGATTGGATTTGATTGGACACGAGGGGTGGTTCCGGCCTGGGACGGGAGGGAAAGCGAGGGAGAAGTAGAGAGGAGGGGAGGCCTTCACAGTCGCAGAGGTGCTCCTTTCTGTCGTTCCTCCCCTCCCCTCTTTTAGTTTTGCCGGCACGACAGATGAAAGCTAATTACGCGGCGCGGTGAGAAGACCGTGGCAGAGGAAGCTGGGGAGCAGGGGTGGCTAATTGGGGTATGTGATTACACCGGCTCGTCGTTCGAGGGGGGAATTAGCCAACAACTGGTTCGGCTGTAAAGCTCACCGTACGGGAGGGAAAGAGAGCAGGCGATAACGCTGATATTCCTCTATTAACACCGCACGTGACACCGGAGTGCCGCCAAAAGTATGTCCAACCATTACAGGACTGACGGGCTATTTCGAACAGAACTGCGCGGACGAGCGCGGTGAATATCGGTTAATGGTGATGTTTCGGCGCCGGGACAAGAGGCATCAGATCAAGCTCGGTTCAACACACTGGTCCCAAATGACCCCCCCGACGCAGTGTTGTGGAGAAGGAGTGATTGGTAGTGCTTTGGGTCCTCAGCGACCCATTTCTCTGCAATCGAGAGCTTCCGCATTCAACTCTTCTCAAGTGTCAGCAGGGAATTATTGATTTGCACTTTATTTAAGATGTCTTCCTCTTCTGCTTTGAATGTGTGTTTTTCTCTTCTTCTTCTCCTCAATAAAAGCCCATCATTGAGCTTAGCCCAAATGAATTGGGACCTATTGACATTGAGGACAATGGCAAAGGTGAGGGTTTGGTTTTGTGTCTGTGGAAATATACATAAATAAGCACACAGAGTACATAAAAGGCTCGTTACACAAGAGATAGGAATCTAAGGAAGGCCTTATCGCTTTACTCAGGGTCTTGACAAGGCTAAGAATGGCCACAAGGATTGTTTCTTTAAGAATGAATTAGTTTAAAATAATACAGAACAGAAATTCATGTTAAATATGCAGACGATAAAAAAAACTGCGGAAAATATTGGGAATTTTGGGGTATTGTGTTTGCGTTACTGCTCACTTTATAGCATCCTTTCTCCATTTCTCGCTTACTTGGCTCAGGGTGCAGGTCTGTGTCAGTGGAGGTCATGGAGATCATGGCCTACCCCTCCCGGCCTTCACTATCAAAGCTACAGGTGCTGCACGAGTGGCACACATCAAAGCTTGGAGACGGTCCTAATGAAACATTGTCGTGGAGAAGAGCAGCGTCTTTGAACACCCGCTATGCGCACAACCCCCTCTTTCTGGATCCCCGGTGACAAAGCCTCAATTAACCAACATCAGAGCCGTGCCACTGCGCATCGCCGGCCCTAGTCTGTCATCATCCGCCACTTGATTTGCCCTTGGTTTTGTTTGGGGGGGGGAATTATGAAGCAAGTGTAGGCCGACATTGTTGAGCGCTGTTATATTTAATCAGTCTGTTGTGGGGCGAGCAATAACATGAGAACAAACAGTGGTGCTTTTAAAGAACAAATCCATTAGCCTGAACTAAATTAAAGGTGGAGGTGGGAGCATGGGGAAATTATGAGGGCAGTCAGAGCATGGGGTGGTCACAATGTTCTGGTACAGCAAGAACAGAGATGTCAAAAGCAGGTTTGAAAAAGGATTCTACCAGAAAGCTCAGACAAGACCAATCAGATCCTTTTCAGCTTCTTGATTGTTTGAATCTGCCATATTTCTAAATGGAGGGGGTATTCTGCAGGGATTACCATAGTGGAGTTGTAAAATTTCCCAATTAACCTGAAGATTTGTATACTTATCCCTTGTGAAAATGGAACTCACTCCAGTGTCCCCCCAGAACAGTAAATATCCACAGGAAATCCTTCAAATGACCACTAGATGTCACTACAAGACATGCAATTTTCATTTATTTATAAACTTCCAATACATGGAAACACTGCACATCTGTAACATGCAAGGCCAATTGAAGTAGAAAAAGCCCTTTTACAATGGATATCAAAATTGAACAACAGTCTATACTCAAACTGAATTTTATTAAATCAACCTAAATAAAAACAGCAACAAAAGCAGTCTGTATTTATTCCAACTGAAAGTGTTTCATGAAATAACAGCACTTAATCATTTGATCTAAAAGTTAGAACATTATTGAACATTAATATTGAAGCCAGGAACAGTGTAAATAAATATATACATAAATAAAGTAAAATAGATACATTAATTAAATAAATTAAAGATGTTTGAATATTTTTTGGCCACAGTTCATACAAGTAGAATATCTGTTTCTTTCCCCCTTTATGTAACATATTAATCTCTGCAATCTTTCTACCTGCTTGGCATAGGCATTTTACACCTACACTAATGCAAACTCCTCATGGTGAACATGAATGCTGGCATGAGGCACAATAGCAACATCCCCATTATCCACATTTGGAAAGACTGGAACGCCACATGAATCCTCTGGCTTCAGATTGCTAAACTGACATATGAAGAATCACGCAGAAATATGGATGCTACGTAACCTTTCGGAAAAACGGCCATCTGCGTTGCTTCGCAGGCCTTGCACACATGTCTAAATAAAACACCATAATGTGTTCACATATGGACAAAACTGCAGGGGATTGGGTGTCCAAACATCTGTAACAGTCTTGTTTCACTGACGTGGGAAAACAAATGGTGCACGGCTATGCCTAGGTAAACTGAAGAAGCACAACTACAAAAATGCATGAAGAAGAAACAACAAGAAAATGTATCTTGCATCAGTTAAGAGCCACAGATATCGCAGTCACTTTTCTATAAAACAAATCTTTTTATTTTGTGTGTAGTATATTTCTGTTAAGTACAGTAGTAACCCTGCAAAATATTGTCATTTGGTTTGATTTGTAGAACCACAAATATGTAGCACATAGATATGAAATATAGTAATGTTTTTGGAATATCACAACGATGATTTATATTTAATGAGCTATACTTGAAACAATAATGTTGTTAATGTGAAAATCTAAAAATGTAGTGATAATAATGAATATATTAGTAATGTGCATGTGTAGTAGTATATGGTACAGTTATAATTCACTAATATTGTTTAATGTTTTATCATAATAACACATTATGCAATAATGATAGAGGTTTTTTTTGTAATACGCTAATGTTGTTTAATGCTTTATTATATATAATGGTTTATACAGTAGTGAGATTTATGTGTTGTTTTCACCAGGCTCAGGATAATAAATTGCAACACGGGGGAGAAGAGACGGGCGCAAGGCAGGGTGTGAAAGTAGGGCCCCGTTACCAGGCCTGGGCACGACAGGTATCGTGTTGATTGAGTTTGAACAACTTGAAGGAGGAGCAGGTCCTTGAAACACCGCCTGGCACCACGACCGTCGCCTGAACACAAAGGCTCCTGATGAGGTGGGAGAATTGCCCCCGTTTTTTTTTTTATTTCCCTTCACCCTCCCCTCCCCGCAATCTGATGGTCGCACCCCCCACCTCCTCGAAACACGTGGCGAGACTCTTAATGGCCGCCGTGAACCGTAATTTCAGCAGCGCATTGCTGTGAATGGCGTTTGTTGTATCTTCTCACAAGCTAATTCATTAAAGACACATTATGTGGCTAGTTATCAGAGAGCATTGTGGGAGAAACGCTTTATCTGTGCGGCTATTCACAGAGCCAGAGGTTTTTTTCCTCTTTTTTATGACTGCAGCTAATAGTTGATATAATCACTTGAATAAAACTAAATGATGTTGCTGCTGGTGTCGTTCGTAATTGTTAGGCCCTATTCAGACCCAAATCTTTAGGTGCCTTATCAGTTTGCTGAGGACAAAAAAAAAAAAAGAAATAAGGATCTCAAATTGGGATTAACATGTTCCACAATGGAATGCACAACTGAAACACAAAATGAATATCTCCCCCCTTATTTGTTCCAGTTTGATATGATAAAATATAATTTACAATTACAAACGAATGCCTTTTGACTTTTCAGCCCAGCCCTTCTTCTATTTAATTGGTATCGTTCTTGCCTTCCAGTTACAGAATTTATTTGAATCACATGAATATGTAGGGAATTTATTACACACCAAATTCTCACTGAGAAATTGTTTTACATAATTTCTTTAACAATTCAAGATAATGAATAAACAACATTTTATATAAAAAAAACAATAAAGGCCCATATTTATGTACTGCATATTTATGCATTGCATTTGCCACTTTTTGTAGTTGGAGTGATGGAGTGAGAAGGCCATTGATTCAAACACACCTGCCCTTATAGAACCTATAGAATGACACTTTTTCTATTCTAATTATTTCATTTTTTCCTATGAATCCTGCAGATAAAATTCTGTCCATTGCAAATAATAACATTTCAGTGAGAGCCTAAATGATAAGTTTTTGTAAATTCTGGTCCAGAATACAATGTACATCCAAAAACTGTAAGTACTACTTTAATTCATAAACTTTTCTGAGTGAATAAAAAGGCAAAAACTAAATGACGTGAAAGGACATGAAAACATTTTTATCCGACTAAACATTAGATGTCTTATGGTCATGCAGATCATGTCTATATTGCGTCCGTTAGTCCATGACCAATTCTGGACTTTTACACGACCTGCAAACTATGTCCGCTATTTTGACGTTTAGCTATGACCCCTACTTGGATGTCAATATTTAGACAAACCCTAACTTTGTAAATTTTTTGGACATCATGGGGATGTCTAACATGTGCAAGAAATCGACATTACCCACTGTGCATGGACACGTTAGAGCAATGTCTTTCTCAGGCCATCTTTGCACATCCGCTGTTGGTCGACTGAAGATGCAGACTGTCACGTCACCGGCATGCCAGATGACGAGTGGGAATGACTTAATTTGGACTAGAATGAGCCCTTATACGGAGGTGCTACGGAGGTAAATACATTCGTATACGCTTGGAAGACATTAAAATATATACGTCATCTGGCGTCACAGTCTGCACCTACAGCGGACCAACAGCGGACGTGCAAAGATGACCTGAAAAAAATGATGCTTTAACGTGTGGGACTTTCAGCTACTACACTGAAGACTTGTATCGCCACTTTAGCTTGCAAAAAGAAGTATTTTTTATAAATCATTGTAGACAAATTATAAGACAACCCAGACATGGATAATATCTTGATGGATGAATGCCTTGGATCATTTGGATGTATGTGACTAATAACAAAAACAGACTTATTTTTATTAATTTCAAATTAAAATACCATAAAATGCATGCAATATCTCAAACAGGGTATTAAATTCTCCAGACCAACATGTACGTATTCAGGCTTTGTTGCTCATCATCACAGGCTCCATTTCAAAAGAATATCTTGGGAGGTAATTGGACTTTGCAATAATAATCCCACACACTATTGTTTTAAAAGGACTGTCCAAATTTCCTTTTACCTCCTGCCAAATGACTGACATTTGCATGTTGTTGAGAATGTGCACTTTCCTCTAAAACAACACTTATTATGTAATATTCAAATGAAGCCGTAGTAAAGCCTTGTGATTAACAGGAAGTGCTGTGCATCTGCCAATCCTTCGCTTTCTCTCTCTCTCGCTCTCTTCTGTCTCTCTCCTCACGTCTCATCATTAAGTGGTACACAAAGGGTTATGCTGGATCGTTAGATGGACACGCAGCCTTTTGATTTTTAATTGTAATTGTAATCCTCTCCACTTGAGGACTGGAAATGTGCCGTCATTTGAAATCCACCGGCGGCGCGGAATATTCAGTGCTGGGCCCCCCCTCTCCGGGCGTGCGATGCATTAAAAGGTGTAATCCAACTGAAATGTAAATCACAGTTCTTGACAACAAATTATGGCCAAAGATAACAGGGCCGCCGCGCTCTATCAATAAGGCATCAGAACGGGCCCGTCTCCCAGGCTGCTCTTCTTCCAGCCTTGGATTGCGGCGGGCTTGTTATCACGGGTAATAGTCCCTTGTCAGCCGGGCTGATTACAAGGTTATAGTAAACAATCTTTCCTAACTGCACCAGATGAATAGGTGATGGTGGCACATTCATCAGCGGCGATTGGAAAGGTGGACGGGCACAGTGGTCGAGTGGCTTCCATTTCTTTAACCCCCAGTAAAGGCTTGTTTCACCGCGGACCCATTTTAATCTCATCCCTCGGCTGTGATAAGTAACCGTGTAATTGGGTGACTCCGTAAATACTAAAAAAAGTGCTAAAAAATGCAAGCGTTTACTTATTGAGCGCCTTGTTTAGCAGGATGTGCAACTTGAGCTGCCTTGTCACCGATTATTGCAACACTGACAATTTTCAGATGCAATCACGGTCTACGCTGTTCTTTGGGGAACGTGTGTTGTGCCCATAGTGTTTTTTTCTCATAAACTCAGCGTTAGCGTCGATTAGATCTCTCCTAAAACTTTGTTTTGGTGCAAAAGCTTCTTTTTATCGTGTTGTTGGTTTTTTTATTTTTTTTATTTGCAATCTCCCGATAAACAAACCAGTCCGTCAAACTGTCTGACAGCAAAATCGGACCGGCCGGATCCCTTCCCAGACGCTTTACCGCGAGGAGTTTGGTTATCCCCCTCGCTGCCATTATTCTGCTCAATCAGCCCCTTGTTTGAGCCACTTTGAGTCAATTAAAGGGAGTTGGAGTTACAAATTTGTTACAAATTAAGCTTGTTGAGATCCTCGGGAGTTGAGTCTGGGGGCAAAACACAGGGGCGGGTGGGGGGGTGGGTCATTTATAGCGAACATATCCGAGCCCGGGCCCTCCTCCCCCCGGCCTCGTCCCAATGTCCCAAGACCAAGATCGCAGCGATACGTAAGAGTTCCAGTGGAAAAAAAAAAAAAAGAGGAGCCGTCTCTCGCGGAGCTCTCTCCATTAGCAAACAATCCAGCCCATTGTTGCCGTGGGGAGTGATGAGGTTGCAAATGGAATCCTGTGAGAGCGAAACAAAGCAGGCAGGCATCGTTTAGTGCAACCCGACTCCGTGGCAGGTGCCCCTCTTGGACACTTTAATTGATCTCATTTGTTACTTATACCTCCCGATCAAGCCACTATCATCGCTCCTCTCCCGAAGCAGCCCCTCCTTCCCTGCCTACCTCGTGTCCCCCCCCCACCTCACCGTGTCACGGACCGCCGGGGCAACCAGGGAACATAGAGGACCGCACAGGGCAAGCTAGTGAGGCAAGACTTTCCTCTACTCTTACCAGCTACATTTCACCGGGGCTAACCTCGGCCATGAAACAGGACGCTCCCAAATATACCAATTACACCCGGATTTCTTGTCCTTTTGTAACTGCGCTGGGTTTTTTTGTTTTTTTTGTTTTCCCCGGCCGGAGAACAAAGTACACAATTGTCTTGCGGAGGTTCCCGAAAACGGGCTCCTCAAACAGATATGTCTGCTTCGCAGGAAGCAAGAAGATTGCACGGGTGGATAATTAGCTCGTGGTCTGTATATGGCTTGGAATCCCTCTTTTTTTATGCAACTTGACCTACGCAAGAACCGTAACTTTGGCCAGCACCGGGGTCACCAGAACAAGTAACGCTGGACCTCTCAATTTTTCACGCTGAACACCTTATCAGTGTCCGACTGCATACTGGTGTCCCCAGTGTGATAACATTACATCTGCATGGAACTGATACATCTGAGCTAAATGCTAATTAAATTGAGGTTTTGGACAACATGAAGGCCATCTGTGGTCCTGCGCTCATCTGCTTTGAGTCCTGATTGTGAATAAACGGTCGCTGAAGTAGGATCTGCGTCGCCATTAGTGAAACTCGATGAGTTAGAGATTTAGCAATATAAAATTTCCCCCGGGTATGTAGCCGAGTTGAGCCTCTTTCGCCTTTGTGTGCTTCGTTTCTTTCTTTCTTTCTTTTTTTTTTTGTTCCTTCCTTCCACTCCATCCCCTTGTCAGTGTCTTTAGGAGTTGGCACGAGGACGGAGCTCTCCAGGCCTTGAGGTTGTCACACATTTCATCTGGCTGTCAACACAGGAGACAGGAGCCATTCAACCCAATTAGTGAAATTCCTTCCGAATATTTGAAAAACGAATCACATTTTTATTTTCGCCCTCGTCCGTCATCTGCCAATTTCACTGGAAGTAAGAGCGCCACCAATTAATGACTGGGAGCCCGGCGGCACCAGCGCTGGCACAAGAGCAGCGTGTTTCAAGCGTCGGGTGGCATCTTGCAAGCCCCACTTTTCGTCAACTGCGGAGCAAAATGAAATTAGACTAATAGGAAGCTCGTTTCCAGTCACTGATTAAAAGGCCCGGGAGCTCCCGAGGCATTGCCTCCGTCCAGGTCTCCACCTCGAGTGAGTGAGATTGCTCCTGTAATGTCATTTCGGACATCAGCGCGCCTGTCTCCCTGGGGGTCACCCTTTTTTTTTTTTTTTTTTTCCTCCAGACTCCAGTTGTTTTTTTTTCCACGGAACAAGAGGTTCGGAAATCTACACTTCCTTTGGGGTGTTAATTAAGGAGAGCGTCCAAAATTAATCAGCAAATTCACTAGGGCGAAGGGGGATCTGTCTGAAGGCCTGGAAACAAAGTGCCGCTGCGCTCGGGAGAAAGGAGCCCTCGGCTATGGACAGAGAGGAAAAACAAGTGCACAGACGGCGACGTGACACAAAAATTCACAGAAGTATAACATTTTACACTTATTTTCCTTGTCAGCTTGTCACATTGAATTATAAAGGTTGATTTGCTTATCTGGGATAAGTGAGATCATACAAGCCCGGTCATCTGAATATCGTCATATGGCTTACGTCTCTGAGCAGGCCAGGCCGCAGCTAATCGTGATGCTGCTACATCTTCTCAAAAGCGCAAGTTCGTTGTCACTTCCAATGTCGACAAAAAAAACAAAAAAAAAAAAACAGACCCGGGCCTACAAAGTCCCGTGATGTTTCACAGACACCCTCTTCCTGCTATATCCTGCCATATTGCTACAACCTTCACCAGAAGGCTCAAAAAAAAAAAACAAAAAAAAGAGCACACTTCCCTCATCTTTGACCTCAGCTCTTTAAAACACTCTCGCAACTCCATGTTTCCTTAAACTTATCCGAGGACGTTTTATTCTCTCCGCGTCATTTTGCCCGCTCTCTTTTTCTCATTTTTTGGTAGTGTCTCTCTAATTAGCACGTTGCCTGGAGGCTGTTTGTGACCTTTCTATATGTAAATACACACCGCGTCTCCTCTTTCCGAGTGACAGAAGCTGTGAGTGTAAGACAGTGGAGCTCTCCGGATGACACCACCGAGGGCATACTTGGCAGTTGCCATTGATATGACTGAGTGAGGTGTTCCGCTCCGCCGTGGCAGCTGACGGATGGGTGACAGGTGTGACACCACAGCCTGCTGCAATGCGGAGCAACTGTCGGCTGTCACTTCCCCTCTCCCCTTCGAGCTCCCCTCGAACTCCCCTCCAGCCCTCGGCGACCACCAGAGCCCCTCCAATTGGCAGTGTGCAGCATGCCCAATTGGTACTCATGGTGGCCAAAATTCAGGCGTCCCCCATGTATGTAACGCTGTTTGCTGTCCATAAATAGCAAGTGAATTTCAGAAAACATGGTGCTGGCACACGGATTTGAGAGGAACTTGGGAGACAGAACATGCATAGCAGGAGACAATAGTACATGGAGACGTTTACCAGAATTTGACCTGTTATCATGGGGCTATATTTGTGCAAAATCCTATTTGTTTTTTTTTTTGTCTCAGTCATGCACTATTTACATTTATTTAAAGACTTTTTAGAAAAGTAGCAAGACCCTCCAATGGATTCTGGGTACTCTTGATGGCGAGTGCGCTTTGGTCTCACCACACTGAATAGACAACACAAGGCCAGCACTCGGAGGGGGCGAGCACAGCGTTCCGAAGTGCCCGCGGAATCCCACTCTTCTACAAGTGAGATGTGGAGCTTGTTCAAGTGGAGGTTCGGAAGCGAGATGGGGGATTGGTGAAAGAGCGCAGTCGAGAACTCCCAGGGAGCCTGTTATGAGTCAGTGAAGGAGAGCTGCTCTACTCAATTGCAGAATGAAAAAAAAAAAGAAACGGAACTGGCATAACAAATACATGCAACTTATTCCATATCGAGTATTAACTTAGCAATATTTTATATGAATACAGTGCATCTGATCAAGATTTTTGGTCCATATTCATACCCTAAATGCTCAGTTTACTCCGGTCAAGCCCCCAATCGGCCAGTCAGTGTTTCAGATACCCGGACTTCTGAGTGGGGTCTTTGTCAGGAGCCCCAATGGGTTCTCCTTGTCCTGTAGTGTTCTTAGGTTGCCGCTTTGTGCCAGGGTTTTGTTCTTGTTGTTCTTAGCTGGCCGCTCCTGGTTTATGCCCCTGTTCTGCACATGCTGTCTCAGGTAGGGGTGTCAGAAACAAACAAAAAAAACATTTGAGTAGTCCCATAATTCATTTTGCAATACTAAAACACGCACATTTTTCATCTATAATTTTTCTACAATCTACAAATTAGATGCCAAGATATATACAGTCTATATCAGATAATCATTAATCATTGAACCTAATTGAACCTAACTTTTTTATTGCTTAAATCTGTATTCTTTATGCCATCATAGTTTTAGATTGAAATTTTTTTTCCTGTAGAGTCTTGCAATATGTAATGATGCAGTAAATGTACCATGTATGATGTAGTGAGATTACTGATGGTACACAGCCCTGGTCTGAAGTTCTAGGTTTCAAGTGTTTCTTATTCAGATGGTTCTGGTCAGCCATATTGTCCAGGAAAGCATGACAATTTTAAAATGGTGAGAAACCGTTCATGAGAAGTAAACGATGGCTCTGAGCTGGTATTTCGTTCTTCATTGGTACATTTATTTACCATTTCTTCTAATTCTGGATTTGTTCCTGCTGTGTTTTAAGGACGATCTGCATCCGTGATTTCAGAGCTCTTCTTCCAGACCTGAACATGATATCACTCTGTAGTACAGAAAGTTCATTCAGTTTAATGCATGCAGACCATACAGTTTACCCAGCACACATTGTTTTCCTATAGAATTAATCATCCGGACCCCGGACTGCTAATTCACATCCTAATGACCTTTTGTAGGCAGGTCTGGCGGTGTGTCGGAATGAGTTTTGGGGGTCAGTTTTGCTTGAATTCTTGGAATACTGCAGCAGCTTGGATGCTCAGAGTGTGCTTTTTTCCTGAACGTGTGCCAGGGCAGAGTCGAGAAGTTACACTCAAACTATGCGCAACACATTACCGCCATTCTGTCCATTTGTTTTTGGTTCAATTCCAATCCATTAAAAACAGAGCTTCATCCGGCATTCTGAGCACACTGCACATAATGACCCTTTAGCCATTAGACACGAACATGGCCCTAACCAGCCCCGAAATATTACCCATGCTGCACTTCACGTGGGTGATGTGGGTTCTAATCCACAGAGACAGACTTAAACAACATGAAAAAACAAAACAAAACTGTGAATTAGTGGAATATTTTTGGCAAGATTAATGGTGACCTGCATATTTTGAACTCTGGAGTGGCTTCATATTTTACTAAAAACCTAATGTATCTTCATTTGGCATAATAATAAACCACACACTCACACACTCACACACAGTTAAACATGTTAAAAATTCCATAGTTGAACATCAATGTGTGTGTTGTTATTAATATAGTGCTAAAATAAATAATCTATAATCAAATAACTTTAAAAAGTTCTTTAAAATGACTTATGTTGACTTTATTGTTGTGTTTATTATTTATTGGCTTCAGTCAAATTGTAAAAATGCTTTTAAATGTATTGTCTTTTTTTATTGCATATTGCTTGTTTTTGATAGCTACCTAAAATAGTTATTAGGTTCGTCCTATACCTTAACAAATACAGCAGTTACTTTAGTGCAATGGAGTAATGGAGCAATTGGAATAATAATTGACTGCAATTGCTTTCTTTTAGTACTATCATAAGTAAAGAAAGTATACGGGTTGGGATGGTAACAGATATTGATATATATGCAGAATGCGTACTTTATTCTGAAGCAGAATCATTTCCATTCTATGTATACATACTTTGCACTGTCTGTCCTTTAATTTTCAGAAACTGAGGAGGTGCAGTGGCAGACTGCTGGTGGTCTCCTGAGGCGTCCTCGCCCCTCGGCTATATTTATTACCTCTAAAGTGCATAATTGCTGATCACAGAGCCAGTGGCGCTCTGTTTGGTGTGTAAAGGGCTCCTTTCAGGGGCTAAAAGTGGGGAAGGAAGGCCACACCTGTGGTATCGTTTGTCGTATTTGTTCTTGGTGGCTGCTTTCTAACGTGGAAGAAAAAACTAGAGGAGTTACCCTTTTGACAAAGTTTGAGGGAGGCAAAAAAAAAAAGAAGGGGTGGGGGGCAGAGCGAGCGGTGTCTCTTTTCAGCCGGGCCGGTATCGCCTGCGAAAGTGCATGTTTGGTACTGGAGCGTAAGGGGCTGGCCTGTATAAGGCCACCCAATAAACAAGGCCATGGTGTGATAAGTTCCACCGTGACCCCTGGGACAGGCAGCCAGGGGCCCTGTTTTGTGTAGCTGTCTGCCGGCCCACAATGAGGGCATCCAGAGCTGTGCCCTTCTGCCCAGACACCTGCTCTCCCACTGTCTTTCTCTCCCGCTCGCTCTCTGTCCGCCTCTTTCTTTCTCCCTCTATCTGCTTCTCTCCGGAGGCTGTGTGTGAATGTCCCAGCCCGGTCACTCTGCATCAGTGTCCGCGTGGAATTTGTAGCTTTATTTTTTTGACCCTGGCTGCAGACACCATCTCTGTAAAGTGAGTGGGGAGAATGGGATGCAGATATGAGGTAAATAATAGATATAGGATGAAAAATAAATGAGGTAAACAAAATGTATCAAATAAATAAATGTTCCAACCTACTCCTTCAGTCACATTTAATCCACACTAAAATTCTAATAGATGATACACACAACACCTTATTTTAGTTACATTTCTGCACCACAAAGCTACTTTCCACACGTTCATAAGAAGAAATTTTAATGAAGAGCACTTATGTCTAAGAAAATTATATTTTATATTATTATATATCACTACAGCATACACCGCAAAAAAAAAAAAATTAAAGATGACTAATTTAACCAATATAATTAAAATTTGTGGATGATAAAAATAAAAAAAGTTATAAAAATATGTTTTATTTGAAACTTTTAATGAAAGCTACATTTAGACCTACATTTTTACCTATAGATTCTATAGCATCATGAAATATTAAGGTGGAACTTATGATTCTATATTCTATGTATTACTGTAAAAGTATATGTGCCTAATGTATAAATATTTAAAGTATAAAATGCTTTTGTGATTAATATTTTATTTATTTTAAATGTTTTTGACATAGGAATGTATTCATTACTGCATTAAAAAGATTTGTTTTGGGAATGCCATTAAATGATTACTATTCTATTAAATAGCATTCAGCTTTAAAATAAATTATCTTTAATATCTTTAACTGTTTGATTAAGTTAATATTTACTCAATTAAAAATATGAACACTCTTAGGTCCCCCCCCCCAAAATAGGATCCTGTCACTGTGCAAAAAAATATTTCGCTTGTGTATTTCTGCATGTGTAGATAGGAAGCTTGTGTTAGCCAAAAAGTGTTAATTAATGGAAGACAAACCTTTTGCCAATTAAGTGTACTTCTCCCCCCTCGAAGCCTTGTTAATCGTCAGTGTTACATGGGATCATTGTGTGGCACTTTTCACGGTCCTCGCTGAAGAAGAAGAAGAAGAAGGAGGGGGGGTAGAAACAGAAGGGATTGAAATAATTTGTTTAATTTGGAGCGGTGCCCCTCTCAGCAGGTGAGGGCGGGGGTGGCTGGGACCGCTGCAGGGGTTGCTGGGATTGGACTGGGCTATGGAGGGGGGCTCCAAGGGCACAGCGGTGTCACACTCCACTTCCCCCAACTGAAGACCTTCGGCGGCGTCCATGACATCACCCCTCCCCACACCCCTCACCCCACCACACACAGACACACACACACAAAATGACTCACACAGACACATACACACACACAGGCGCACACACACCACACACTCCACCCCACCTCCCCAACACAGAACCCCCTAATTATCTCTGAATAGCAATTTTATTGAACTCTAATTTGTGGTAATGGATGTTGATAGGCTGTGAGAACAGAGCAAGAGAAAGTGGGAGCGGGATGAGGATGACTCTTCCTTTTGGAAATGATGTGGCCACTCATTTAAATTTTTCCTTCTTTGTAAAAGAGACGCCGACAATGCCGAAAGGTTTCTGAGAAGGTGTTTCAAACGTGTTCATTAGCAGACGCTGTGTTAGATTAATTTTTTTACTTGCAAGAAAACATTGCTGAGAGGGTACAAACCAACAACAAAATGGATCTTACGTCCTTCTGTGCCTCCGCACCTCCAGGTGCGGAGACAAAAAGGGCCACTCTTGTGTCCAGTGTTCAGAGCGCTGCCAGTTGGTCAGTTCAAACGCGGCCAGAAGAGGTTTTTCTGAAAGACCCTCCAGCTTCGGCGGGGGGCTGAAGCGCTCCGAAGTGAGGTCGGACAATTCGGCGTTGCTCAAAGGTTGTTAACGAAAACGGTGGGCTTCATCAGATGAGGGGGCGGGGTCACGGGGGTCACCTCGTGTGCCCGCGATCCTTTCATCCTGACCATTCATTGTACTGACACTGTTTAACACACACACATGCACGCACAGGCACACAACTGTAACTACTCTAAATAATAAATGTTCTGTCCAAAATGTAATATAATTTTTTATTGTCTGTTTATTATTCCTTGTATGTGAATTTCTGAACCTGTGACAAACTTTGAACTGTGCAAATATGAACCAAACGATATATCGGCTTGTCACTGGGGCAGTTCCCCAGGCTCCATATAATGACAGACCATATATGTCCAAAATTGTCTCTTGAGGTCCACTAACTAGCTTTACCAGATACATTTATGTAGATTATACAGTAATATAGAAATCTGTTTTTGCATCAATATCTTGATATGAAACCCCTCCATCATATCTAGTAGGATATACGGTTGTTTTATCCATATTGAAATCCTCTGCTGAAAGCTGCTAGACACCTTCACCCTGGTGGTCAGCAGCAGCCGCAGGACGTTTGCTGTGGATTTGCGTTGCTGTGCACATCCATCGCAATGCCTAGATTTATTTTGGATTCTATTAAGAAGTTAAAAAGAGTTTGCGTGTGTGTGTGTGGGGGGGGGTGGTCTTTCCCCACGTAAGCCTCCCATCGTGTCAGTCAGAGAACCCGATGCCAAGCAGATGGCACAGGGCTTTCGGAGCCGACCAGAGCTTTGCAAAGCTAAAATACCTGATTACAATTCACCAATACATTTCAAATGATAGCGAGGGCTTATGGCTAATGCCCTGGCAACAATATCATTTATTTTTCCACCGTGTTCCTTTTATCCACGTCTTACGTGGTGGGGATCCCCTAAAACCCTTTGCCAAACAGATAAAAGCAACGATAGCCCATTTTTATTGTTTTTCCCCAGCTGAAACAATGCGTATTTATTTATTTATTCCCTTTTTTTTTTACTTTCTATTTTGAAATGTTAATAAAATGACCTTTTTCTGTAAACTATCAATTATACATGCAAATAAATATCCATGTATTGTAAGGGTAATGTTTAATTTAATTTTGCCCAGTATCACTTTGTCGCAGAGACAGTGATGCAGTATTATGTTATGCAGAATTTTTCATGCCTCTTATTCAAATCTTCAAAATGTATTAATTTTCTTACAATCTAAGCACAATGTCATACATATACATTTGTGTTCTTGCAAATGCAATGAAATGCTGCGATGAATAATGTGGCACATTAATGACACATGTTAATGTAATCCTCAAGGCAAATATTCCAGATGCAATGCAGGAGGATGCTGGCATTTTTTTTTGTGTAGGGGGGAATAAATAAAAGTTGAAATGAATATGAAATTATATGTATAAATACATATAATGCCATGTTTTGCTCTCATTAAAAAAAACTGTTTATGGTAATTACTGTGGCAAACACACACACACACAGTTTCATAGTTTTTTGGTGGCGTTGACTACATCCTTGCTTGTCTGAAAGGTGCTTGATGATGACCATGGCCTTGGTGATCCTGCAGGTGTAAAACCCAAGTAAAACCCACATATTTCCCACGGTTCCAGAGGTCGCAATCCCCATTATCGAGAGTTTCAGATTGTGCCACTACGTACCTGTCCCATCACCAACTCCTCCAGCATGGAAGCGGTGCCCAGGCCTCCTCCCATCCCAGCCATCATAATTAGCAATTCTGCTCCTGATTTTTGTTTGGTCTTCCCTCTGGCTGCTAATTAATGCTTAATGGAAAATGCTGATCTGAGCTGGGGGAAAGCAATGAATATTAAAAAATGCCTGGTGACACTTATTTGTAATTTTTTAATTTTTTTTTTACTTGCAGCGTGGTTCTGTCCTCGAAACAAAAGATGCAGGAGTGCAGACGAGCAGAAGGAGATCCCCTGTCTCCTCTCCCTGCTCTCTTCTCACTCACAGTGACTGGATGCAACATGCACCTTGTTGACCGGATCATGTGCCTCCCCATATGACATGCAGGATTAGGTTGCAGTTATTTTGTAGCAAATAACCAAAACTATTATGTCCCAAGTATGATTAGTAGCATGAACACTTCACTATTGTAGCCTTTAGATAGCAAGGTAGATAGATAAGTCATGGATAAACACACAAAAAAGTGAACCGTACACAGCACACATTACATAGCACAGTCATAATGATGCAAATGCAAAGTGATGAAAAATTACAGTAGAAAACATTTAAATGAAAATAAACTATAGATTCCAAATGCAACTACAGATTTCACATTGCATGTGCACTCACAAAGGCAAAAGTAATGTAACGGCCTTTCAGAAGACCTGGGTGGTCACTGTCAGGCCCAGCGAAACACTTTTTTTTCGACTAATGACGTAAAAGGATCTGTCCCGTAACAGCCATAAATTTACAGTGACAGAAATTAGCCTGTCCTCATCAGCCCCATGAGAGTTTGAGTCCTCGGCTGCAAACTCATTTTGCTTGAGATCCTCTTCAGAAACTTTGTAGAAGAAAAAAAAGGCGAAAGAAATAAAGAAAATCTGACACTTTATTAAATTTCCATTTAAGGAGTTCGCTTCGTTGCAAATTGTCTTTCTCTGTGACTTTTAATGCAACATGATTATTAATATTTCCTTGCAGGGAAAGCTGTCATCTCTTTTTGAGTTGGGCTTGTTAGTAAGCGGAAGAATAGTTTTAAAATATACACTAACTGCCACTCTTTACCATATTTTATTACAAAGAGCCGCCATTGAAATGTATTTATTCCAGCGGTTAACATTTCATCGTTGTTATTATTCAAAAATTCACACGCCGGTAGGCCCGCGCAGCCCGATTCCAGTTAAATCTCTGTCACGAGGAGGAAATCGAGCAAACGTATGTCTGTTTTTACTTGCTGACTGAATTGACAGTGGCAGGTTGGGAGGGGGGTCGTCGTGATGTAACCCCCCCCCCCCCAAAACAACAAAAATCTCTGTGACAATTTCTCAGAAAGTTACTTAAATCCTAAGTGACTCGTGACATGGCGGCGCAATGCATGAAAGTGAACATGCCCATCACTGGGGCCCGAATTAGCATAATGAGAGCAGCCACGCTCCGGACCCGGAGCTCCGGCGCTACGGCCCGGGAAAACGTCAATAGACATAAGGCCGGGGAGGAAGAGAGGAACGCCGAGGAGGACGCCAGGGACAGTCGCCGGTGGAGACGTCCCAAAAATACACACTCACGCACTCAAACACGCAGACAGTTGTCACAGGAGGAAGCGGCTCTGAAAGCGAGGGCAGGGTGGCCCTGAGCGAGGGGCCGATGACTTTGAGCCAGAGAGAGGGAGGAACATCACCGCGGGAGAAGAAAAAAAAAAAAAGGAGAGAGAACTTTTGGAGTTTTACTGACAGGATGACAAAACACAACCCGGCTGACGTTAATTCCATGTAGCTCTTTTGCTCTAATTGTTGATTCAATTTGCTAATTAGTAATTTGATTTAAGTGGGACGATCAGGACATGGAAAATGCGATCAGGACATGGAAAAAAAAAGATGGGGTGGGGCGTTGGTAGTGTCGAAAGGAGGGGGGTAAGGTGGCGTGATGGCTTGTCACGGAAGGTTAGCTCGCTTATGAATATTTGATGAGGGTTCACACTTAATTGTCTCTGATTTGTTTATTTTCTTTCAATTCGGTGCTTACCACCAACCTCCGGAACCCCCCCCGACCCCCAACCAGAGCATCACAAGTGGTGCTCAAATGTCCATCAAAAGGGGGGATCAGTAAAAGTTATTGCTTGGCACGGACAATGTCCGGTAAATGCCCCTTTGATGTGGATGAGCCTCGAAAGTACACACACCCTAAACACCGCGGGTCCGGATCGCGCACGCTCTTACCTGCTGGTGGTTGGCTGGAGCAGCCTCATTGCAGAAAATCTACTCAGATGCATCTGTGCACGGTGGCACGTGAAATTATTTCATTTTCTTTATTTACCCCATTATTAGCCATGCTTTGACATTTTAACACTATTTGCCTGTTTTAAAGTGACTGTCAATCACTTTTTCATGTTCAGGGTAAGGTTGTCGCCCCATGACCTGGAACAAACAAAAAAATGTGATAATTTATTTTATTACTATTCGATCATAGACAATCCCCCTGAGATTTAATTAGTCTTAAACAGCTCTGTAGCTATAGCAGTGACAGGCACTCAGATGTGACCTAGAGAGTTTTTAAGTTTTATTTTTCTTAATGATTCCCTTAAGATTTCCCCTCGATAAGTAGCAATAAGGAGGATAATGAACACTCACCCATGAAGAGGGAGCAAATTCGTCCAATGACAAGGACCCCTGGTGGTGCACTTTAATGCAAAAAAAATATCATTCCAAGATAAATTCTCATCCTGAGAGTTAGTTGGGTTGAGAGCTAGATCCTCGCCCGGTCTAAACTTTAAGCAGGCCGGGCCTTTTCCTTTATACCGCTTCAGAAAGTGCGTCTGTCTTTGTTCGACTTGCTAATGATGCAGTGTTATTGAATGGCATTGACATTTTTAAATGTAAATACATAGAATATTGCATGTTTTCTTTTTTTTTTTTCACGAGCTGGGCAATGATAAAATCTCACTAATTAAAGTATAATGACTTTTTTTTTCTTTCCCTCTCAGATATCTGGCCCTGTCTGTGTTGCCATGGAGATTATGAATAAATGTGGCCATGTATTCAGTTATTAATTCATACATTTGAATAGATATTTAGTTCAGTGTGATCATGTATTCATTTATTAATTTATACTTTTGAGTGGCTCTTTTATTTGCATGTGCGAACTGACAGCGAAAAAAGGACATAAATGCTTCATCTAAGGGTTGTGTAATTCATATTGGCTGGCAGAGGAGACCAACTGGTGACTTTAATCACCATTAAAAGTGTTGTATTGCGCAAGAGAAGTGTTCTTTCCTCATGTTCCATAAAACGTTTCTTTTGTAGGTATTATAATCCTGGAAGTTCTTGAGCAGTGAAAAATGAGCTAATACAGTCAGACACTGTGTCCCAGGGGGTGTCCCTTTTTAAGACACTTTATATTTGTATTGATAAATAAACATTATTTAAAACATCTGTCAAGCACTGTTAAATATCCCATGTGTGGTTCAGTGGCTTCGGCAAACCCAGGGCATGGAATATTTAATTATCACAACCAACTGAATAATCAAAAAGTCCATTTCCACGCAGCCACGTTCGCAAGACAATTGCATTTGTAATGTCTGCATGCGTAATCGTCCTCTCTCCTCCTCCCCGGCCCGCCGCCGAGGGGCCCGTGGTGCAGCACCTCCTCGCTCCCCTCGCCCCGCCTAATTACACGTTGGGAGCGCGTGGCTGAAGCCCCGGCGACAGACGCCACGACTGCTGCTGCACTAACATCCGACTAGACCCAATTAATCCGACTGTACAGGTGAAAATTAGAGGCTCATGAGTAAATAGGGGGACACTCGGGTGGCTGGGTGTCACTTTATTAACTCAGATATGTTTCATTTAAAATCTGCAGCTCGGTTCAACCAGTTATTATTTTTTTAATATTAGAATAAACAAAATGTGCTATTATGTAACAATGAATAATTCATTTCTGTACAGACAAAAATTACATGTATTTTTAATATATATATATATAACCGTAATATAAAAAATACAGATATACAGAAATGTTCATATAAAAAATATATACATTAATAATAATAGTAATTGGGGCTAAAGTATAGATACATGTTTTTTCTATTTAATATCGTATATTTTTCTATTGGGTTTAAAAAGAAATAAAAAAAAAAGATTATAAATTGTTTGTAAATTGTCAAGATCAGTGTGTTTTTTGTTTACATGGTGGTACAACAGCCTTGTGCAAATGTAATTGTTTAGGGTGATAAGGGACGATTATGCACATGTTGTTAATATTTAAATGTGAATGTGTTGATTAAATTCTGATGGCGGTCCCTGGGTAATATGCAGTTAGGTAATGGAATTTAAATGACTAAAGCTTGTTACACACTGTAGATTATCAGCAGTCATGACACTCGTCCTATTAATCTGCTATGAAAATGACAAGAAACATCAAAGGCATCGGAACATATGTGTGAAATACACATGTTCACTGTAATGAACATGTGTATTTCTGTATTTTTACAGATTGTATGTTGAACTGTATCGGCCCATTATCAATAAATCATCATAAGAGTCTTTATCTAAAATCTTTAATTTAAGAGACACCACTTAAGTAAGAGTGTTTTTTTGCTGTTTGATGATTACAGTTTCATATTTTCTCATGTGAAAAAATGCCTTACATTTTTAATCCTGCTATAGTTCACTGTAGAAATCTCTCTATTTTTTCTTTTTTATGTATAAAAACTGCAGCTTTTGTGCCCGCAGTGATGCCGCTGTTTGAGAGAAGGCTTCTTGTAGCTGACAGTCTATGAATGTGTGTGTGTGTGTGTGTGCGTGTGTGTGCGCGCGTTTGTTTTGCGTTGGCAAGCACTACCAGACCAGGTCAAAGTAGCTTAGTTCCGAGCCAGTGGTTGACCTGCCTGCACGCCGTCCCACTTCGACCCTGATGACTCGCATGATTTCATTATGGAAGAGTTGCGGAATCACACAGTCACGTGTATCCAGCTCACACACGATGCATACCTGTATATACAACATATTGTCCACAAATGTCCAGTAAATTATATGCAGTATAACATCCAGTGTACAAAACCACCAATATCAATTAACATTGCACAAACGTAACTAAAACCTTTAAGCTGAGCTGTTCTTTAAAGTATTTTCATTGTGTGTTTTGTTCCAGATTTGTTGGAGGTCTCGGGGCAGAGGTCACAGACAGGGAAGTGCAGTTGCTGCTGACAGCCACTAGATGGCGATGCAGGTTAGTGGAGCCTGGGTGGTGCATTAGATCGAGCCAGTCACCGTTGGGTGATGGAGCAGGCACTGCCGTGTGACACTCTTTGTTACAGTACTCTGCTCTCCCTCTCTCTCTGTTTCACACACACACACACACACACACACACACACACACACACACTGAACAGTAGTGAGGTTTGAATTCAAAGTGTCAGGGTGAATTCGGAGCGCGCCGAGGTAGGGTGCTTAATTGAATCCTGTGTCACACGCTCATTTCCGCTCCTGGGTGGCGGCGCCCGTTGGTGAACTCGGGGTGCGCTCAAAGTCTTGCGCTGGTTTTTGTGCGGCTCCCCTTTTCTTCGCTCGCGTCTCGGTGACAGAGGCTTCAATCAGAGGGGGACGGGGGCGACAAACGACCCACTCCCACTCCTTCCCTGCGCAGCAGCACACACTAACTTGTTCCGGGAGTGACTCACGGCTACAGTATTAATGAAATAATGTGTGGACCCCGGAGAGAGATGGGGATCAGGGGAACGAAGGACAGAGAGGGAGAGAGAGAGAGAGGGCGACAGCTGCCCACTCCAGTGGCGTCACTCCTTTGGAACACAAAGGCTCCCTCTCCCTCGTTCTTTTTGTCCGGGCCCGGCTGGCTCTTCAGAAGGGGCTGGAGCACCACCTGAAGAGACTGTGTGTAAAATAGGGGCTGCTTGGTAGCGGGGGGCATTTGGGGGCAAATGAAATGCTACCCCCCCCCCCAACCCCTCCGTCCGTCCGTCCATCCCTCCTTCTGTTCCTGTCTGTCCTTTCTTTTTTTTTTTTTTTAAATTCCAGCCATAAAAAAGCAGGAATATTAAAATATAGACTCCATCGTGTTCCACTTTAGTTCTCCCACCCCATCTCTTTTCGAGCCCCCTCCTCCTTTTCCTTTTCTCTGCACCCTTCCTCTGATCCTCCTCTCCTCGCCCTTTCTTCGCCTTTTATTTATTTCCCTTCCAATCTCCCTCTCATGCAAGGAACCTCAACGTGGCGTGTGAACGGCAATGTGGGTACACGCTGCACTGGGAGAAATCAGCGCTAACAAATAGCATGAAAGATGCGCGACAAATCAAACCAAAATCAGCAAAGACAGACAAAACGCTCGTATATCTTCCGCAACTTTTGATGTCGATGTATAATAAAGTATCAAACCGACATTCCTGGAAATGAAGGAGAGACAGCGAGAGAGAGAGAGAGAGAGAGAGAGAAGAAAGTTAATAAATAAATAAACAAACAAACAAACAACTGTTTTGTTGTGCTGCCATGTTGCCGAGTCGTGTTTCGGGGTGGTAAAAGAGCAAAAGTTTTTTCTCTCTCTCTCTCATCTGATTAGCATCCCTTCACAAATGTCACTTTTCTTCCTCTTCCTGTTCAACATTTATTTCTTTTATTTATTTCTTACTTTTTTTTTCTATGAGTGAAACTTGAGCAATTGGACTGAAGATGCTGGGGAAGCGGCGCTTCACAGCAATTTAAATTGTTGTTGTTCTTCTTCTCACATCAGCTTTGGGATAAAAAACAACCTTGCCAAAAATGAAGAATTGCTGTCAAGTTTCACTCTTTGGAGAGGCAGTCTGTTAAACATTTTTTTTTCTTGCTTTCAGTATGTTGATTACCTTGATAATATTGCACTTTGCAATTTTATAATTGGTGCAAAAGTAAAGCAATTTAAAATAACATTACAGTGCTATATTTATTACTAAAAAACACATAAATTGACATTCACACTTTATTTGTAAGTAGTTTCTGTACCCTGTGCCATATATGTTAGAAATCATTAAAAGTTAAGTTGTTAAAAGTTCTTTTCCCCAGTATTTAGTCTAATAAACATATAAACCACACACACACACACACACACACACACGTACACACAAGCCACACTCACTGTGCTGTACACCTGTGTTATGCCTTTGTGTGGGCCTTGGTGTAATAAGGGGGTGGAATAAACACTGAACCGTGAATTAGTGCAATCAGCATAATGTTTTTTTTTTTTTTTTTTAACTTCTCCCACATTTCCCGTAATTTCCCCTATACAAACATGCTCTTTCACAATTTCCTCACTTTGTGTCCCTGCAGTCTTAACCAATCAACACAACTCAACACTGTTCGGGAGAAGCAAACTGTACAAGGGAAAAGGATAAAAACTAAAGCCTTGCAGGCTGGTAAAAAAACTGCCATAGCCATTATACTTATTACCAAGGCCAGGCCATTACTATTAGTACTCCGTCAGCCGTAAAAGTGTCCGTACAGCCGGCCCAGGTGGTGACACGCTAACACATTACCTCTGTCTCCCTCCCTCATTTTCAAACAACAAAATGACATCTCACATCACTGTGTAGTATGAAAATTTCGTAACATGCACACAATCGCTTGTTTGAAAGCTTTAGAATGGCGCTGCAGCTATAAACACATAGATGTGACGGTAATGATGTACCATTATAGGCGACGCACAGTCAAGAAAGCAGGCAGAAAATGCATTGGACAGAGGACAAATCTCATCTGGCTGCTGAGTCCCCCCCCCCCCATCAGTTATGACCTTGAGCATGCTGATCATTTGCTATTATTTTTTTTTATAAATCAGTTAATTGAATTACGCAATAACGGCACATTCAACACATTTTGTCAAGTTATTCTGTGTTCAAATGCATGTAATAAGCCCCCACTGCCCAGTTCGGAATTCGTAATTACGACTTATGATACATTTTTCGTGCTTAACTGGGAAATTTGCGGCAATGGGGACGTATTCTTTTCTGACCAAAACAAACTTTCTGGCTAATGGGTTATAAAAGAAATAATTGGAAGAAAGTAGTTTTGAGAGAGCCGGACATTTTTAAGAAGAGAGAATGCACATCAGTTATAGCATATGGTTAAAATAAAGTTTGCATAACTAATTTAGTCCTTTATTAATATTATTATTGTTGTCAGTAACATACAACGCAGTTAGAAAACACCATCTTCCCGTGTTTCTTGTCGGCGCCAGGATTCTATGTAATATATCATACTTGTTATATGCTTTGGACTCATGTACTCAAAACTATTGGACTTCCAAAAGTGTAGCAGAAAAATGTCTGTTATGTGGTGTGCTAAAACAAACTACCACCATTAATGAACTCATTTAATTCCAAATTAGTTTGTTCAAGAACTGTTGAATGTTACAAGTGTGTTTTTTTTTTCTCCATTGTTCCATTTGCTCCATTGTTCATTAGCCTAGCATGCTAGTGCCTTGCCATATCTTTTTTTTTTGTGTGCACACGAGTTATTGCACTCAGTTATTGTTGTCGGCTCTCTTTTGCACGCTGTTCATTGTCCCCCATCAGAGAGACGGAGGCACGTCTGACCTCTGGGAAAACACTGGGCATCAAATGTAATTGTCCCATCGCTGCTGTTCTGTGTAATGTCCTGTGATTCACGCTAATATGCGCAGCATAGCACACTGTGGAAAATGAGGGCTATTTTTGGTCATGTCACTGGCCTCTTTTTTTTTTTTTTTTTTTGCTGCGTATTTTTATGTGACGAGGCGTCGGTGTCTTAATTTGAAGTTGCATCAGTAGGCGAGTGTCACCGCCGAAGCAACGATATTTCGCCCATCTCTGTTGTTGCTTGCCGGCGGAGGGAAGGGTAGCGTTTTTTTTTTTTTTTTTTGCAGTGGAACGTGTCTCTACGACCCGTGAATTTTAATAGGCAGCTGGGGCCGGGGCTGGATGCTGAGACTAGTGGTGTGTTGGCGGCTGGCTGCGAAATGAGATCGATCTTGGGCCTGCGTTAACAGGAACAGCAGAGGTAGTAGCGGCTTAGGTAGGTGTCTGAGCTTTGAGGCCATGTCAGATGCCACAGCTCCTCTCACGATCTTTACACAAACAAGAACCTGGAAGAAGGTTTATTGATTTTACTGTACATACAGTAAAACTTAGCACACCTGGTTGATGTACATTCATTTCATGCTTTGTGTGTTATCTTCTGCCACTGTCCATTATGCACAGTGACAAGAAAACCCAATTTATTAATCAATTGGTAGATAAATCTTATAAATGTCGTGTGACTGACACAGCATATAATCCTATATGGAGCTTCAGTTTATAGCAAGTATATGCTTTTTTGCAAATGCATATGTTAATGCACTACAATGATATGCTTATTGTTTATTCCAGCAGTCATACCGGCTCATAGGTGCTATAATAGGTGCACCCACCTTCCTTCCACCGTCCATCCACCGTCCTTCCACCGTCCTTCCACCGTCCATTTCAAATGACAAACATGTGTCAGTAATCACTCAATTAAAAATTCCAGCTTATACATGTCATGGAGTTACTAGATTACCTTGGATAAGGAGACTAAATAGATAACTCACCTTCAATTCATAATTCAACTATTCAACTATTTGGGAAAAACAATATTTAGGCTTTGCTTAAAACAATAACACTAATGTCAGGCAAATCTATGTTCAAGATGGTTTCCTTATTCCAACATAACTATATATTTATACTGTGTTTAGAATTGTTTTTTTCTAATACTATTTGTGGCTCTAAACCTGTGAAGGGTTTAATGTCCTTGCCAGGATATGCCCTAATGCATGATGATGTTGGGAATTAAGTTGAGACTAAGTTCTATTAAACTCTATTGGTTCTAGCGGTTACATGGAACTAATTGTCATAGTTTTTAGGTAATGTCTCTAAATGCCAAATCCTCTCTGCGTCTGTAAGGGCACGTCTTCATCTTCAGGACGACTCTGACAGGGAGATGACAACCGATTGAAACTCGGACCTCTTGTCCCCACTCTCTCCAGCATGCCCCTTACTCGTTGCAACAGAGAGCATCCTGGGTAATGAATTGCCTTGCTCCTGCTTATTAACCTCTCCTAATTAAATTGCGGGGACACCATTGTTCCTCTAATGAAGCCTCAATGGCAGGACAGAGCCTCATCCCTGTCCTCCGACACCCGAGCCAAATTAGAAATCTGCCCCCCTCCCTTTGTCACCCTTCTCCTTCCTCGTGTCTCCCGTTCAGTTCTTAAGGCGCATGAGGGGGGAGTGACGGACACAAAGAGGGAGTGGGGTCGAAAACAAGAGACGGTGTTAGTGGTGGTGTAGGTTCAAGCCCAAAAACATCTAGTTCAATGTTCATTCACAAATGACAGAATTCACATATAAAAACATCACAAAAATGATCTACTTGAAATGTGTTTGTTCCTTTTTTTAATAAATACGCCAGTATTAGCTGCAGTTGAGAGAGCAGAACAGTAAGCCAGCAAGTGCAAAAAAACAAAAGAATAAGAAATTGCTGTTTGCTAGTTATAATGAAAATAAAAAGACTTTTTCGATGTGATGCATTTCGATGTGATGCTGGCAAGCGAGGGGACAGTCGGAGACCGTCAGGGAGAGAGGGACAGACTATGCCTGTCCCTTGTAGCTGAGCTCTGGGTAGCTTTAGCTCTGATTAGCACCCGTCGTATGGATCCCACGCGCTAATTACTTGAGTTGCCTTGGTTCATTGAAATTTAAGTACCACCTCCACCATTATCTCCAGTCTCTCCAGCTCGATGTGGTTCACTGGCCCAAAAGGAAAGCTCCAGGGCTATCGATAGCAGCCGGTTCTGCCCACCCAAGGGTCCAGGGCATGCACACACACACACACACACACACACACCCTTCTGTGTGCTTGGGACCAGCTCTGCCCATTTTTTAGCTCATTCAGCTTGGCCTGGATTCGGCCTCCTGCAGGACGTGGCGTGTGTCACCACAAAAGAGGTGAGGTCAGGGCTGTGTGTGTGTGTGTTTTTAGAGATGGAGGGTGTGTGATTTTAGGAATTGGATGAGAGGGATTTGGAAAGAGAGACACACACCTACCCAAATGAGTATTCCCAAAATGTGTGTTCAGTGGGACTTTCTATTCACTTCTGAGCCACTAATTACAACTCACACGTCACACACTTTAGGAGATAATGGGATCGGGGAAACAGATCTAGAATGCTACAAAAGCCTTTTGGTGGTGGGGTGCCATCTCTCAGGAGAGCAAAATTGTGTCTGTTTTTTTTTTTTCCACCGTGCTGTCGTGGAGGTCTCTATGTTTGGCGGCCCTGTGTGTTCTCTTGCAACCCCTGTTCCTGTCCTCCCCACCTCCACTTCACACCTCGCAGCGTCTGTTGGCACAGCGAAGGCTGTCTGTTAGGGACGATTGGCATCTGCTCCAGCACGTGAGAGAGAGAGGGATGGACAGGGGTCTGCTCTTGGCAGGATGGGCACTGCATGGTGGCTGTTGTTGGCACGGCTGGCGTGGTGTGAGTGCAGCGGGGGCGGTGGCATAGGCAGCAGGCCTGAGGAGGACCTGACAGAGAGCAGTTTACCCAAGCAGCATGACATCTCCTGGAATGAAAGCCGACAATCTCCCTCATTCTTCTCTTCTCTTTCTTTACTGAATTTTTTCACCTTGTGCCATATTGCAAAGGTAATGTGTATTTGTGTGTGTATGTGTGTATATATATATATATATTCCAAATAAAGGCTGTCTAATAAATTTTGTAACAATTTTTTTGTTAATTTAATTAATTATTTTTTAATATACAAAATTTATGCTCAAAACTAAAAAAAAATATATAGAAGAGAAGAGAAAAGACAAATGCCATAACCGAACTGCTGTGCTGACATATGCAGGAAGCCAATAATGCATGCGAGACATCTCAAGCCACAGCCTTCCTACCATCGCTCTCCAAATCTCAAAGAGAATAAATAACGAAGAGCGACTGGGAGAGAGAGAGCGAGAGAGAGAGAGAGAGAGAGAGTATAAACAACAACAAATCAATGTACTGTAAATCACTTTATTAAATTGCACTAAACCATAAACCCGTCTACCTTAGATTCACTCATTTCACTAGTTGTGCAGGAACATGCATGATTAATGTATAGCCAGGCACAATTTCCTTTCGCCTATTTTCTTTCAAGTTATTTTTTGTTATACAGCAGACATAATTACCGAAGTCCTACTGTTGTCAGGTCCCAGTGAAGCTGATGTGCAGTAAATTGATTTGAGGAGAGGCGTGATGGATGAATGGAAAATGAACATCTTCATCACTGACCCCTCTGTCGGCGCCCCAGGTTTGCCGCTCTGCCTGGCCCGTTGCTGATTGACAAGCTTGCTAACGAGCCGGGTCTCTGGTCACATTGTAATTTACCTGTGTGGAAAACAGAGCCGGCCCGGCCTGCGAGTAATGAGCTCTTCTGAGGAGAGAAAATAAACGTATCATGTAAATAAGGTGCGCATAAGAAATGAAAATCTAAAAAACCTTTCATTATTTTCATTATTATAATTATTAACTGTAATAACAGTATTATTTGTAGTAATGACAATAATTCAGAGTAAGCTCTAGAATATTCTAATGGTTTCATTTAATTTGTATTATTTAAAATAGACTTAAGCAAAGGGTGATGATCCAAAGATTGCCTTAATTGATTAAATAATTTATTGTGGACCTATAGATGCTTCAGTAGACCTGAAATAACTTGCTGAAATAACAAAGGACAAAATCTACATTTTTACACAATCAAATAACTCCATTATACATTTTATATAAATCTTGACCTTTGATCTCTGTTTCTAGATATTAGGTCATACATTATCATGCTACCCAGAAAAACAGTTCCAAATTGCTTGAAATTGTACATTCCAAATTACATACTTGTGGAACTGGCACTGGAGCAATGGCAACAAAATCAGTTTTAACCCTGATCCATGGTTCACATCTAATGCATCTCAGAATTGTTTCACTATCAACTTTAATTCTGCCATTTCACTTTATTGTTGTATTGCATAGGACTCTACCACAGTGAGTGCTGTAGGCAAAATCATTTCATTTAAATTTAAATAAAATCAAAGCTCTACACTGTTCAAGCTCATTGCTGGTGGCCTTTGCCAAACACAGTAACTGTCTCTTTCCAGCTAAGGTCATTGGTGCACAGATACAATATGTGGAGCCTGATTTGTGTATGTGTGTATGTGTGTGAGTGTGTGTGAAAGTGCGAGCATGTCTATGAGTGTGTTTGTGATTGTCATTTCATTTACTCCGTAAACAGAAACCGTTTGCTCAACGTTCGCTGGAGAAATCGCTGTTTGTTTACCTGATTACGGAGGTGAGGCTGTGATTTTTATTCTATTTAAGTATTTATTTTTTTATTTCTGTTTTTTTTTTTTTTTTATCAGGGTGCATGCATTATTCTAACCTTGATTACAGTCTCCTGCTCTTAATATCATTGCCTCTCATCAACACAAACAACTGGGACACTGCTGTGATTAATTCCACTTAGTATATAATTATATGTTATTTTTTTCATTTTATTTTTTTGGTGAGCAGGGGTGAGGGGGTCGAACTGCTTTTGACTTTAGAGGCCAACTTTTAGCTGTCAAACTTTTTTTGCTCTCAAACTAATTTTGTACAAAGCTTTCCTGTGCTGTGGTGTATTTTCGGATAGCCAAGGGAACTTTTTATTATTTTTATTTACACCTCCTTGTGCACCATGATTTGTTCAAATGACCAATTACTCAGACATCAAAACACAGGATATGATAACAGACAAATGACTGGACGTGGACAAGGCAAAGATGGAACAATTTACTGTCACGAACCTGACTATGTGGGGCGTATTGTTTTTGTCTAATGTTGTCCTGATTACCTGATTGTCTGTCTCTGTGTCTGTGTGTAGAAATGTATCCTGCTGTGCCATGTCAGTGTCAGGTCAGTCATGTTGTATCACTGCGCTGGTCCTGTTTCACTGTTTTTGTATATTTGTCTTTTGAGTTTAAATAAATCCCTTGTTCGTTTGCAGCTTTTCCTGCCCTGCACCAATCATTTTTGCCTATTACTAGGCACACACAATCATTTACATTTACATTTACATTTACGGCATTTATCAGACGCCCTTATCCAGAGCGACTTACAATCAGTAGTTACAGGTACAGTCTCCCTGGAGCAACTTAGGGTTAAGTGTCTTGCTCAGGGACACAATGGTAGTAAGCGGGATTTGAACCTGGGTCTTCTGGTTCATAGGCGAGTGTGTTACCCACTAGGCTACTACCACCCTACAATCAAGAAATCAGGGGCACAAAACAGTTAACCTGAAACTCTTCAGAAATGGTTCAGGACACAAAACTGGAGAGACAGGCAGAGTTTCAGCAGAAATGACATATTAAGCCATTTTTTTTTTGAGCTCGATTATAAGACGTTATTATGTAAGTTATTATGTGTAAGTGTAATTTGACTATCAATGCCTACCACCAGGTTGAATGTTGATCTTCAGAAGTTGGTCGGAGCACGGAGCGATTTCACTTCAAAATCACTCACCAACCTAGAATTCATTTTTACAAATGTTAAAAAAAGGATGGCTGTTGAGAACTCGTTGTGGTCAGGGGGGATGTGAGGTGTGCTAAACAGCATAATTATTATTTATAAAGTAACTACATGGAACTAAGGCACGGAATGGGTGTCTGCTAATAGATCCTGGGTGTTAAGGGGTTAAATATTTTGTCTGAGCGGTTTGTGTGTTAGAGGATCTTTTTAGCCCACCGGTCTGGGAACTCGGATAGGGGGCCGGTGGCTCTGACCGGCCTTGACCTCTCCTCTAGCGCCAAGTGCCAGGAGGACTGGCCTCCCCGCTGGTGCCACCCGCAGCAGCCTGCTGACCCCTGTCGCCCCTGGCTGAGCCGATGCCCATCACACCTGGCACCTGGATGCCCTTTGCCCTGTCCTCCCCTCTTCTTCAAGGCATTCCTGTCCTCTCAGCCTAGGAGTGGGGGTGGGTGGGGGTAAGGGGGGTGTTTTGGGGCTGGACCTAAGGATTTGCTGACTTACACACTTTAGAGGACAAGTGCATCAAACGTGTCTGAGACAGTTTGGTGAGGGAGTTGATGCCCTTTCAAGAGTCAAACTGTATGTCCTAGCACATAGACTCAGGCTCCGCTCATATGAATTTGGTTTTTGCATCTATTGTGAGGGTTACCGTGTGAAAGTTTTGACAACAATGACTTCATGTCCCCTACATTTTTCAAACCAATCCACAAGTCGGACAACTATAAGCCTGGGTTTGTGCTGATAGTATTGTCTTTGTTACCTTTCCTGCAACTGAATCTGGACGTTGCAAATGTGACTGATGTTATTACTAGGGCATTACTGATAATAAGATTTTTAGGAAGGTGACAAATGAAGAGCAGGAAATTCTAAACGAATCCTGTAAGTGCAGAATTCTGTGTGGATTCTAAGAGCATTTTTAATCCAATAAACTGAGACTGTGCAGACGTGAATGTACAGAAAGAGCCATATGAAGCTCCTTCCCTCTCGCACTCTTCTCCTGAGCGAGCCTGGCATCATCCGCATTAACCTCCTGACTCAGCTAATCAGATGCGGCGCCAGTCATGCCGCCAGATTATATGGCGATTAACTGTACAAAGTTGCGCAGACAAGGTGTCTAATGCAATTACCGTAGTTGGAATGTTTCAATGGGCCTTCATGCAGGCTGAGGTGTGGACCAGCGGGTGACGGCAAATCGATAACCAGTTTGTCACGTCTACTTGTAGATCCGCCCTCCCCTCTGATTGATTATTGGTGGTAGGATGCCTGATGGTGGTTCCGGCCAATAATGATATGTTTAATAGCTACAAGGATCAATGGGGCATTGGCTTAAAATTATTCAGTGTGTTCAGCGTGTACGTTGTATTTGTGTATGTGCATGGACTTGTCCTTCCTCAGAAATTTCAGGAAATAGGAAAATACTGTGGGAATATTTTACTTCTCCTAGAAAATGCATTTCAATCAAAAATCAATCAATCAATCAATCAATAAGTTAAAAATGCCACCCTCATGAAGATAGACATGTTCAGCCCACCTGCCGTCATCATCATAATAATAATAAAAACTGCATTGTCTGTAGCTTTAGATTTTTGTTTTATGGGTTTTGTGCATTATTGCTTAAAGATTATATAATTTGCACTTATATATATTTTTATTGATTGCATTATTATAGTTATTGTTATAGTTATATAGTTATTATAGTTATTGCATTATTTAGATTTTTGTTTTATGGGTTTTGTGCATTATTGCTTAAAGATTATATAATTTGCACTTATATATTTTTTTATTGATTGCATTATTATAGTTATTGTGGCTGAGAAATATTGCTTCTTGGGGACATAATAACCATCAGACTTCAGCAAGATGTAAGAATGTTTGTGTGTGTGTGTGTGTGTGTGTGTGTGAATGTAGTTCTTGCACGTTAGCATCACTGCCTCAGCGATATTCCTCTCTGCTGAAAACATGCCACTGCATGGCGTCACACTACACTCGAAGTCTGTTTTTCTCAAAATAAAGTAAAAGCATTATTTTAAGAGGGGAGAGGGTAAAGGAGAGGAGCGGGAGGTGGAGGAGACACTGCCACGGCAACAGAGGGCGAGGCGGGGGAGAACACACACAATGTGGAACAGAGAGGCACCTGTATTGTTTTGACACTGTTTACATTGTGCAGACCCTGCTCTCTTACACACACACACACACACACACACACACACCGACGGTAGGTGTTTCCCACATGGCTTGCAGAACTGTGTTATTATATCCTCTTATTAGTTTTAATTGGGTCCCTATTAGCCATGGCGACGCGCTGCGCTGGCTCACATTAAGCAGCCGCTGAGCTTCATCTAGGCAGGGCCTGTTTAGGAGTGACCACACCGTGCGAGCAGAGAACACAGCGGTCTGGGTCACCGCCAGGGGTTAACTGGTGTCGAATGAACATAGCACAGTCATGCTTTTTAAACCAGACCTGGCAAAACCAGAAAGAAGGGAAACAAAACCGTCAAACGGTCAACCTTGATGCAAATGATGCACCTCGACCTTGACGCACATGAATTAAACAAAGAACAGAATACTCTCATGTATCTCACCATGTAGTCAACTTTTTTTCTTTCTTTCTTTTCTTCTTCTACAGATCAGCAGTTTTAAGCAGTTTAAGGTTTAAATGCAGTTGATGAGCAATGAGCTTTAATAAACAGCTTTATTTTAAAGTGCCCAGCTGCCGCGAGTCACCGATTTACCGCTCCAGCTCTCCCCTCCCGCAGTTCAACCTGCCCCAGCGCCTGCACCCCTCCTTCAGACCGCAGAATCGGGAGGATTAATCACTGTCCCGGCAGCTCACCTTCGCCTCTCCCTGTCCTTTCTCCCTCACTGCATCGCTAAAATCTCAAAAAAGATGAGATGTGTATTGAAGTCGAGGGGTGTTGGGGTTTAGCAGGTCTTAAACTAAAAAAATTTCAAAACGAGAATAGGAACTCAAGTGTGGGTGTATTTTTTGGTTTGAGGTTCCACTGCAGATCAATAGTGAATGTGAGTGCCGGATGAGTGCAGGCGGATGACCCCCGTGATTGATTGGTTGATGAGTATGAATATGATAAAAGTTGCATTAAGTGACCTTCAGTTTCCAGATTTTGGTGTAGCAATAATAAGCCAATCAGAAGCGGTCTTCATCTAATTTTAGCAGTGAACTGTACACAGTATGCAAATTAGGACATAAAAACAGTTTTGACTGGGCAAAATAATTTGTTAGTTTAAAGACGTGGGTGCGTGTCACAAGAAATATTAGCAACTTGTCTTCAGGATTCTCAGAACAACAATGCAAACTGTTCCTTAGACAGTCAAAACAGACTCCCTTGTGGTCATGTCTCACCATTTGGTTGCCATTTTGATAATAGCATTGGGCAGTTGTTTTGGGCAAATGAGACCAGGCTCCTATGTAAATGAATGGGGAGAGAGTCATTACGGCACTTTCACTGGGAATGAAAGTTATCCAACTTTTCAAAAAATCGCACATCCTCAAGTAAAACAACAATTTATATAACAATTAATTATAAAATTAAATGCTGCTATTATTACCAAAAAACAAAAACACAGATTTTACCCAGTGTGTGTGTGTGTTATTATAAAAATGTATATATATAAAAAACTTTTTTTCCACAAAGGTGTAAAATACTGGATTCTGAGCAAGACATATCAGGCATGCCTTTATTGAAATCACAATAACTTTGCATGCATGCAGGCGATTGGCCTTTGTAAGGATATGGGCATTATATTCATTATGAATACACCCGCAATCTTTGCTGTTATGGAACTTTCCCATATATCCACCCCTGTTTCTGTCTTTGAAGCTGTTTGCTGCCCCACCACCTTACTAGTATACTTCATGCTGCTTTTCCCCCCTTTAATTTGTCACCAGTCTATAGAGGAACAGCAGGCTGGTTGAAAGAGATCATTAAAAATGGGGGTTATCGCGTCATCAGCGCTCACTTTAATAAATTAGATTTATACCCAGTGCAAAGTCTCCCCGGCAAGTGCCTGCAATGCAAACAAATGCTTATACGTGTTTGGGGTGGCGCGTCTGCCGCCTGATTGATCCTGACAGCTTTTCAGGTTGCTGTGCTTTAATTGGAGCGCCTGGGGGTGTGAGGAGAAAGAAGCCTTCAGTGCTGAGTTACAGACTCTACATTCTCTCTCTCTCTCTCTCTCTCTGTCTGTTTCATACTTCTCTCCCTCTCTCTCTCTCTCTCTCCCTCTCTTTGCTAATAATTGCAAGCAGGTGCATTGCAAGTAGCAGAGCACATACCCCACCACCACCACCACCACCACCACCACCACACACCAGCAGCCGCCACCTCCATCCGGCTGTTTGGGATCACAGGGCGGGGGGTGATTTTGCGTGCAGATCGCACGCTGCATATTGTAGCTATTACCAAGTGGAGGAGGTACAGTGCTGCAAGGCCAAATGAAGAATCCGATTTCTGTCAAGCGGAACTCTGTTAAAAGTAAATAAAAATGTAGAATAGTCAGGCCCCCGCATCCCCAACTGAAAGACAATACACGCCTAACAAACAAATGAACTTTTACATTTCTAATAGGGATCAGTAATGGATGAAATGACCAGAGAAAGTAGGAGGAGGAAAAGAAGGATGAGAGTGGTCTTAACAGGGGAAATAAGGAAGAACATGACTTTGTCACATTCATTCCTCTCCTCAAGTCTTCTCCAGACCCACGCTAGTGGATCGGACGGCGAATAACCACAATGCATACAATGTGACCTTCAGTCACCAGATCTGTGAACAAGCGAACATCAATGTGTGAAAATCTTTTGTCAGAATCCAGCATTAATCTGTAACAAGCTCCACAAATGTGTCTTTAATGAGCTTGATGTTCCAGTCAACAGAGCATCACAAGCAGCTTCATGAAAAATGCTTAACATGACAAAAAGCAGCCAACATAGGAACTCTCTCAGGACTTTCAGAAAACCATGTGAATTGTTGAACTTAAGGTGGTTGAAAGAAGAGTGTGAAATTCTGCCATCACAGGTAGAGTTTGCTGCTTTGAAGAGCCTAAAATATTACTCATTTAGTTAATTTGCAAGTTTTCCTTTAGTACAAATCACCACGTGTGTTATTTTGTACACTGTTAATTTGTCCACAGTGTCTCCAGACTGTCACGTCTGTCACATGTGCTCAGAGGAACCTGCTTTCATCTGTGAAGAGCACAGGGTGTCAGTGGTGAATTTGCCAATCTTGGTGTTCTCTGGCAATGCACCTGTGGACGTCGGACCCTCATACCACCCTCATGGAGTCTGTTTCTGACCATTTGAGCAGACACATGCACATCTGTGGCCTGCTGGAGGTCCTTTTGCGGGGCTCTGGCAGTGCTCCTCCTTGCACTAAGGCAGATGTAGCAGTCCTGCTGTTGGGCTGCTGCCCTCGTACGGCCTCGTCCATGTCTCCTGATGTACTGGCCTGTCTCCTGGTAGCGCCTCCATGCTCTGGACACTACGCTATAATTTCCACCTGTTGTCTATTCCATTTGCGCGACAGCATGTCAAATTGATTGTCAAATTGATCAACGTTGACAAGTTTGGTGAGACAGTTCACAGAAGTGTGATTGACTTGGAATTACATTGAGTTGTTTAGGTGTTCCCTTTATTTTTTTGGGCTGTGAAATGACCAGAATCACTAAATCTGTCTGTGAAGTGATTGTAGTGGGTATATTCATGCATGTTCTGTATTTTTGGTAAATCAGGGTGTTTTCTTGTGTATGAAGCAAAAATGTGTGAGATCCTCGTGCTTTCTCAGCCTCCAGTCAGCCCTGTTATCGGTATCACACCGTAATCAGTGGTTTGCAGTCAGGCCGCGTGCAGCACTACCGCCAACCGCTCTTTAGCCTCGGGCCTTGCAGTGAGTGGCAGGCCTCAGAGACTCGGGACCCGCTGGGCTCTAATTGGGGGTCACGTGGTCTCACCTGTCCAGGGTGCACTCGGAGTCTCGCTGCCCATGAAGCACCTTTATTTTACAGGGTGCTCACAGATCCTTATGGAAGCTGATCGCTAATGTCAGTCTGACTGCAGAGAGAACTGCCGAGAACTTCTGCAGAGTTACCAGTTCCAGTCACAATCAGAGGAAAAATACCGGTTCAATTTTCAAGGTAAACTTGATTCACAGTGTAAAGTGCTTTAAAAAAAGCTTTACAAAATCAAAAAGAGCAGTGTACTAATTAAAGGGGGAACAGTGGCCTAAAGGGACAATGGTTGCCTAGCCGGTAAAGACGCGTAATTGGAAGGTTGCCTGTTCTGCCGAGGTGTCACTGGATGCCACTGAGCAAGGTACCGTCACCACACACTGCTCAATGGCTCTATGCCTTTCATGGCTGCCCACTGCTTACCAAGGTGATGGGTTAAGTGCAGAGGACACATTTTGTTGTGTGCACCATGTGTTGTGCTGCAGTGTTACATGATGACAATCACTTCCCTACAATTAGTAATTTCTAATATTGGTCATAATTATACTGTTTTATGGTTTGGAATTATCCTAGGGACGTACAAGAGAAAAAAATGGTTAATGTCTATTATCAGTGAAGAAATGACATTATTACATTATGTTTATCGTCACCATATGTACCATGCTGAGCCATTGCACTCAGATAAATGGTCTGAAAAATAATCACACATTTATTGTTTTAAATTGGTAATCAGAGTATGAATCAAAGTTGGATACAAAATTGTACAGACTTTCTTATATGGGCCAGATACGGGTACCTGTAGATCCTGGTGGATCATGAGGAACTGGGTTGGGCACCCACAGTACCGCATTTGTATTGCTCTCTGTTTCTCCGGCTATCTTTCACACTCACACATGCGCAAGCTTGAATAACTTAATGGCAAGAAATAAACGCATTTGAAGAAGGGCGCACGAGAGCTGTCAGTTGTTGCTCCCCCTAAAAAAAAGAAAAAGGAAATATTAATTGAAAAAATAAAAATAAAATTTCAAGATGTCCTCTGTCTGTCTTAAATATTTAAACATCAACAAATAGTTATCTATCCATTCAGCCTAAAACTGTTTATTTCTGTTAATAACTTACAATGTATGTTTTTTATTTAATAAACAAACAAACAAATAAATAATTAAACGACTGCATAATAAATAAAGGCTAAGAAACCCACCCATCATTAATGAAGAACTAAAACGCTCCTGAAGCCCTGCCGGTCTTAGCAGTGAAGAAGAACGGTGTCGTCTTCCACTGATCTCACACCAGTGGAGGCTTTCTTTCTTCACTTTGTAATTAGCATCATGCTCTCCCTCTCTCCTCATTTCCCATGAGGTCTCGCTCTCTTCTTCCCCCTGTTAGGCACATAATGGACCTGTGCCACCGTTCACAGGAAGCCCACTGAATAGAAAAGAATGTAAAAAAAAAAAACGAAACAGAAGAATGAATAAGAGCCAGAAAGGAAGTGGGTCTGTCAGTGAGAAAATATTGTTGAAGAGCGCAGGTGTTTTGTATGAAGCCCTTTCGCTGGAATTTCTCAGCCTGCAGATGAACACTGCAGCAATTACTGGCCCACAATGGCCCAGCCCCACTAGCGCCATGGATTCATTACCTCCAACAATCCGTTAGAGTCTTTCAGCAGATTTCCTTATCGGCCTCCTTTCTCCCCCCTCCTCTCATGCTTTCGCTCCTTATTTAGCCCTCATTCTGTCCCTCACCTAACCTCACAAAAACACACACTCACACCCACATACACATATTTAAGGAAGAGTGGAGAGATGGAGAGGAACGGAGCTTGGCGGACGAGTGCGGGAAAATAAAGTGAACGTGTCACAAATGACCTCCAAAACACACTTTGATTCGCTGCACTTTCATTTCTCTCCCCATTAGCCGCGCCTTGCTCGCGCTGAGGGAGAGCAGAGGCCTAAACATAATCACGTCCTGCAGATAACAGTTATCATGACCACTGGGGCTGCTGGCGCCCTCCTGCCTGGGAAGGAAACACATTTAGGGCTTAAAATGAGTTAAAACAAAACACTGTGAGAGAGGGAGAAAGAGAGAATAACTTCTCCTGCCAGTATTCTAATGATGTGAAGACCTTTGGGCCTACAGAGAGACAGATGAGTTTAAGAAAAGTGTTTCTGGGGACAGGGGACGTCTATGGAAAATGAAAAATGCAGATCCCCATGTTTGTCTGGGCAGGAGGAAGTGTATACAGTTCACACCGGAATCTCCACAAAACAGCCATACAAGGATCGGCACATGTATTTCAAATAAAAAATAACATTTATATTATATATTTAATAATGTAAGACTGTAAAGCTAAAATGAAGCCAGATTAAGGGCATATAAATAATAAAATGTGTCGAATGGCCTGGCCTAAAATATGTCTCAGCATGTGGAGTCCTGGTAGGCAGCAGAAATTGACTGTGCTTCACTTCAATCTTAGTGCAACAAGCACATAACTCCCTGAAAATGTTAATGTTCTTATTTGGGCCTGTCAGCATGACAGACCACTTACTATTGTGCTGGGAGCAGCAAAAAAGGACACGTCTTACGTTCAAGGCTGCCACGCAAAAACCGTTAAACGTACAGAAACAACGGAGTGGTCAGGCCGAAGGCCTGACCACTCCGCACAATATGACGTATTGTTTATTTTGGTAGGTCGTACGGCCCGCCCACAAATCGGGTTCAAAGTGTAAAAAGTACCGTTTACTATCGTGCTATGAACAAGTTTTTGGCTCCCTGTGACCAGCCGTAAAAGCTAGAGACAAGGGAGTCGAGGCGAGGCCGAAGGCCTCGCCGAGACACACAATCTGACATATGGGACAAGTCGGTGCCACCAACGGGGGTTTGGAAAACCCGGATAAATCCGGAACACTGGGAAAAAGGCAATAAAAGGACATGTCTCACGTTCAAGGCTGCCACGCAAAAACCGTGAAACGTACAGAAACAACGGAGTGGTCAGGCCGAAGGCCTGACCACTCCGCACAATATGACGTATTGTTTATTTTGGTAAGTCGTACGGCCCGCCCACAAATCGTGTTCAAAGTGTAAAAAGTGTGGTTTACTAATGCACAGAGGAAGAGGTTTTCAGCTCCCTGTGACCAGCCGTAAAAGCTAGAGACACGGGAGTTGAGGCGAGGCCGAAGGCCTCGCCGAGACACACAATCTGACATATTGGATGTGTTGCTACCAGCAACAGTGGTCAGGAAAACATGGGACATAGGGAAGAAGGGCAAAAATGCCATGTCTCGCATTTGTGGCTGCCACGCTAAGGCCGTCAGACGCACAAAAAAAACGGAGAGGTCAGGCCGAAGGCCTGACCTCTCCGCACAAAATGACATATTGATTGCTTGTTTGGGGACTACAGGAGGGCCAGAAATTGTGATCAAAACATTAAAAGTGTGAAAAAATTTGGTTTCTTAAGATTTGCGAACAAACGCTTCACAGCACACACACAAGTCTCATATCACGTCGTGCGGCTTTTCCTTCCGCACGGTTTGACGTATGGCTCGGCTCGGCCGGATTTACGGTCGGCGCGCAATTCGCCAAAAAGCGTTTTCGGAACGCGTTTATTATCCTAGTCCAAAATTGGACTTTTTTGGACTTTGTGTCCAGATGGTTTGACATAGAAAAAAGATTTTGATGTTCTATCGTAGATCTCTCCAAGACCGACGCTTTGACGTATGGTTTCTCTCTGTCTGATTTACGGATCATTGACAAATTTGAAAAAACAAAAAAGTGTCAATGGGCGAAAAAAAGTTTATTTATTTATTTATTTGGGCCTGTCAGCATGACAGACCACTTACTATTGTGCTGGACCAGCAAAAAAGGACACGTCTTACGTTCAAGGCTGCCACGCAAAAACCGTGAAACGTACAGAAACAACGGAGTGGTCAGGCCGAAGGCCTGACCACTCCGCACAATATGACGTATTGTTTATTTTGGTAGGTCGTACGGCCCGCCCACAAATCGGGTTCAAAGTGTAAAAAGTACCGTTTACTATCGTTCTGGGAACAGGTTTTTGGCTCCCTGTGACCAGCCGTAAAAGCTAGAAACACGGGAGTCGAGGCGAGGCCGAAGGCCTCGCCGAGACACACAATCTGACATATTGGATGTGTTGCTACCACCAACAGTGGTCAGGAAAACATGGGAAATAGGGAAGAAGGGCAAAAAGGCCATGTCTCGCATTTGTGGCT
Source organism: Denticeps clupeoides (assembly GCF_900700375.1). NCBI lineage: Eukaryota > Metazoa > Chordata > Actinopteri > Clupeiformes > Denticipitidae > Denticeps > Denticeps clupeoides. The sequence goes on along the minus strand of NC_041721.1, from coordinate 17,551,849 downwards.
GCCACGCTAAGGCCGTCAGACGCACAAAAAAAACGGAGAGGTCAGGCCGAAGGCCTGACCTCTCCGCACAAAATGACGTATTGATTGCTTGTTTGGGGACTACAGGAGGGCCACAAATTGTGATCAAAACATTAAAAGTGTGAAAAAATTTGGTTTCTTAAGATTTGCGAACAAACGCTTCACAGCACACACACAAGTCTCATATCAGGTCGTGCGGCTTTTCCTTCCGCACGGTTTGACGTATGGCTCGGCTCGGCCGGATTTACGGTCCGCGCGCAATTCGCCAAAAAGCGTTTTCGGAACGCGTATCTTATCCTAGTCCAAAATTGGACTTTTTTGGACTTTGTGTCCAGATGGTTTGACATAGAAAAAAGTTTTTAATGGTGTCTCGTAGATCTCATCAAGATCTAATTTTTGACGTATGGTTTGTCTCTGTCTGATTTACGGATTATGCACAAATTTGAAAAAACAAAAAAGTGTCAATGGGAAAAACAAAAATTTATTTATTTGGGCCTGTCAGCATGACAGACCACTTACTATTGTGCTGGACCAGCAAAAAAGGACACGTCTTACGTTCAAGGCTGCCACGCAAAAACCGTGAAACGTACAGAAACAACGGAGTGGTCAGGCCGAAGGCCTGACCACTCCGCACAATATGACGTATTGTTTATTTTGGTAGGTCGTACGGCCCGCCCACAAATCGGGTTCAAAGTGTAAAAAGTACCGTTTACTATCGTTCTGGGAACAGGTTTTTGGCTCCCTGTGACCAGCCGTAAAAGCTAGAGACACGGGAGTCGAGGCGAGGCCGAAGGCCTCGCCGAGACACACAATCTGACATATTGGATGTGTTGCTACCAGCAACAGTGGTCAGGAAAACATGGGACATAGGGAAGAAGGGCAAAAATGCCATGTCTCGCATTTGTGGCTGCCACGCTAAGGCCGTCAGACGCACAAAAAAAACGGAGAGGTCAGGCCGAAGGCCTGACCTCTCCGCACAAAATGACGTATTGATTGCTTGTTTGGGGACTACAGGAGGGCCACAAATTGTGATCAAAACATTAAAAGTGTGAAAAAATTTGGTTTCTTAAGATTTGCGAACAAACGCTTCACAGCACACACACAAGTCTCATATCAGGTCGTGCGGCTTTTCCTTCCGCACGGTTTGACGTATGGCTCGGCTCGGCCGGATTTACGGTCCGCGCGCAATTCGCCAAAAAGCGTTTTCGGAACGCGTATCTTATCCTAGTCCAAAATTGGACTTTTTTGGACTTTGTGTCCAGATGGTTTGACATAGAAAAAAGTTTTTAATGGTGTCTCGTAGATCTCATCAAGATCTAATTTTTGACGTATGGTTTGTCTCTGTCTGATTTACGGATTATGCACAAATTTGAAAAAACAAAAAAGTGTCAATGGGAAAAACAAAAATTTATTTATTATTATTATTATTATTTCAGCCTTTTTTCGGCACTTAATGCGGGTCGTACCGAAGCACGCACACCGGCGTGCTACATATCAAAAATTAGTTCTTTATTGTGTGAGGTGTGCTATTACTTTTATAAGCGATCGGAGTGGGCGTGGCCGAGCTATTAACGATCAAACACGGTCATTTCCCATTGAAATGTATTGAATGCTAGTTTTAGCACTGGTAGCATTGGTAAAATGGGGCCCCTTTTAAGTGGTACTGCTACTGTGTCATTGCCAGCAAAGGGGGTCCTACAAGGGGTACTGATACAGCAGCAGCGACAGCACTGTGATTCAATGGCAGATTAAACCAGCAGCTTCATTAGGATGACAATCATCCACATTATTAAGACCCCCTGGTCCTTTGGCTGCTTTATTAGGGACATTGTCCAAACATCACCAAATCTAACATGACTCATCTCGGCCACACCCTGTTAGCGGTTTTGATGTTAGCATTAGCATGCTAACATGCTAATTTTTAAACATGCTCCAAACGTCACCAAATTTACAGTGACGCAACTTGGCCACGCCCTGTTACCGTTTTTGATGTTAGCGTTAGCATGCTAACATGCTAATTGTTAAACATGCTCCAAACATCACCAAATTTAACGTCACGCATCTTGGACACGCCCTGTTAGCGTTTCTGATGTTAGCATGCTAGCATTAGCATGCTAACATGCTAATTTTTAAACATGCTCCAAATGTCACCAAATTTACAGTGACGCATCGCGGCCACGCCCTGTTACCGTTTTTGATGTTAGCGTTAGCATGCTAACATGCTAATTGTTAAACATGCTCCAAACATCACCAAATTTAACGTCACGCATCTTGGACACGCCCTGTTAGCGTTTCTGATGTTAGCATGCTAGCATTAGCATGCTAACATGCTAATTTTTAAACATGCTCCAAACGTCACCAAATTTCATGTGAAGCACCTTGGCCAAGCCCTGTTAGCATTTTTGATGTTACCATGCCCGCGCTCCTACGAAAAACGCCCGGACAGGCCCATCAAAATTTCCCCTGGAATTTTGGCTTCTAGTTTGGGCCTGTCAGCATGACAGACCACTTACTATTGTGCTGGGAGCAGCAAAAAAGGACACGTCTTACGTTCAAGGCTGCCACGCAAAAACCGTTAAACGTACAGAAACAACGGAGTGGTCAGGCCGAAGGCCTGACCACTCCGCACAATATGACGTATTGTTTATTTTGGTAGGTCGTACGGCCCGCCCACAAATCGGGTTCAAAGTGTAAAAAGTACCATTTACTATCGTGCTATGAACAAGTTTTTGGCTCCCTGTGACCAGCCGTAAAAGCTAGAGACAAGGGAGTCGAGGCGAGGCCGAAGGCCTCGCCGAGACACACAATCTGACATATTGGATGTGTTGCTACCAGCAACAGTGGTCAGGAAAACATGGGACATAGGGAAGAAGGGCAAAAATGCCATGTCTCGCATTTGTGGCTGCCACGCTAAGGCCGTCAGACGCACAAAAAAAACGGAGAGGTCAGGCCGAAGGCCTGACCTCTCCGCACAAAATGACGTATTGATTGCTTGTTTGGGGACTACAGGAGGGCCACAAATTGTGATCAAAACATTAAAAGTGTGAAAAAATTTGGTTTCTTAAGATTTGCGAACAAACCCTTCACAGCACACACACAAGTCTCATATCAGGTCGTGCGGCTTTTCCTTCCGCACGGTTTGACGTATGGCTCGGCTCGGCCGGATTTACGGTCCGCGCGCAATTCGCCAAAAAGCGTTTTCGGAACGCGTTTATTATCCTAGTCCAAAATTGGACTTTTTTGGACTTTGTGTCCAGATGGTTTGACATAGAAAAAAGATTTTGATGTTGTATCGTAGATCTCTCCAAGACCGACGCTTTGACGTATGGTTTCTCTCTGTCTGATTTACGGATCATTGACAAATTTGAAAAAACAAAAAAGTGTCAATGGGCGAAAAAAAGTTTATTTATTTATTTATTTATTATTATTATTATTTCAGCCTCGCTCTTCGGCAATTAATGCGGGTCGTACCGAACCACGCACACCGGCGTGCTATATATCAAAAATTAGTACTATATTGTGTGAGGTGTGCTATTACTTTTATAAGCGATCGGAGTGGGCGTGGCCGAGCTATTAACGCTCAAACAGGGTCATTTTCCCATTAGAACGCATTGAATGCTAATTTTAGCATTGGTAGCATTGGTAAAATGGGGCCCCTTTTAAGTGGTACTGCTACTGTGTCATTGCCAGCAAAGGGGGTCCTACAAGGGGTACTGATACAGCAGCAGCGCCAGCACTGTGATTCAATGGCAGATTAAACCAGCAGCTTCATTAGGATGACAATCATCCACATTATTAAGACCCCCTGGTCCTTTGGCTGCTTTATTAGGGACATTGTCCAAACATCACCAAATCTAACATGACTCATCTCGGCCACACCCTGTTAGCGGTTTTGATGTTAGCATTAGCATGCTAACATGCTAATTTTTAAACATGCTCCAAACGTCACCAAATTTACAGTGACGCATCTTGGCCACGCCCTGTTACCGTTTTTGATGTTAGCATTAGCATGCTAACATGCTAATTTTTAAACATGCTCCAAACGTCACCAAATTTACAGTGACGCATCTTGGCCACGCCCTGTTACCGTTTTTGATGTTAGCGTTAGCATGCTAACATGCTAATTGTTAAACATGCTCCAAACATCACCAAATTTAACGTCACGCATCTTGGACACGCCCTGTTAGCGTTTCTGATGTTAGCATGCTAACATGCTAATTTTTAAACATGCTCCAAACGTCACCAAATTTACAGTGACTCATCTTGGCCACGCCCTGTTAGCGTTTTTGATGTTAGCATGCTAGCATTAGCATGTTAACATGCTAATTTTTAAACATGCTCCAAACAACACCAAATTTCATGTGAAGCACCTTGGCCAAGCCCTGTTAGCATTTTTGATGTTAGCATGCCCGCGCTCCTACGAAAAACGCCCGGACAGGCCCATCAAAATTTCCCCTGGAATTTTGGCTTCTAGTTTGGGCCTGTCAGCATGACAGACCACTTACTATTGTGCTGGACCAGCAAAAAAGGACACGTCTTACGTTCAAGGCTGCCACGCAAAAACCGTGAAACGTACAGAAACAACGGAGTGGTCAGGCCGAAGGCCTGACCACTCCGCACAATATGACGTATTGTTTATTTTGGTAGGTCGTACGGCCCGCCCACAAATCGGGTTCAAAGTGTAAAAAGTACCGTTTACTATCGTTCTGGGAACAGGTTTTTGGCTCCCTGTGACCAGCCGTAAAAGCTAGAGACACGGGAGTCGAGGCGAGGCCGAAGGCCTCGCCGAGACACACAATCTGACATATTGGATGTGTTGCTACCAGCAACAGTGGTCAGGAAAACATGGGACATAGGGAAGAAGGGCAAAAATGCCATGTCTCGCATTTGTGGCTGCCACGCTAAGGCCGTCAGACGCACAAAAAAAAACGGAGAGGTCAGGCCGAAGGCCTGACCTCTCCGCACAAAATGACGTATTGATTGCTTGTTTGGGGACTACAGGAGGGCCACAAATTGTGATCAAAACATTAAAAGTGTGAAAAAATTTGGTTTCTTAAGATTTGCGAACAAACGCTTCACAGCACACACACAAGTCTCATATCAGGTCGTGCGGCTTTTCCTTCCGCACGGTTTGACGTATGGCTCGGCTCGGCCGGATTTACGGTCCGCGCGCAATTCGCCAAAAAGCGTTTTCGGAACGCGTATCTTATCCTAGTCCAAAATTGGACTTTTTTGGACTTTGTGTCCAGATGGTTTGACATAGAAAAAAGTTTTTAATGGTGTCTCGTAGATCTCATCAAGATCTAATTTTTGACGTATGGTTTGTCTCTGTCTGATTTACGGATTATGCACAAATTTGAAAAAACAAAAAAGTGTCAATGGGAAAAACAAAAATTTATTTATTATTATTATTATTATTTCAGCCTTTTTTCGGCACTTAATGCGGGTCGTACCGAAGCACGCACACCGGCGTGCTACATATCAAAAATTAGTTCTTTATTGTGTGAGGTGTGCTATTACTTTTATAAGCGATCGGAGTGGGCGTGGCCGAGCTATTAACGATCAAACACGGTCATTTCCCATTGAAATGTATTGAATGCTAGTTTTAGCACTGGTAGCATTGGTAAAATGGGGCCCCTTTTAAGTGGTACTGCTACTGTGTCATTGCCAGCAAAGGGGGTCCTACAAGGGGTACTGATACAGCAGCAGCGACAGCACTGTGATTCAATGGCAGATTAAACCAGCAGCTTCATTAGGATGACAATCATCCACATTATTAAGACCCCCTGGTCCTTTGGCTGCTTTATTAGGGACATTGTCCAAACATCACCAAATCTAACATGACTCATCTCGGCCACACCCTGTTAGCGGTTTTGATGTTAGCATTAGCATGCTAACATGCTAATTTTTAAACATGCTCCAAACGTCACCAAATTTACAGTGACGCAACTTGGCCACGCCCTGTTACCGTTTTTGATGTTAGCGTTAGCATGCTAACATGCTAATTGTTAAACATGCTCCAAACATCACCAAATTTAACGTCACGCATCTTGGACACGCCCTGTTAGCGTTTCTGATGTTAGCATGCTAGCATTAGCATGCTAACATGCTAATTTTTAAACATGCTCCAAATGTCACCAAATTTACAGTGACGCATCGCGGCCACGCCCTGTTACCGTTTTTGATGTTAGCGTTAGCATGCTAACATGCTAATTGTTAAACATGCTCCAAACATCACCAAATTTAACGTCACGCATCTTGGACACGCCCTGTTAGCGTTTCTGATGTTAGCATGCTAGCATTAGCATGCTAACATGCTAATTTTTAAACATGCTCCAAACGTCACCAAATTTCATGTGAAGCACCTTGGCCAAGCCCTGTTAGCATTTTTGATGTTACCATGCCCGCGCTCCTACGAAAAACGCCCGGACAGGCCCATCAAAATTTCCCCTGGAATTTTGGCTTCTAGTTATTATTATTATTATTTCAGCCTTTTTTCGGCACTTAATGCGGGTCGTACCGAAGCACGCACACCGGCGTGCTACATATCAAAAATTAGTTCTTTATTGTGTGAGGTGTGCTATTACTTTTATAAGCGATCGGAGTGGGCGTGGCCGAGCTATTAACGATCAAACACGGTCATTTCCCATTGAAATGTATTGAATGCTAGTTTTAGCACTGGTAGCATTGGTAAAATGGGGCCCCTTTTAAGTGGTACTGCTACTGTGTCATTGCCAGCAAAGGGGGTCCTACAAGGGGTACTGATACAGCAGCAGCGCCAGCACTGTAATTCAATGGCAGATTAAACCAGCAGCTTCATTAGGATGACAATCATCCACATTATTAAGACCCCCTGGTCCTTTGGCTGCTTTATTAGGGACATTGTCCAAACATCACCAAATCTAACATGACTCATCTCGGCCACACCCTGTTAGCGGTTTTGATGTTAGCATTAGCATGCTAACATGCTAATTTTTAAACATGCTCCAAACGTCACCAAATTTACAGTGACGCATCTTGGCCACGCCCTGTTACCGTTTTTGATGTTAGCATTAGCATGCTAACATGCTAATTTTTAAACATGCTCCAAACGTCACCAAATTTACAGTGACGCATCTTGGCCACGCCCTGTTACCGTTTTTGATGTTAGCATTAGCATGCTAACATGCTAATTGTTAAACATGCTCCAAACATCACCAAATTTAACGTCACGCATCTTGGACACGCCCTGTTAGCGTTTCTGATGTTAGCATGCTAGCATTAGCATGCTAACATGCTAATTTTTAAACATGCTCCAAACGTCACCAAATTTACAGTGACGCATCTTGGCCACGCCCTGTTACCGTTTTTGATGTTAGCGTTAGCATGCTAACATGCTAATTGTTAAACATGCTCCAAACATCACCAAATTTAACGTCACGCATCTTGGACACGCCCTGTTAGCGTTTCTGATGTTAGCATGCTAGCATTAGCATGCTAACATGCTAATTTTTAAACATGCTCCAAACGTCACCAAATTTCATGTGAAGCACCTTGGCCAAGCCCTGTTAGCATTTTTGATGTTACCATGCCCGCGCTCCTACGAAAAACGCCCGGACAGGCCCATCAAAATTTCCCCTGGAATTTTGGCTTCTAGTTTGGGCCTGTCAGCATGACAGACCACTTACTATTGTGCTGGGAGCAGCAAAAAAGGACACGTCTTACGTTCAAGGCTGCCACGCAAAAACCGTGAAACGTACAGAAACAACGGAGTGGTCAGGCCGAAGGCCTGACCACTCCGCACAATATGACGTATTGTTTATTTTGGTAGGTCGTACGGCCCGCCCACAAATCGGGTTCAAAGTGTAAAAAGTACCGTTTACTATCGTGCTATGAACAAGTTTTTGGCTCCCTGTGACCAGCCGTAAAAGCTAGAGACAAGGGAGTCGAGGCGAGGCCGTAGGCCTCGCCGAGACACACAATCTGACATATTGGATGTGTTGCTACCACCAACAGTGGTCAGGAAAACATGGGAAATAGGGAAGAAGGGCAAAAATGCCATGTCTCGCATTTGTGGCTGCCACGCTAAGGCCGTGAGACGCACAAAAAAAACGGAGAGGTCAGGCCGAAGGCCTGACCTCTCCGCACAAAATGACGTATTGATTGCTTGTTTGGGGACTACAGGAGGGCCACAAATTGTGATCAAAACATTAAAAGTGTGAAAAAATTTGGTTTCTTAAGATTTGCGAACAAACGCTTCACAGCACACACACAAGTCTCATATCAGGTCGTGCGGCTTTTCCTTCCGCACGGTTTGACGTATGGCTCGGCTCGGCCGGATTTACGGTCCGCGCGCAATTCGCCAAAAAGCGTTTTCGGAACGCGTATCTTATCCTAGTCCAAAATTGGACTTTTTTGGACTTTGTGTCCAGATGGTTTGACATAGAAAAAAGTTTTTAATGGTGTCTCGTAGATCTCATCAAGACCTAATTTTTGACGTATGGTTTGTCTCTGTCTGATTTACGGATTATGCACAAATTTGAAAAAACAAAAAAGTGTCAATGGGAAAAACAAAAATTTATTTATTATTATTATTTCAGCCTTTTTTCGGCACTTAATGCGGGTCGTACCGAAGCACGCACACCGGCGTGCTACATATCAAAAATTAGTTCTTTATTGTGTGAGGTGTGCTATTACTTTTATAAGCGATCGGACTGGGCGTGGCCGAGCTATTAACGATCAAACAGGGTCATTTCCCATTGAAATGTATTGAATGCTAGTTTTAGCACTGGTAGCATTGGTAAAATGGGGCCCCTTTTAAGTGGTACTGCTACTGTGTCATTGCCAGCAAAGGGGGTCCTACAAGGGGTACTGATACAGCAGCAGCGACAGCACTGTAATTCAATGGCAGATTAAACCAGCAGCTTCATTAGGATGACAATCATCCACATTATTAAGACCCCCTGGTCCTTTGGCTGCTTTATTAGGGACATTGTCCAAACATCACCAAATCTAACATGACTCATCTCGGCCACACCCTGTTAGCGGTTTTGATGTTAGCATTAGCATGCTAACATGCTAATTTTTAAACATGCTCCAAACGTCACCAAATTTACAGTGACGCATCTTGGCCACGCCCTGTTACCGTTTTTGATGTTAGCATTAGCATGCTAACATGCTAATTTTTAAACATGCTCCAAACGTCACCAAATTTACAGTGACTCATCTTGGCCACGCCCTGTTACCATTTTTTATGTTAGCGTTAGCATGCTAACATGCTAATTGTTAAACATGCTCCAAACATCACCAAATTTAACGTCACGCATCTTGGACACGCCCTGTTAGCGTTTCTGATGTTAGCATGCTAGCATTAGCATGCTAACATGCTAATTTTTTAAACATGCTCCAAACGTCACCAAATTTACAGTGACGCATCTCGGCCACGCCCTGTTAACATTTTTGATGTTAGCATTAGCATGCTAACATGCTAATTGTTAAACATGCTCCAAACATCACCAAATTTAACGTCACGCATCTTGGACACGCCCTGTTAGCGTTTCTGATGTTAGCATGCTAGCATTAGCATGCTAACATGCTAATTTTTTAAACATGCTCCAAACGTGACCAAATTTACAGTGACGCATCTTGGCCACACCCGGTTAGCGTTTTCGATGTTAGCATGCTAGCATTAGCATGTTAACATGCTAATTTTTAAACATGCTCCAAACAACACCAAATTTCATGTCAAGCACCTTGGCCAAGCCCTGTTAGCATTTTTGATGTTAGCATGCCCGCGCTCCTACGAAAAACGCCCGGACAGGCCCATCAAAATTTCCCCTGGAATTTTGGCTTCTAGTTTATTATTATTATTTCAGCCTCGCTCTTCGGCAATTAATGCGGGTCGTACCGAACCACGCACACCGGCGTGCTATATATCAAAAATTAGTACTATATTGTGTGAGGTGTGCTATTACTTTTATAAGCGATCGGAGTGGGCGTGGCCGAGCTATTAACGCTCAAACAGGGTCATTTTCCCATTAGAACGCATTGAATGCTAATTTTAGCATTGGTAGCATTGGTAAAATGGGGCCCCTTTTAAGTGGTACTGCTACTGTGTCATTGCCAGCAAAGGGGGTCCTACAAGGGGTACTGATACAGCAGCAGCGACAGCACTGTAATTCAATGGCAGATTAAACCAGCAGCTTCATTAGGATGACAATCATCCACATTATTAAGACCCCCTGGTCCTTTGGCTGCTTTATTAGGGACATTGTCCAAACATCACCAAATCTAACATGACTCATCTCGGCCACACCCTGTTAGCGGTTTTGATGTTAGCATTAGCATGCTAACATGCTAATTGTTAAACATGCTCCAAACATCACAAAATTTAACGTGACGCATCTTGGACACGCCCTGTTAGCGTTCTTGATGTTAGCATGCTAGCATTAGCATGCTAACACGCTAATTTTTAAACATGCTCCAAACGTCACCAAATTTACAGTGACGCATCTTGGCCACGCCCTGTTACCATTTTTGATGTTAGCATTAGCATGCTAACATGCTAATTGTTAAACATGCTCCAAACATCACCAAATTTCACGTCACGCATCTTGGACACGCCCTGTTAGCGTTTCTGATGTTAGCATGCTAGCATTAGCATGCTAACATGCTAATTTTTTAACATGCTCCAAACGTGACCAAATTTACAGTGACGCATCTTGGCCACACCCTGTTAGCGTTTTTGATGTTAGCATGCTAGCATTAGCATGTTAACATGCTAATTTTTAAACATGCTCCAAACAACACCAAATTTCATGTGAAGCACCTTGGCCAAGCCCTGTTAGCATTTTTGATGTTAGCATGCCCGCGCTCCTACGAAAAACGCCCGGACAGGCCCATCAAAATTTCCCCTGGAATTTTGGCTTCTAGTTTGGGCCTGTCAGCATGACAGACCACTTACTATTGTGCTGGACCAGCAAAAAAGGACACGTCTTACGTTCAAGGCTGCCACGCAAAAACCGTGAAACGTACAGAAACAACGGAGTGGTCAGGCCGAAGGCCTGACCACTCCGCACAATATGACGTATTGTTTATTTTGGTAGGTCGTACGGCCCGCCCACAAATCGGGTTCAAAGTGTAAAAAGTACCGTTTACTATCGTGCTGGGAACACGTTTTTGGCTCCCAGTGACCAGCCGTAAAAGCTAGAGACACGGGAGTCGAGGCGAGGCCGAAGGCCTCGCCGAGACACACAATCTGACATATTGGATGTGTTGCTACCAGCAACAGTGGTCAGGAAAACATGGGACATAGGGAAGAAGGGCAAAAATGCCATGTCTCGCATTTGTGGCTGCCACGCTAAGGCCGTCAGACGCACAAAAAAAACGGAGAGGTCAGGCCGAAGGCCTGACCTCTCCGCACAAAATGACGTATTGATTGCTTGTTTGGGGACTACAGGAGGGCCACAAATTGTGATCAAAACATTAAAAGTGTGAAAAAATTTGGTTTCTTAAGATTTGCGAACAAACGCTTCACAGCACACACACAAGTCTCATATCAGGTCGTGCGGCTTTTCCTTCCGCACGGTTTGACATATGGCTCGGCTCGGCCGGATTTACGGTCCGCGCGCAATTCGCCAAAAAGCGTTTTCGGAACGCGTATCTTATCCTAGTCCAAAATTGGACTTTTTTGGACTTTGTGTCCAGATGGTTTGACATAGAAAAAAGTTTTTAATGGTGTCTCGTAGATCTCATCAAGATCTAATTTTTGACGTATGGTTTGTCTCTGTCTGATTTACGGATTATGCACAAATTTGAAAAAACAAAAAAGTGTCAATGGGAAAAACAAAAATTTATTTATTTGGGCCTGTCAGCATGACAGACCACTTACTATTGTGCTGGACCAGCAAAAAAGGACACGTCTTACGTTCAAGGCTGCCACGCAAAAACCGTGAAACGTACAGAAACAACGGAGTGGTCAGGCCGAAGGCCTGACCACTCCGCACAATATGACGTATTGTTTATTTTGGTAGGTCGTACGGCCCGCCCACAAATCGGGTTCAAAGTGTAAAAAGTACCGTTTACTATCGTTCTGGGAACAGGTTTTTGGCTCCCTGTGACCAGCCGTAAAAGCTAGAGACACGGGAGTCGAGGCGAGGCCGAAGGCCTCGCCGAGACACACAATCTGACATATTGGATGTGTTGCTACCAGCAACAGTGGTCAGGAAAACATGGGACATAGGGAAGAAGGGCAAAAATGCCATGTCTCGCATTTGTGGCTGCCACGCTAAGGCCGTCAGACGCACAAAAAAAACGGAGAGGTCAGGCCGAAGGCCTGACCTCTCCGCACAAAATGACGTATTGATTGCTTGTTTGGGGACTACAGGAGGGCCACAAATTGTGATCAAAACATTAAAAGTGTGAAAAAATTTGGTTTCTTAAGATTTGCGAACAAACGCTTCACAGCACACACACAAGTCTCATATCAGGTCGTGCGGCTTTTCCTTCCGCACGGTTTGACGTATGGCTCGGCTCGGCCGGATTTACGGTCCGCGCGCAATTCGCCAAAAAGCGTTTTCGGAACGCGTATCTTATCCTAGTCCAAAATTGGACTTTTTTGGACTTTGTGTCCAGATGGTTTGACATAGAAAAAAGTTTTTAATGGTGTCTCGTAGATCTCATCAAGATCTAATTTTTGACGTATGGTTTGTCTCTGTCTGATTTACGGATTATGCACAAATTTGAAAAAACAAAAAAGTGTCAATGGGAAAAACAAAAATTTATTTATTATTATTATTATTATTTCAGCCTTTTTTCGGCACTTAATGCGGGTCGTACCGAAGCACGCACACCGGCGTGCTACATATCAAAAATTAGTTCTTTATTGTGTGAGGTGTGCTATTACTTTTATAAGCGATCGGAGTGGGCGTGGCCGAGCTATTAACGATCAAACACGGTCATTTCCCATTGAAATGTATTGAATGCTAGTTTTAGCACTGGTAGCATTGGTAAAATGGGGCCCCTTTTAAGTGGTACTGCTACTGTGTCATTGCCAGCAAAGGGGGTCCTACAAGGGGTACTGATACAGCAGCAGCGACAGCACTGTGATTCAATGGCAGATTAAACCAGCAGCTTCATTAGGATGACAATCATCCACATTATTAAGACCCCCTGGTCCTTTGGCTGCTTTATTAGGGACATTGTCCAAACATCACCAAATCTAACATGACTCATCTCGGCCACACCCTGTTAGCGGTTTTGATGTTAGCATTAGCATGCTAACATGCTAATTTTTAAACATGCTCCAAACGTCACCAAATTTACAGTGACGCAACTTGGCCACGCCCTGTTACCGTTTTTGATGTTAGCGTTAGCATGCTAACATGCTAATTGTTAAACATGCTCCAAACATCACCAAATTTAACGTCACGCATCTTGGACACGCCCTGTTAGCGTTTCTGATGTTAGCATGCTAGCATTAGCATGCTAACATGCTAATTTTTAAACATGCTCCAAATGTCACCAAATTTACAGTGACGCATCGCGGCCACGCCCTGTTACCGTTTTTGATGTTAGCGTTAGCATGCTAACATGCTAATTGTTAAACATGCTCCAAACATCACCAAATTTAACGTCACGCATCTTGGACACGCCCTGTTAGCGTTTCTGATGTTAGCATGCTAGCATTAGCATGCTAACATGCTAATTTTTAAACATGCTCCAAACGTCACCAAATTTCATGTGAAGCACCTTGGCCAAGCCCTGTTAGCATTTTTGATGTTACCATGCCCGCGCTCCTACGAAAAACGCCCGGACAGGCCCATCAAAATTTCCCCTGGAATTTTGGCTTCTAGTTTGGGCCTGTCAGCATGACAGACCACTTACTATTGTGCTGGGAGCAGCAAAAAAGGACACGTCTTACGTTCAAGGCTGCCACGCAAAAACCGTTAAACGTACAGAAACAACGGAGTGGTCAGGCCGAAGGCCTGACCACTCCGCACAATATGACGTATTGTTTATTTTGGTAGGTCGTACGGCCCGCCCACAAATCGGGTTCAAAGTGTAAAAAGTACCATTTACTATCGTGCTATGAACAAGTTTTTGGCTCCCTGTGACCAGCCGTAAAAGCTAGAGACAAGGGAGTCGAGGCGAGGCCGAAGGCCTCGCCGAGACACACAATCTGACATATTGGATGTGTTGCTACCAGCAACAGTGGTCAGGAAAACATGGGACATAGGGAAGAAGGGCAAAAATGCCATGTCTCGCATTTGTGGCTGCCACGCTAAGGCCGTCAGACGCACAAAAAAAAACGGAGAGGTCAGGCCGAAGGCCTGACCTCTCCGCACAAAATGACGTATTGATTGCTTGTTTGGGGACTACAGGAGGGCCACAAATTGTGATCAAAACATTAAAAGTGTGAAAAAATTTGGTTTCTTAAGATTTGCGAACAAACCCTTCACAGCACACACACAAGTCTCATATCAGGTCGTGCGGCTTTTCCTTCCGCACGGTTTGACGTATGGCTCGGCTCGGCCGGATTTACGGTCCGCGCGCAATTCGCCAAAAAGCGTTTTCGGAACGCGTTTATTATCCTAGTCCAAAATTGGACTTTTTTGGACTTTGTGTCCAGATGGTTTGACATAGAAAAAAGATTTTGATGTTGTATCGTAGATCTCTCCAAGACCGACGCTTTGACGTATGGTTTCTCTCTGTCTGATTTACGGATCATTGACAAATTTGAAAAAACAAAAAAGTGTCAATGGGCGAAAAAAAGTTTATTTATTTATTTATTTATTTGGGCCTGTCAGCATGACAGACCACTTACTATTGTGCTGGACCAGCAAAAAAGGACACGTCTTACGTTCAAGGCTGCCACGCAAAAACCGTGAAACGTACAGAAACAACGGAGTGGTCAGGCCGAAGGCCTGACCACTCCGCACAATATGACGTATTGTTTATTTTGGTAGGTCGTACGGCCCGCCCACAAATCGGGTTCAAAGTGTAAAAAGTACCGTTTACTATCGTGCTGGGAACACGTTTTTGGCTCCCAGTGACCAGCCGTAAAAGCTAGAGACACGGGAGTCGAGGCGAGGCCGAAGGCCTCGCCGAGACACACAATCTGACATATGGGACGAGTCGGTGCCACCAACGCGGGTTTGGAAAACCCGGAAAAACCCGGAACACTGGGAAAAAGGCAATAAAAGGACATGTCTTACGTTCAAGGCTGCCACGCAAAAACCGTGAAACGTACAGAAACAACGGAGTGGTCAGGCCGAAGGCCTGACCACTCCGCACAATATGACGTATTGTTTATTTTGGTAAGTCGTACGGCCCGCCCACAAATCGGGTTCAAAGTGTAAAAAGTGTGGTTTACTAATGCACAGAGGAAGAGGTTTTCAGCTCCCTGTGACCAGCCGTAAAAGCTAGAGACACGGGAGTCGAGGCGAGGCCGAAGGCCTCGCCGAGACACACAATCTGACATATTGGATGTGTTGCTACCAGCAACAGTGGTCAGGAAAACATGGGACATAGGGAAGAAGGCCAAAAAGGCCATGTCTCGCATTTGTGGCTGCCACGCTAAGGCCGTCAGACGCACAAAAAAAACGGAGAGGTCAGACCGAAGGCCTGACCTCTCCGCACAAAATGACGTATTGATTGCTTGTTTGGGGACTACAGGAGGGCCACAAATTGTGATCAAAACATTAAAAGTGTGAAAAAATTTGGTTTCTTAAGATTTGCGAACAAACGCTTCACAGCACACACACAAGTCTCATATCAGGTCGTGCGGCTTTTCCTTCCGCACGGTTTGACGTATGGCTCGGCTCGGCCGGATTTACGGTCCGCGCGCAATTCGCCAAAAAGCGTTTTCGGAACGCGTATCTTATCCTAGTCCAAAATTGGACTTTTTTGGACTTTGTGTCCAGATGGTTTGACATAGAAAAAAGTTTTTAATGGTGTCTCGTAGATCTCATCAAGATCTAATTTTTGACGTATGGTTTGTCTCTGTCTGATTTACGGATTATGCACAAATTTGAAAAAACAAAAAAGTGTCAATGGGAAAAAAAAAAATTTATTTATTATTATTATTATTATTATTATTTCAGCCTTTTTTCGGCACTTAATGCGGGTCGTACCGAAGCACGCACACCGGCGTGCTACATATCAAAAATTAGTTCTTTATTGTGTGAGGTGTGCTATTACTTTTATAAGCGATCGGAGTGGGCGTGGCCGAGCTATTAACGATCAAACACGGTCATTTCCCATTGAAATGTATTGAATGCTAGTTTTAGCACTGGTAGCATTGGTAAAATGGGGCCCCTTTTAAGTGGTACTGCTACTGTGTCATTGCCAGCAAAGGGGGTCCTACAAGGGGTACTGATACAGCAGCAGCGACAGCACTGTAATTCAATGGCAGATTAAACCAGCAGCTTCATTAGGATGACAATCATCCACATTATTAAGACCCCCTGGTCCTTTGGCTGCTTTATTAGGGACATTGTCCAAACATCACCAAATCTAACATGACTCATCTCGGCCACACCCTGTTAGCGGTTTTGATGTTAGCATTAGCATGCTAACATGCTAATTTTTAAACATGCTCCAAACGTCACCAAATTTACAGTGACGCAACTTGGCCACGCCCTGTTACCGTTTTTGATGTTAGCGTTAGCATGCTAACATGCTAATTGTTAAACATGCTCCAAACATCACCAAATTTAACGTCACGCATCTTGGACACGCCCTGTTAGCGTTTCTGATGTTAGCATGCTAGCATTAGCATGCTAACATGCTAATTTTTAAACATGCTCCAAATGTCACCAAATTTACAGTGACGCATCTCGGCCACGCCCTGTTACCGTTTTTGATGTTAGCGTTAGCATGCTAACATGCTAATTGTTAAACATGCTCCAAACATCACCAAATTTAACGTCACGCATCTTGGACACGCCCTGTTAGCGTTTCTGATGTTAGCATGCTAGCATTAGCATGCTAACATGCTAATTTTTAAACATGCTCCAAACGTCACCAAATTTCATGTGAAGCACCTTGGCCAAGCCCTGTTAGCATTTTTGATGTTACCATGCCCGCGCTCCTACGAAAAACGCCCGGACAGGCCCATCAAAATTTCCCCTGGAATTTTGGCTTCTAGTTATTATTATTATTTCAGCCTCGCTCTTCGGCAATTAATGCGGGTCGTACCGAACCACGCACACCGGCGTGCTATATATCAAAAATTAGTACTATATTGTGTGAGGTGTGCTATTACTTTTATAAGCGATCGGAGTGGGCGTGGCCGAGCTATTAACGCTCAAACAGGGTCATTTTCCCATTAGAACGCATTGAATGCTAATTTTAGCATTGGTAGCATTGGTAAAATGGGGCCCCTTTTAAGTGGTACTGCTACTGTGTCATTGCCAGCAAAGGGGGTCCTACAAGGGGTACTGATACAGCAGCAGCGCCAGCACTGTGATTCAATGGCAGATTAAACCAGCAGCTTCATTAGGATGACAATCATCCACATTATTAAGACCCCCTGGTCCTTTGGCTGCTTTATTAGGGACATTGTCCAAACATCACCAAATCTAACATGACTCATCTCGGCCACACCCTGTTAGCGGTTTTGATGTTAGCATTAGCATGCTAACATGCTAATTTTTAAACATGCTCCAAACGTCACCAAATTTACAGTGACGCATCTTGGCCACGCCCTGTTACCGTTTTTGATGTTAGCATTAGCATGCTAACATGCTAATTTTTAAACATGCTCCAAACGTCACCAAATTTACAGTGACGCATCTTGGCCACGCCCTGTTACCGTTTTTGATGTTAGCGTTAGCATGCTAACATGCTAATTGTTAAACATGCTCCAAACATCACCAAATTTAACGTCACGCATCTTGGACACGCCCTGTTAGCGTTTCTGATGTTAGCATGCTAACATGCTAATTTTTAAACATGCTCCAAACGTCACCAAATTTACAGTGACTCATCTTGGCCACGCCCTGTTAGCGTTTTTGATGTTAGCATGCTAGCATTAGCATGTTAACATGCTAATTTTTAAACATGCTCCAAACAACACCAAATTTCATGTGAAGCACCTTGGCCAAGCCCTGTTAGCATTTTTGATGTTAGCATGCCCGCGCTCCTACGAAAAACGCCCGGACAGGCCCATCAAAATTTCCCCTGGAATTTTGGCTTCTAGTTATTATTATTATTATTTCAGCCTTTTTTCGGCACTTAATGCGGGTCGTACCGAAGCACGCACACCGGCGTGCTACATATCAAAAATTAGTTCTTTATTGTGTGAGGTGTGCTATTACTTTTATAAGCGATCGGAGTGGGCGTGGCCGAGCTATTAACGATCAAACACGGTCATTTCCCATTGAAATGTATTGAATGCTAGTTTTAGCACTGGTAGCATTGGTAAAATGGGGCCCCTTTTAAGTGGTACTGCTACTGTGTCATTGCCAGCAAAGGGGGTCCTACAAGGGGTACTGATACAGCAGCAGCGCCAGCACTGTAATTCAATGGCAGATTAAACCAGCAGCTTCATTAGGATGACAATCATCCACATTATTAAGACCCCCTGGTCCTTTGGCTGCTTTATTAGGGACATTGTCCAAACATCACCAAATCTAACATGACTCATCTCGGCCACACCCTGTTAGCGGTTTTGATGTTAGCATTAGCATGCTAACATGCTAATTTTTAAACATGCTCCAAACGTCACCAAATTTACAGTGACGCATCTTGGCCACGCCCTGTTACCGTTTTTGATGTTAGCATTAGCATGCTAACATGCTAATTTTTAAACATGCTCCAAACGTCACCAAATTTACAGTGACGCATCTTGGCCACGCCCTGTTACCGTTTTTGATGTTAGCATTAGCATGCTAACATGCTAATTGTTAAACATGCTCCAAACATCACCAAATTTAACGTCACGCATCTTGGACACGCCCTGTTAGCGTTTCTGATGTTAGCATGCTAGCATTAGCATGCTAACATGCTAATTTTTAAACATGCTCCAAACGTCACCAAATTTACAGTGACGCATCTTGGCCACGCCCTGTTACCGTTTTTGATGTTAGCGTTAGCATGCTAACATGCTAATTGTTAAACATGCTCCAAACATCACCAAATTTAACGTCACGCATCTTGGACACGCCCTGTTAGCGTTTCTGATGTTAGCATGCTAGCATTAGCATGCTAACATGCTAATTTTTAAACATGCTCCAAACGTCACCAAATTTCATGTGAAGCACCTTGGCCAAGCCCTGTTAGCATTTTTGATGTTACCATGCCCGCGCTCCTACGAAAAACGCCCGGACAGGCCCATCAAAATTTCCCCTGGAATTTTGGCTTCTAGTGTTAACGTTACTATTGTGTTTTTCCACATTTCGGCAATTAATGCGGGTCGTACCGAAGCACGCACACTGGCTTGCTTCATATAAAAAATTAGTACTATATTGTGTGAGGTGTGCTATTACTTTTATAAGCGATCGGACTGGGCGTGGCCGAGTTATTAACGCTCAAACATTCAATGCATTTCTAATGGAAAGAATTAAATCCTACAGAATAAGACTATAACTGTCCTTCAACACAATCAAAAAGCTGCCACTTCATTTTGAATCATGCTCTTATGGCAACATCCTTCTTGGCCACGCCCTGTTAGCATTTTTGACGTTAGCATGCTAGCTTTAGAATGTTAAATTGCTAATTTTTCAACATCATTCAAACATCACGACTGCATGGGTGTGCCTGACCCATCGACCATTCTAATAGGACCGCCCGCTCTTAAAGTTGACACCAGTTCAGGAGGCTACACCCGCGGCTGTGACCAATGCCCGGACAGGCCCATCAAAATTTCCCCTGGAATTTTGGCTTCTAGTTAAACTTAATCTTGTGTGTCAGTTAGGGTACTGCTTGGGTAGTTAGCTCTCTCCGCAAGCAATTTTTTCTTTATTGTTTATTATATATATATATTGTACATTGTGAGTGTGCGAAACAGGTCCTTCTGAAACGGAGCTGATAAAAAAGGGTACGAACTCAACCCATCATTAAATAAAGATGATTTTTTACTTAGTGGTCTTAGTGGTTCCCTAATACTGTATCTAAAGTCTCTTTTCAAAATGCTTGAAGTGAAAAATCAAAGTTATTGTGATACACAGCGACACAATGAAATGTGTCCTTTGCTTTTAACCATAACCCTTAGTGAGCAGTGGGCAGCCATGACAGGCGAGCAGTGTGTGGAGATGGTGCTTTGGTCAGTGTCACCTCAGTGGCACCTTGGCTGATCGGGATTCGAACCGGCAACCTTCTGATTACATGGGCGCTTTCTTAACCGCTAGGCCACCACTGTCCTTGGTCCCACAATGAAATTTCCCCAGGACCATGTCTGTAGCTCTGACTGCAAATGAAGAGGAGAGAGGCGGGACGAGGAGGAGAAGTTGAGGGGCCATTCGTTGAAATGATGTTTAACACCATTCACCAAGAACAATGTTTGGTGCAGACAGGACGTTGTGAATTAAATGAACCCACTGGTTCTTCAGTCATTTTTACATCCAAACACTGAGCAACTGCAATGCTTTACACATTTGGAAGCCATGACGGTTGATGGAGATAATGTTTAAGGGGTGGGGTGGGCAATTCTCTGGCCGGAAAAAGCATGAGAAACGGGAGGTAAACTTTTCCAGATCTGAGCGTCTGAGCTGCCGCTCTCTGAACGGCGGAGCAGAATGACCAAAGCTTTCGTTACACATTTTTAGCTACAATAGGACCATAGACAGGCTAGGGAAACTCCTATTAATGTTAAATAATCAGAAATGTTACATAAAGTAAAATTTTCATAAAATGGGTCCTTTAAAACAAAAATGCTCCTTAGGCCCTGATGGTTTCACCAGTGCAGAAGGACTGTGTCGCCTTCAGCTGACCTCACATCAGTGGAAGCTCATTTCTTCACTTATATGCCGTAATTATAGTCGCTGTACTGTATCATATATTGTAGCAACTATCACCATGTTGCACTAGTTGTAAAACAACACTGGCTCTATTTTAAGGTGCATTTTATAGATTTGTTGATGATGTTTGCATGACTCAGGTCATTCGGGGTCGTGATGAGTTGGCATGCCTGCTTCTGAAAAGATCAGATTGAAACCGCCTTCATTACCGCAACACAATCCCTACCAGACAGTGATATTGATAGCGGATTTGTTCCGTGGCAGAACAGATGTTGAATTTACATAGGTTAACTGCTCGATCCGCTCGCGTTCGCACCCAGATCTTGCCCGGAGGGAGTCGTGACACGGGACGAGGCTACATTTCGACGCGAGCTCATACTGCGCGTGTATATTTAGCCCTACGCTGTTCACCGAGTGCTCACCAACTCTCAGAGGGGACGTGT
Source organism: Denticeps clupeoides (assembly GCF_900700375.1). Lineage (NCBI taxonomy): Eukaryota > Metazoa > Chordata > Actinopteri > Clupeiformes > Denticipitidae > Denticeps > Denticeps clupeoides. The sequence continues at coordinate 17,530,449 of NC_041721.1, read as the reverse complement.
TCCTCCTCCGTCCGTGCTCTCCTGCCGGAAGGACTGCTATGTTAATGGTATATTGATCACCTTCCCACATTTGACCTCTGCGCATCCTCCTCGCATCCATTCACTGCCGCAGCCAGGCCCTGTTTTTCTTTCCCCCTTCTCCGCGTGCCTATTTTCATGTGCTTCAAAGCAAATTTCACATTTAAGCCTCGATCTGTGGTCCTTTTATGGGGCAGTGGTGTCCTAGCAGTTAAAGAAGCGGCCCCGTAATCAGAAGGTTGCTGGTTCGAATGCCGAGCTGCCAAGGTGCCACTGAGGTGCCACTGAGCACCGTCCCCACACACTGCTCCCGGGCGCCTGTCATGGCTGCTCACTGCTCACTCAGGGTGATTGGTTAAAAGCAGAGGACACATTTCGTTGTGTCACCGTGTGCTGTGGTGCAGTGCTTCACAATGACAATCAGTTTACTTTCACTCTACAACACACTATGGACCGGCCACTGTCCAACATGACTAAGAAAAGAAAAATCCTAAACGACAATCCATGGCTTTCAATTTTTTTGTCGGAGGCTGAGTGGTTTACATGAACTATGCTGTAAACGAGATATTTTCTCCTTCTCTCCTTTCCGTAGGGGGCTCCCTCCCTCCTCCTATATTTCTCTCTGTCTCTCTCTCGTGTTCTTTCATGACGAATGGTGGATGCAGATGAGGAAGCAGCAGTGCCTGCCTCAGTAACCTTCCCAAGTCAGAGAGACCAGGGAAGACATCCACCATTCACCCTTTCTCGCATAAGTGTGTAAATGTGTAATTAATGCTTTATAACTAAAGAGGACCATGGCACTGCATTTTGTTTTCAGAATTTTTATTATTCTAAACAAGAAATTGAATCACATAGCATGTCAAATTAGTATGTTAACACGTGATGTGAACTATGAAGAGCATTATCATGCCAGAATCAAGTTCGAGCAGTCATTTTTCAGAATAATTTTTAGGTCTTTTTTGACACTCTGCTTTAAATAAATTCAATAGCGGCAGGGCAGAATATTGAAAATATTTTACATCACCACACCGTACAGTTGGATAATAATTACTGTGTATGTACAGCAAATCAATTCAATTAATCAGTTAAAGCTATTTTAGCTAATGTGGTGTGAGTTTTGTTCTTTGGGGGAGCAAAGCGTCTTCTGTCCTTCATAAATGTCCCTCCTGCTCTGGGACGCGGCTCCAGCTAAACACGCCTTGCGAGGGAGAGTGTGTGGGAGTTTTGTCTCTGTGCATTAGTGCGCTTTCATGTGACAGTGTGTGTGTGTATGTGATGTGGTGGCCGAGCCGCGCAGCCCCTGCACTGGGCTCGGTCCCTGTCACACCGCGGTTAATGAGAGAGGCCCATATGGCCATCAGAGAGGCCCTCGTTAGCCAGCCCGGGCACCGTGGCAACTGCCAGAGGGGAGAGGGGGAAACGTCCTGTCACAGGCGAGAGGTGCGGGGGGCACCAGACGGGGCACATGTGCGCTCAAACACACACACACACACACACACACACACACCAACTCCTAAACCATATCCTCCCAAGAATATCCTTTTTGGAAAATTATTCCCAAAAGTTCCCAAAAGTTAATATTTTATGCACCGATGTTCTATAGGGTGTCTTCTGCACTCTGTCATTCATTAATTCTTGTTGGACTGCACTGGTGAACCCGTGATCTCCGCATCCCTCACCTGTCCCCCCTCTCCTCTGTGGAGTGTTTTGGGGGTCTCTCCTGACCCCCCGTCAGAGATCTGGGGAGGGTCTGTTGCGTGCAGCTGGCGCCGCGCCCGCTCCACACCTCCCCTGTCCATCCTGGCCGAGGGAGCCCAAGCGCGCGTAGGGGATTGGAGGGCAGGAGCTACGGGGTCCTCCGCTCTTTCACGCCGGCTCCTCACCAGCTGTCACCCCCTGGCCCTCGACTCAATGGAGAACTGTCAGCGAGGCCCGCTGGGATTTATCTCAGTTAAAGAAGGGAGGAAAAGAGCAGAGCGACGGAGAGAGAGAGAGAGGAAGAGAGCGAGAGCGAGAGAACTGTGTGTTATTACACACACAAAAAAAGAATATAAAAAGAAGAAAAAAGGAAAAATCTGGCGAGAGGGATTAAGAGGAACGCACGGAAGCACATGTGTGGAAGACAGTAATGCATCTCACCCAACTTCCAACACCCACCCTAAAGCTCTGGATTATGGCCCATGCAGGGAGGGAAAGGCTCTGGCCCCATCCCTGGCATTACCATCATCTTTCTCTCACAGGCTTAATACGCTCCTCATCCCCCTATTTGTCATTCCTATGTGTCGTGTATGTTTATTGCTATTTATCCATATGTATTTCCAAAAATATATCAGCTCTTCGGTCAGGCAAACAAGAGACAGGATCTAGGGATGTGCAGTGATCCCACTATTTCTATGTCTATCTGTATTTGTGGAGGCAGCAAAAATATTTGTATTCAAAACAGATAAAGGTGATAATTTTTGCATGTTTAGTTTTAGCATTCTTGTTTTCATTTTCAAATACTTTTAAAAATCCATTATACGTGTACGCACAGCTATATGCATAGTTAGTTGTACATGTATGATACCCAGCAAGAAACACGAATAAACATAATCATCACTGACACGGCCATGCTGTTGTCTACAGGGTCAATGTTGCCAGATTGGGCTGTTTTGAATCTGCAAGAATTGCTTTTTTGGGAATTAATATGAAGGATACCATTTTGAATTTAAATACCTCAGAGCAGTATGTTGCAAAAGCCCTCAATCAAGCCATCAGACTTTTAATTTAGAACTGAGCAACACACATCCATGGTTGCACTTTGCACATAAACAAGTACTAATACTGTGCACAGGTCATGCATTGTCCAGTATATTATGTCTAAGCACAGTATTACCAGCACTAGTTTCCTTTTTCTTGTTGCACCATGGCCCTTGAGGAATCATGTTTTTCATCACTATGCACTCTGTAGAGGGTTGGAAGGACTCGATAGTCTAGGGATAGACAGAGATCATGGCGGCCTTTTCTCTTTTACTAGTGATGTGCATAACAGAGTACCGTCGTTTGGTCTGAAAACATCTCTACTGTTCTCACACCATTCACTGTAACCTACTACTCAAATACACGTCACATAAATGTTCGTAGACATTTTTGCCTTCATGAAAGGCGCATTCTGATTTATCGTCATCCTTATTGGGGTCTCTTCTCAGCAGCAGGAAGGATTTGGGGAAACTTTGCGTTGATGTCGCAACCTTTGTAAAGGCATGGGCCGCCTGCGTTAAATTAATCTGGATTTTTTTTTTTTCTTGGTATGGGATTGCAGGTGTATCTGAAGCGACTCCCCTTCTTCAGTACGGAGGGGGAACATGTGCGGAGCGCTAAGCTGCGCACCGCTGGTACCAAGGCTATCTTTAAAAAAAAAAAAAAAATATATATATATATATATATATATATTTTTTTTCCGGGGCACGGCAGAAAAGGGGTGAGGCCATTTCCCTCTATCCATAGGCAGGCAGATAGGATTCAGGTGCCGACAGGCCTGTCAGTGCTCTCTCAAAGGCGCGCCGATAATGCGGCTCGGTAGGCCGCTTGCGCATTAGAGCGAGCCTCATTGTTCCCACCACGTCACCGCCGGTGAGCCAGCCTGAGTCTTAGCCCAGGAGCACGAGTCGAGCCGCGGGGAGGAGGAAGGGGAAAAAAAAACAGGCACGCTGGGGATTCCTTTAAACCGGGATTATTTTAGGTGCCAGATCGTTCCCCTGGTTTGTTTTACACGCAGGAGGAGAGAGAGGGAAAAAATAAACAGCCATCGCCGCCGCCGCCATGGAGCAAGCATCCCATTCGACACACACATCTAGCCCATAGGGGTCAGTAGCACTTCACCAAATCTCAGGGCATATGCATGTAAAGAGTTTTTTTTCCCCACATTGGCAGAAAAGAGAAGCACAGAAACGCACACACGCACACACACACTATCAAATACACTCAAACATACACATGTTCTTGAACCTACTCAAACTCACAGATTTACACACACTGGCGCAGGGGCATCTCTCCCCAACGCACTGCATGGCACGGCCCAGCGTGTGTTATTATGTGCATTTCTTCACATGGTCTGTGTGTGCGTGTGTGTGAGTGTGTGTGAGTGTGTGAGCAGCCCGGCTGGTTTACGCCAATGTAACACGTCCTCACTGTCAGTGTGTGCAGTCAAGTGCCCCCCCTCTTCATCCACCCCCCCCATCACACACACACACACACACACACACACACCCTTTCCTGTCCATGCACACACACCCCACCCCCTCTCTCTGGTCCCCACAGCTACTGGCTGGAAGAGTAGACATGCCTCAGGCAAAAAAATCTCCCAGCATGCAAATGAGCTTTGCTGGCCAGCCAGGCTGAAAGACAGGGAGGGCAGGAGCGTATGGCGAAGCAGCAGGAGCAACGCGCATGCACACACACAGTTACACACACACTCACACTAACTCGCTCACTCCCTCTCACACACCCACGCTTACACTTAAAATCCACATCAAGCCCCACGCCACAACTTGCAGCTTGGCAACAAAGGACACCGGCCCAGACTCGTGTCAGTTTTTTTTAACCACCACTGATGAACATGGTGCCTCTGTTTCTATGAATTCTACATACAAGCAAATTGCAAAATAATAATGTTATTTAAAAAAAAAAATTAATATAACTATTCAAGAACTTTCACGGATGCGTAATTTAGATACATAAATATGATACTGCTCTATGTTTGGTTTGTTAACCCAAATGAATGATTGAATGCATAACAGACTAATAATAAAAGGCATGAAAAAAAAAAAAAAATCAATTGCCCATGTAACCCCCCCCCCATTCGCAACATTAATTAACGTTGTTCAAATGTTGAAACAACAGCTTCCACCTTTATTACAATGAGGGTGCAAACAAACAACAATTACAGACCCGTCACCCTGTGTGTGTTGCAATTTTGGCACAAATATTAATATTTGCCTGCCGATTTAACATAATGTTGTTGGTCCACAAGGTAGATGGCCGATAGTTACAAGTTTTATTTATGGGCCCAAATAGTGTCCCCATCAATGAAAACATTTCAAGGTCAGTTTGCACAATTTTTAATAACGATTAGATATTCATATGAATAAAATAGAACATATGTTATTTGGAAATTTGGTAAAAGCTCTAGTAATGTGTGAACGGATTTGGATTCCTATAAAACAAGTCAGGTTGGCTCCAAAGTAAATGCCTTAAACTTTCCAGGTTTAAAGTTTATCCAGCGCCCGTCTGCCTGCGTTTGACTCTGGTGACAAGTCGGGGCAGAGTTACATCATCTGTTCTCTCATGTTCTGCGCTGTGCTGTAACAAAGCCGCGGGCTCGATTTTTCTCAATAAAGTCAGCCCCGGACTCCCTGCCAGGAGAGCTGCGAGTGTGTCCTTTCTTCATTTCAACTTGCATCTGACAAGCTGTGCCGCTGGCTTCACAGTCGTTCCTCCGAACTGCCCTCCCACTATTCCCTCCTGCACCCAAAGCCCTCAGATGGAACTGTTCTGTACCGTTCTGCGCGCAACTTTTCTGCCCTGTAGAAGTCATTGTGCACAAACAGGTAAAAAAAAAAATACAAATCTAAATTTGTCTACTTTAACATTCTTATTTTACTAATAGTATAGTGATTATAACTTTGTAAGCAAATCTGCAATAACACATGTAATATACTGTTCAAAATATATAACATAGACATGTAGTTTTCATATTTACAGATGAAGTTTACAAAGCCTGCAGTTTCATATGAATGTTTTATTATTGAATGGCATCCAGAAACACAATTATACTTGAAAATGTTAACAATTGTACAATGAGAATATGTTAAAGACAGAACTTTCTTTTAAATAAACTGACCTTTTAAAAATTCGAACCCCTAGCGTACGCCTAGTCCCATAGCTGCAGAATGAATGATGTAGACAGTACCATGCTTACTAACAATTTTTTCAGTCCTATTTAATGAACAAAATCACATTTTGAAATGATCCCTGCACTTTTTCCTGCACTGTCACTGTTGTATTAACACAGGAAGCTGGACAAGTCAGCATAAAGCAGCACATTCTGCACATTCATGATTTTTTCATTTCAAACGAAAATCCACTATCACAATGTCTTGATCAGATTCTTGATTCTTGAGTGTTGATTATATGCTGTAAGTTTTGTCTGATGCCAAAACATATTCTTAGTTCTGGATCTGTAACGCCACAACCATTACGAAGTCGGTTAAGCCCAAATCGGCCAGTAATGAAAAGCAATAACTGTATCAGAGGCTAATAAACGCTACCGCGCCGTCGTCATGGAGCTAATGAAAAGTCCAAATTAAAGAAATAAAAATAAAATGGAATATAACCATAAACAGCGCCAGTGGAGGCTGTTCGGAGCGTGTCACCGTATGATGGGCTGGTGTTGATTTACAGGACCAACAGCCCACATTCGGTTCAACTCTTAAAAATCAATCACACTTAACAGCTCAGGCTCAGATAAGAGAGTTTTTCTTTCATCCCACTGCTGTCTTCACCTCTCATTAGATTCCCCCTCTCGTCTAAAGCCTCTCTGCATGGGCCCGAGGAGGATGTCTATCAATCAACAGGGGGGTGGTGTGTGTGTGTGTGTGTGTGTGTGTGTGTGTGTTTAAAACTATTTGAAGTTATCTGTAGGATGATTTAGCTGCGCAGAGGAGCTATTGGTGCTGATTAAAAACCTGACTGGTGGGAAAAAAGGGGAGGTCAGTAGAAAAAGGTAAAGTGTGCGAGGTGACCTGACAGCTACCCAAACTCGCAGTGACACCGTGGGAGATCGGCTTCACGCAAAATGAATCTCGCAGAGGTCGGGGGTCAACTAGCCTGTGTCCAGGAGGGCTGCCGTCTTGACCCCCAGGAGCTGGAGCTTGCAGGCTTAAAGACGAGGTTGTTTTTCCGAGCAGTTGCACCCCAATTTTGTTCTTTTCACAGCAAAAGAGCCCTCCCGCAACCCCCCTGCCCACTTATCCGGGCGAAGGTGGAAAAGCGTCGGAAGGACGGACAGAGACAGAAATCGAGGCTGAGGAGGAGAGAAGGAAGAAGTGAGTGGGAGAGAGCAAAGCAGAGAAAGAGATGAAACACAAAGATGAGAGAGAAGAAAAGTGTTTCTTCTGGAGGCATTTGTCTTTGTCCAATAAGAACGCAGCTTTTCACCTTTCATGGTGCAAAGGTCACACTCCGCCTCAGGCCAAGTCAGCCGACACTCCGAGGAGAAACGTCTCCCGTTCCCATAGAGGAGGAGGACTTAAGAGAGTGGGGAGAAAGTTGAAAGAAAAAGCAATGCCAGAAAAACACATTTTTATAAAATTCCAATGTTGAATGGAATATCCTGGAACTCACCTGCTTAACAGTTTAACGGAACCAAGATAAAGAACACTCGCAGCACTTGAACAGAACGTGACCTCAGTTTAATTATAAATGCTGTAACGTTTTGGAACGAGCACACCAGGACCTCACAGTTTTCCTGATCTACTGATCCAGCTGTTCCTGAGCAACGTGCAGCAGGCTGCTAGTACAGAAGGCAAGAAGGTCTGTCACTTCCAGAATTTCGTTAAGCCAGTGAATATGCTTTGAAATATCTAACTGCATAATTAAGATAAAATGTAGAAGAGGTTGTTACAGCCCTTTAAACAGTCCGAAACTGAACTGTCCACATATGTTCTCATGATATAGGCAGCATTTAGAATACAGTTACTTAAAAGAGAATATGTGTAGAATACATCTGCTGCCTGCTCAAATGTGCATGTGGATGACAGTAAAAAAAAAAAAAAAGAAACGTGATCTGCACCTAGAACTACCGGCTGATGATACAGTACTGCAGGTTTACATATGCATGCAAATAAAAACGTAATTTCATGTATTCCAAATATATAATTTTTAACATAATGTAAAAAACTACATTCATTGCATCGTGTTCAGAATTTAGCTACTTTTTAAAGTATTTACTCAAGCCTGAACAATGTGGATGTTGCTCAACTGTCACTTTAAAATCACACGAGCAACTTTCAAAATTCATCTTTTATCCATATGCATGTTTGCACAGAGGTGGAACTTCTACTGTAGACATTTAACAATTGATTTGTATGGTTTTAAGTAAACATATAAGAATTGTAGTACACTGGTGTAGTAAAGTAAAGCGAGTGTGTATCTTTCCGGAGGACAACACCAGCAGCAGTGTACATGCTGCTGTGTACAACGGAACAGCACAGAACAGATACTGATCTTTCGGTCTGTTTCTGATTTCCTAGATTCTTTAGACGCCACCATCACCCATTAACTCTTTTTTTTTTTTTTTTTTTTTAAGCCCTTTAATTTTTTTCGTGTCCCGGTAGGGGCCCCAGTGGCCACAAGGCTACAAAAGGAACTGGTTTTCAGTGACAGCGCAAAGGTTAACCAGTTACCGGAGACGAGAGGGCTAACCATTTTGCTTGCTGATGAATAGACATGAGTAACGGAGAGAGAGAGGCAAGTGAAGAGAGTGTGGAAGAGAGGGAGAGAAATGGAAAGTCTGATTAATTATTGCAAGGCTGCTAGGTGCCGATCTGGCTTCTCACTTCACTGGGCCGGTGCGTGAATCTTGCCTCTGGCCGTATCGGTGGGGCTCATTAGAGACCCTCAGGGGACCTGACAGAAATTGTTAGCTTGGATGTGATGGCCGACTCCTCCAAACACCCCTCCAGACCCCTCCCCAACCCCACCCTCCCCTCTCCCCTGCCCGACAGCCTCCTCATCCGGACAGGAAAGAGGACCCCCCCTCCCAAGTCCCACCATCTTCTGGAAAAGAGACCCCCCTAACAAGGCCCCCTGTACAACACCTGTAATCAAAACGCTCCAAAAAGCGCCCAGGGAGCCCCTGTCTGGCTGGCCTCTGATTGGAGCATGCGGGGGCCCGGAGAGCGGAGGCTCCGATCTATAATTGATGTGTGTGCACAATTACGGGCCTCCAGACATCGGCAAAGTGTTGCACAAGCGCGCCTGAAGGATTGTTGAATTTTAACAGCGTTAAAATTCAAGGTTTTTCAAAAAATCAAGGTCCCCCCCCCCACCCCTTTCTCTTGATATGTGCTGAATAAGAAGCTGCCCATGTCTCTACGTGAGTTGCTGTTCTTCATTCATGCAGACAGCAAGGACATGCATGGGAAGCCCTGTCTACCGCCAATGCAAAAAAATGTATTCTTTTTTTTTACGATTGATTAGCCTCTCGCAACATTGACAGCGTTAATTTACTTCCAGGTTCCTCTTTTTCATTTGTTCCTGTTTTGTTTCTTCCCTTCTTATGACTGTTTGCTGCCTGTCTTTTTCCACCCTTTATTTAAGTCCCAAAAGGCTGGCCAGCCCCCCAAAACAACATAAAGCTTCCACGCTAATGCAGTGTCATCCAATTATGATGCAGCTTACTGCGGATGCAGGAAGTTTGCTTTCCTTGTTGAGTTTGCCTGGTGATACAGATATGAAGACACATATTTGCGCCAGTTTTTAAATGTTTCTCGCAAGCAGCTCGGCAGGAGGTTTGCATCTCAAAAATTGTGACACCTAACACCATCAGAAGGTCACCACATATCCAAAACTGAGCCCTCGGCCTCAACTGTTGACTACAGAGATGGGTGCTTTATAACATGAAGTTTACCAGGCTCTCTGTGCAGGTCAAAAGTTCCAAAAATCCATTCTTCATGAAGGTCTTAACAGCAAGCAAGGCCCATGAGTGCAGGTAATAAGGTTAACAGACAACCAGAGACCCAAGGCAGGGCACATCCTTCTGAGGAAAATCATCTTATCAAATTAGATTGACCTGAGTAGGAATAATTATTTATTCGCATCACAAGCTGTCACCAGCATGCACTCCATGTTTGAGATGTAAGACCAAGAAGCATCCATTGATGGATGTGCAACATATTGGCAAAGTAAGGATGCATTTCTGACACATTTGAAAAATCCATCCAGCTGGAAATGTCTTGTTTATCTCCAACTACAGCCTTTGAAGGATTGAGACATCTCTGAATCCTCATATGTCAACACAAAACACAGAACATTTATGGTAGGGATGTGTGATACCACTGATATTCAAAATTCAGGTTGGAATTGACGATACTAATCCGATAACGATACTTCATTCAAAAACGTCATTTTCATAGACTGATTAGGATGCTTTCACTTCAAGAAGATCTCTGTAAGGAATGCGTCATTGTTGGGGACCGTAATAAGGTGTAGAAATTTACCGAGTTAAACCTCAGTGTCCGTGATTTGATTCAACAACCTAATTAAAGCTCAACACATTACTCTGCTTATGCTAAGCCATTGTTGTGAACTGAGTTAATGAGCAGAGCAGAACCGGATTTTGCACACTGTAACAGGAGGAAGAAGAAGTTGTTCCTGGGTATCATTTTAGACCATCCTGATACTATAATTAAACAACACATTTGCCCCAAATAACTAAAATATATTTATTAGCAGTAATAAATAGTAAATATGAAAAAAATTATAATTTGATTAATGTTAATATTTGAATCAAATCTAGAACATAAATGTCTGTTGTATGTTGCACTTCACTAGTAATTACTTAGGGCACAGCGGATGTGTCTGGCCATCCAGCATGTTGATGTGTGAGGAGGAGTTTTCCTACCGGCACATTTAATTTCAGTTGGAACATGTTACTGAAAGTAGAAGGGCGAACATATCCATTCTAATTTGGTAGCGATATTGTGGATTCATCCGCCCATCCATAACGTCAGGTATAAATTGGTTGGTGGTGGCCACTAGTGGCAACATGACACATAGGTGTGAAGTTGGGTTAAAACTCATGTCATATGTATTAGAGTATTTTCATACTCATGTGCTGCCAAACTGAATTATGGGTACGTCACTTTGCCAAACAAATCCGTTTCCATGAGAACCCTGTGGCCAATCAGTCACAAACGGTTGACAATTTATTGTGATTTAAAGCCAACTGTGTTGTCACGAGCGAGAAACAATGATTGATTGCTGCACCGCTTCTCAAACGCCACCTATGACTGCAGCCTGGAGACGGTCAACCACGCCCACCTTTTGCGCCGAACCCCACGGCAAGTTTGGCGCTTTCGCTGCAGTTACTGTCAGAAGCTCTGACTGCAGTGAATGAGCAGAAAGAATGTAACCGATGTAAATTCTCAGTTTCTGCGTGATAATGACTTCGATGTTAAACATTAATGTTAAACATTAGTTGTCTGACTTTGCCGCAGGTCACTTGTGCCCCAGCTGTCATGACTCCTGGCCCCACACTCACTGAAACAAAAATGCTCCTTAGAATGGCTCATGTATTCCGCTTTTTCCTTTTAGTTTCTTCATATCTGTAATATGGCATTTACCACAGAAGACAAACCCCACCCAGATACCCTGCTCCATGCTACAACTGTAGCAGGTGCTCTGCCTCAAATGACGGCCCACGGAAATTAGCCATGAACTTCCGCAGGCAAATATGTAGAGAGGGAAATCTTCCTCGATCTGGAGTTTGTCAGACACAACTACTCTGTGACATTTACCAATGCCACTCAGCAGGCAGTGTCCCCTGTCCAGCCAATGAGCTTCAGGATCATCCGTTGCACCAGGACACGCGTACGTGCGTACGTACGTGCTTTGGAAGACTTTCGAGAGATTTCTCAAGCACACGTACCCTGGAACAATATCACAATATCAATTTTATTCAGATTTCAAACCTATACTGCTGACAAGGATTGTGTATAATAATTTCTCCTTGCTGATTTTTTTGTTGGTGTTATATAACAAACAATGTAATTGTTCAGCACTAAAATATGCTGGAGGAAAGAGGTTGGGTCTCGGCACAAAAGTGTAACTTTAATTTGGACTTTCAGCACAATCACTGCTTGCTCACAGATTTGCATAAACGCCTCTCCTGCAAGAAAAAAATAAAAAATACACAGAAAAAAAAGGAAAACACATAAAATATATTGTTTTATGGCCCATGAAAGAACAATGGAGAGTCAATAACGATGCTAATGTCTCAAATGAAATTATGCATTCAGCACTCGTTTCGTCCCCCACCCCCCAACCCCGCAGTGTTCTGTCGAGTTTCTGAAAGGCCAGGGACTCGTGAGGAAACTCATTGAGGAAAGCTGCTCTCGTCCATGTTGCCACAGTGGAATCTTGTGAGGAGCTCCTTGTGGGGATCATGTTATGCTGAGTCGTGGGGTTACCCCTCAGATGCAGTCTATTGTGATGATAATTATAAGAGCGAAATTACACTTATTAGCCGTTACATAGGAAAGGTTAACACCCGGGGGAATTATATTGTTCAAAACAACCCGAACCCACAATTAATATCTCATCTGAATATTACAGCCTATTTGACCCGTGAAGAAAAGAGTATGTAATAATTAATTTGTATCTATTGATGCAAATCTTTTTTTTCTTCATTGAAATTGGACCATAACCTTAAAACATCATCATTATCATATAATTATAATGAATTATTGCATTGTTCACATTTAAATATAATAAATGGGTTATGCGAAGGAAAATGTAATGGATTTAAATTAACGGAGAAGAACGTAATAAACTTTGCAGCGCAAATGGGTGTCTGCACAACCGTCAGCGGGTCAGTATTACACAGTTATTGTCCTTGAAATGTCACAAGTTGGACAGATTATGGATAAAATGTGCAGAATGGTCATGCTGCAATACTGGGTCAAGGAAAGTCATAGGAACACTTCATAACACCAAGCTGTTAACAATGATTTTGATTATTTTAGATAATTACTGCATGATGTTACTGCATTTATAACATATAGTTACTGAATTATGAAAAGGTGCATGGTCAGTGTCATTGAGCATACTCCTTTTAATGCAAAACGTTTGCCAAAAAAAGTGTCTCCAAATATTCATCCCAGAAATCTAAGAAATGATACTAAACTGGCACTGAATTGTAAGTGCAATGACTGTAATATTTGTTCTCATGTTCACTTTGTCAGGAGAACCATGCATGCGTGTGTGACAGGACGGCGGTAGATCGAGGAGGCACCACTGCTGAAGAAGGAATGTGCGCCGCCGAGCATCTTCACCCCTGGGTGTCAACAGGTGAGTGTGGGCGATAAGAGTGTTTGATGTTGCCAGCCAGAATTTTCTACCACCCAACTTTATTTCTTCTCCAAGACCTCTCAGCAGACTTCAAAGACCCCCCACCCCCCGCCATCCCTCTGCCTGCTTCTCCCCTTTAATCCCAGGCACCGGAGTCCCTTCAGTTCAAAGTATCTTCACCTTCTCGGTGCCCCCCCCCACCCACTCCAAAAAAAAAAAAAAAAAAAACCTGCAACCAAAACTTGTTCTTTCCCCCTTCTTCCATGGAGTAGCAATTACAGCTGTTCTTGCGTGGTCACCAACTCCTGCTATTAATTAATCGAACAAAGGAGCCTCATTTCCTGGCTTTTTTTGGACTGACAAGAGACGGGGGGAACAGAGAAGCCCTCCTTTTTCAAAGGCGATTCAGGCCTGACTGGAGAAAAGAGAGTGGCAGCAGGAGGAAAGAAAGGGAAAAGGGGGTAGAGAAGAAAGAGTTGCTCTCCCTGACGTGGTTTAAGGTGGAGGGCGCATTTGATACCACGCTACTTAGAACTGATTGAGTGCTTTGTCGCCGAGAACCTCTTTGTTAATCTTTACCTGCCACAAAAAAAGGAAGGAAAATCTTCTGCATTTGGTCGAAATTTCTGCGGTTGTCCGGGAATGCAGCCGGAGCAGTCTAGCCTCGGGTAGAGAGGGCTTTACCATGGGTGGTCATTCTGGAGCCATCGCGATGCGGGACCCCCACTCATCGCTGCATTAAACTGCTTATTGTTTCCTTCTACACCGGCGGACAGGCAAGAGAGCGGCAGACGGAGAGGGATGGATGGAGAAATGGTGAGAGGAGGGACTGAAAGAGCGAGTTTGATGAAATTAACAAAAATATATATATATATTCCTGAATGGTTGAGAAGGGAGCGGGGTCTTTTTTGGTCCCCTTTTGTACTTGAAGTGGTCTAAAGTGCAGGAGTGCCCTGTGAAGGTATGTGAAGGGGCTTTGTGGTAAGTATATCATATAATAAAGAATAAAATGGCTTATTAATTTTACTCTTCTATGTCATCAGGGCACCCTCAGCGTTGCACATCATCAGCAATGTGTGTTTTTATGCATTTCTCTTGCTCAATAATTCAGTTTCTCTGTAGATGTGGAAAGTACATGAAAAGGTTGGTTTTCAGATCAGCAGTTTGAGTCACAGTTAGGATGCATGCAGTAAATAATACATTCAATAATACAATAAAACAAGAAAGAAACATGACTTTTAATGATGCCCTTAATTCAAGTTCTCAATGCTTTATGAGAAGGGTGGAGTATTCAAAGTTGTCAATTGTAGTTTTATTATCTAATGAGAAAAACACTCAGGCTTTAAATGAATATCATGTTTGAGACACCCTGACTTGTGTAAAGATATTATGATTTGGATCCACTTACTTTTTATTTTAATAATTAAGTAACTTAATAAGCAAATAACAAATTTGCTAACAGCAAATATACTTTTTGATACAGAATTTTGCAGTGATAAAAAAGTGCTACTTGAGTCATGCTAAATAAAACATGAACACACACACACACACACCAGTCCTGGTGGTACTTTTTGTAGTCGTCTGGTGTTTCAGACTCACCTTGGAAAATTGCCCAGTAAAACATTAACCCGGTTCTTTGAACATATTCGACTGATGCTTGAAATTCATTCAGACCAGGCGGTGGACAAATCAATATTCCGTAAAAGATTCAAACTGGGATGCATTCCTCCTGATTCGGAGTGTGTAGCTGCGAGCAGCTGTCAGAGTCCATCCAAGGCTGCAGGGTTTAATGCAGACAGGCCGGACCAAACAGAAACATGTTTAAACTCTCTGTAATGCATTTTGTATTGCATTGCTGAACTTTTTTGGTAATGATTGTCCACTCCACAAAGACGGAATTTTTTTTTTTAGCTATACCACATTGATTGCGGTATACCATGATTGAATGGGGGTTACTAATGGTAACTAAAACACATCATTACTATTACAGTTTGACAGTTTTCATTGATCGTCACTTTAAGTTCATACAGCATGTGATCAGGTGTGATGGAAGCGTGTCAATTTCTTACAAAACTCCCATAAACGCTTGGATTTGGTGGTGTTTGAGACATTTGCATGAGATTCTAAAATGCATGGCACAGTGTTCTAGGTGGAAGAGGAGACCACAATGTTTCAAATTTTGAAAACACAAAGAATCTATGACAAAAAAAAAGTTCATCCTGAGGTTCAAATTCCTCTGTCCCATCACCTGCCAGTCTGCTCCCAAGTGTAAGGACCTTCCCATAACAACTTGCATAACACTGTTGTGTCGTCTAACATAGTCGCTGCAAATAGAAATAAACCCAACAAAATCTACAAGATGACTTATTGCGAAAGAAGATTGCGACGATTATGTTTGCTCAACATCTTGAAAATATTGCATTTTGGGCAAATCTGTCAGGGAAATGCAGCTTCCAGTTTCTGAAATGAGCAACTATTTCACCCATTTGCATAGCTGTTTTAAGCACACAAAGTTCTGGACACAAGAACGCTCTCACCCTGGCTGAGATACCAGCCCACCACAGGATGCACACACCATTCTCTCACACCAATGGCCACGAGCAGTTCTGGCCTGAATGAAGGTCCCTTTGCAACGTGAATAAGGCATACAAGGATCTTCTTGGGCCAAGAATTCACATGTGCATGCAACACTTATTTTTTTCAGCGGTGTCTTCAGTTCTTGAATATAATAAACTCTCACACATAATGGCGAAACGCCAAACAGCCCTACCCACTGGGCCACCATACAGCCAGTGACCTACAGTTAGTGTCACTTAAAACTAAACCTGCTACGTAAAGTGGGCAAACGATTACTTTCACTTCATCCATATGCAGCAAGGTCGCTAAAGTTAGCAGGTCGATGGCACGACAGCTCGCCATCTGATCCACAGGAGCACAGCCCTTTTACCTACCTGAGCTGATTCGATGTGACAAAAAAAAAAAAAAGATTTTCCACGCAGAGGCTCTCCATGGTGCAATAGGTTGTAAGAGTCAGCCGAACGTTTATGATTCATTTCTCATTAGAATGGAGGCTGGCATATGGAATTTTGGCATGTTAAAGCGAGCCGGGGAGAGGGTTGGGATTTGTCGAAAATGTGCAGTATAAAGGTGCTTTGACACGTCCAAGCTGCTGAGTCCCAGTATCTTGCTAATAAGTGGTCTACATGCACTGGCAGGTGTGTGTGTGTGTGTGTGTGAGAGAGAGAGAGAGAGAGAGAGAGAGAGAGAGAGAGAGTGTAACACTTCAAAACACACACACATAACTCATAACTCAACCCCCCCTTCACCAAACCCACCATAGAAAAAAAAGCTGCACAGAGGAAGCGGGTGTGTAAATATTTCAATTAAGACTGCAGGAGGTAAAGAGACGTGTAGGTTACGTGCAGACACACACACACACACACTCAAACATACACAAACACACATACATATCACACCATTCACCCAACCGGTCGACCATGAAGTCTCCAGATGTTTGTCACCCATCCACACACACACACTGCCGCAACAGTACCTATCCCTAACTGTCACGCTGCGGTCACCGCAGCCGCACGCATGGTATTCCAGCCCTGCTCAGTTTTCCTACCATTCATCAAGCGGGTGTCAGAAGTCAGCTTTAAGCAGTC
Source organism: Denticeps clupeoides (assembly GCF_900700375.1). Classification (NCBI taxonomy): domain Eukaryota; kingdom Metazoa; phylum Chordata; class Actinopteri; order Clupeiformes; family Denticipitidae; genus Denticeps; species Denticeps clupeoides. Next base: position 17,513,656 of record NC_041721.1, on the reverse strand, counting down.
ACTCTCTCCCTGGTAGGTGGGTCATGCTAAATGAAGGGTGAAAAATCTAAAGCAAACAAGATTAATGGGCGTACCTGATTAAATGTGATTTGGGCTTCCTGTCCGGTGTGCGGTCGGAGGGCCACGCTTGTTTCGTTAGAGCACCTCATTACACCGGTTTAAATGCAGATTACGGGAATTGGATAAGTCCAGGGTGCCAGCCACCCTTCGTGCGGTTGAGGTGTTTCATTTTTCATCCAGTTTATTTAGAATCAAAAATGGGATTTTGATCGAACGTCAAGTCTGTTTATTTGAAGGGTTGAGGAGATTCAGCCAAAAATAAAAAAAATAAAAAAATCTTTGCTAGGAAAAATTAAACTTGGCACTCTGCAAACAGAGAGCTTCCTTCTGGGTAATTTGGTCTCCGGGGACATCCTTATGAGCCATTAACAACCCTCCTCTTCAGATCCGAGGCCACGATCGCACGAAAAACCAACACTTTAAAAACTTAATATTCCCTTCCCTGCTTGGACAACATGATTATTTGCATGCTAATTCGCCTGGCCTGTGCAATTTATCAAATTGTCAGGGGTGGCGTGGGCCCTGGAGAAGTTTTTCCAAGGGTTGGCGTTGCTCCAGACAAAGGTCTGGCCAAACGTCCGCCTTTGTTTGACCCCTGAAACCCACCTTTTGCCACCTTGACTTGGCAGGGCTGTCAGGTCTGTGTCGGATTGGTTTATACAGTGAGGGTACAAATCTCATTTAACCAAAGCAACCAGGTGAAGGACATGGAGTGTGTGAGCATTGCCAAAAACTGTGACATGCAGAACGCAGGATAACAACTTCATTCATTTGACGTGGCATTTAGTGTGATGTGATTTTGAGACACTTAAAACGTCCTCTAAACGAAGCCATCGTATTGGTGTACAGTTCACACTACACAACTCCAACACTAAAAAGGTAGGGTACAAGTAAGCGAGCACAGCAAACACAAACCTCTCATGAAACTGGAGTTTGTTTGTTTGTTGACCAGTTTTGGAAAAGAAAAATGCTCCATTATGGGTCAGGAGGTGGATTGGCAGGCAGGCATGGAGCGTCTTGTCTACTGAGAGAATTGGAGAACCCTGCTCCTAACCATGCGGTTGTCTGTGATCTCATTGGTGCTGGATATCTGCTGGAATTTGGCAACAATTCAGCACTTCATCTAATGTGCTTGCCAAGCCACGCCCAGATGGAGAGCGCGTACACACTCGGCACGCACAAAAAAACACCATGAGTTATTGTAAAATAATAACACAAGCCATTCATCCAGGCCAGGTTGGGTAGTGCCTGGTCATTTGAAAGGCCGTTCTTTAAACCTTTTCATAACGGATAACCGGAAAATGATCCATTCTTTAAAAAATAACTAATTGCATCAAATTCCACAGAGCTGAATCTGTCTTAGAATAGCAGCAAATGCTGGATGAACAGCAAATGCTGCAGTCAACTCTTGTATTTTTGTTTTCAACTCCTTATTAATAAATTAATTCATTTATTTACAGACAGAGAATCGCTTTATTATTTCATTAACCTAGATTTGATAGCAGAAATAATTCATTTAACCTAAGCTGCAGTGGAACTTCAAAGCGGGAGGCGTCTGCTGAAGTGGCATTATTGTGGCACCTGAACGTGGTGGGAGGTCGAGCCGGAGAAGAACCGCGTGTGGTGGTCCGGACCCTCTGAGGCTTCAGCAGGCTGCATCCCATCGGGAGCAACTCCAACGCACTCTGTTCTGAGACCCGCACTCCATTAAAACCCTGGCTGATTGAGAAGTGCATCAGTCACCATTTCTTCATTGGTATCAGTTAAAATAAATTAAATAGAGTTTTAAGGTCTTGCTTTTTGTTGAAATTGAATTGAAATTGGAATTGCACTCAATCTGCAAAAACAAATGAATGGAACAAAACCTCTTCATCATTTTTCTTCTCAAAGATCACTGCTCCTCGTACTCCTCATCAGAGTCGTGGGGATTTTGGAGTCTATCCCAGCAATTTTTGTGCATGAGACAGGACACACACACACACACACACACACACACTCCAGGGACAATCTATCACTGCCAAGTCATCCAACCTGCATGTCACTGGCCTGTGGAAAACTGGAAACGGGAGCACCCAGAAGAACCCCATTGTGGTGCCAACATACCCATGCAAAAGAAATTAACCTGATTAAACATATGTAATAAACAAGTTAAACACATGATCTTGCTGCATTTTTTATAATTACCGTACACCTTCTCATAGGGTCAACTGGTTATTTGTGAAACAGCAAAATGATGCTTTTAACAAAAAAGTTAGTGAGTGCAACCACAGCGGGCCGCACACACCATCTACTCTTTGACTACAAAAAGCATGAACTTTAACAATTAATTGGTTGAAGCACTTTTTTGTGGAGAATATGATTTTATGTGATTCATAACTTTCAATTTCCATTGACATCCTTCAGCATCAGTAAAAACTAGAAGTCCCAATATTTCTGTTAAAAAACACATCTTTCCTAAGTTCTTTCCTGGTTTCTGACACTTGAGGAACGGCACGGTACAAGGAACTTGGAATTTTCTAGCGCCCCCTTCACCTAACACCACCAGACCGAGTGATCAAAGAAAAGTTGCGATGACATGCACTGAGCCGCAGCCAAGACATCTGTGGATTGTTGGCAGGCCCGAGGCCCTCTCCTGGCTGGAGTTCGTCTCCGCCCAGACGCGGGGCTTCAGGGAGGGTCACCTGCGCTTGGCCAGAGGGGTCTCGCATGTACCGGAGTGGCCATAGTGGGGGGGTTTTCGGCCACATACTTGGAAGCCCTCGGGGGTTGGGGTGAGGCCCAAGGGAGGGAACCCGGGTGCCAGCGTTCTTCGACAGGAAAAAAAATGAAGATGTAAAAGAAAAAAAAAAGAAAAAGAAAAAAGGGGAAAAAAAACATGGAACCCTGCAATGAATATTCATTTGCATCTGTGATGGGAGGTGACATGCTTTTCTGGCATGGCAGCCCGACCACATGGCCACAGTGTTAAAGGAAGAATAAAGGCCATGTCCAATCCCATTACCGACTGCTACCACCATTTTAATTGGATTCGGTAATGATTAGGGTGTCCCCTCCACCTCCATCTCAAATTTATTTCTTTTATTTTTCTAAGTGTAAAAAAAAAAAAAAAATCACATAATTTCCTTTTGTTTTTGTTCCGGCATGCGCACGGTCTTATCCGTTTTCAGGATCGGGTTGCGGTGAATCTTTATTTTGGCAAAACTTCCAACAGGGTGCCTTTTTTTTACAATTCAGAAAGACTCTTCTGTTTTTTTTCGTTGTTTTTTTTACGTTTCCTAGCCGTAGGGAAGGGGAAATAAGTCCGGATCCCAACAGGGCCGGCTCTCTTTAGCATCGCCGCAGAGGAACGGGGGGGGGTTCTGGCCGGGGTTGTCGTGGCGATCAGTGGGGTTGGCGTCGCCGAGAACTGAAGGTTTGTCTTATGCGCCTTTTAGAGTGGCTGGCATGCAGGCGGGCCACGAACGATCCCTCCCTACCCGGGCCGGCCATTGTGTGGAGATCTGGGCATTGTTCGGCCTCCCTCGCCACGCCAGCTGGCACCTGGGCGGCCGCAGTCTTTGACACGGCATACAATGCCCCCGCCAAAGCCCCCCTCTCCCTCTGTAAGACCCCTGGAATGGAAAAAAAAAAAGGGGAACACGGGCGCAGGCACCTCCGAGGGCTCAGGAGAGCCGGGGCTCTCGTCGGCAGGTGACATGGCTGCCAGCGTCTCCTCGGCCGCGTCTGCAGCATTCACCGCTGACAAGGGGCTGGCAAGAGGGTTCCTCTCATTCCACAAAAAGGCAGCGCGAGACAGAAATACTCATTGTTCGAGGGACTCGAGAGGAAGCGCGTTTATCCCCTCCGTTCCTCTATCTCCCCCTCTCTGTCACTCTCTTGCTCGGTAGACGGGACGCGGGTTCCCATCCTCCCCGCCGGCCCGGATTCGGGGAGAAGGGGGGAACAGAACTATCAGCTCCTGTCAGGCCGAATCAAGCGGTGGGGAGTGACAGCGCAGCCGGGCGGAGGTGATGTACGGGAGGTGAGGGGGGTTTGTAGTGCGCCATTAGTACCAGGGGCGCACAACTTGGAGATGACAGACGGCTGCTGGTTTGTTTCTCTTGGAGAGTCGCGTTGTGTCCCGTTTCTGCGCTTTCTCAAGTTTCCCGGCTCCCGCGTCGGGTAATCATTAAATGTTTTGTCACCTGCCTCGACTGTTTTGTCGAGGGGCGGCGGCTGCGGAGGCCTTGCTGACAGGTTTGTGGCTCAAGTTAGCTGTCCCCTGTCGCTCGTGGGCAAAGAGTGCTGGGCTCCAAACCAGTGGTGACAGCGGCTCATCTGCAATGTGCGCACAATATGGACCAACTGCTGCGGAGCAAACGCCATTTGCTTCCCATTCGGATCGATTTCAGATGCTGTTTGAGTTGGAATCCATTAAAGTGTCTTTCATTGGTTTGGTACACCCAAAACTGACCAAGAATTTCCAAAGCACACAATGTAACTCCCCATCACAATGGCCTACTCGAGTTCTGTGCCAATCAGTCCGATTACTGATGTCTAAACTGTATTAAACTATCCCATAATTCACTAAAGTGATGTTGGGAACATTGTGCTCTTGTTTAATATATTTTAATATATTAAAATATAAAGTAATAATAATAATAATACATTTTATTCCAGAGTGCCTTGCTAAGACCCAAGGTCATCTTAAAGACTAAAAAAAACACGTAAGTTTACAGTATTACATTTTATTACACTGTGTGTTGTACTTATATAGAGATGCACTATAAGACTATGCACTTTTAAGACCCAGTTACGTTGCTACTAATGTCACACACACAAGCGCGCGCGCGCACACACACACACACACACACACACACACACACACTGAAAGCAGCTTATTTACACTCATTCTACTGTAATGTGTCATGGGGATGGGAAAACATTTAACACAATAATTCATCCACTAGCAACAGTAGTGGTGATTTTATGAATTGGAGTGTCTTCAGCTCGTGGTTCCTTGACTTTATCTGACACCTTCACATGCACATTCCTTCATATTGTACAAATGTGTTGCAAATACATGTTATAAGCAAATTGCTTAAACAACACAAATGTTAAAAATCAGCAAGGGTTTCTCGCATTTGGCTTGACTGGTGCCATGTTGCTAACTAGCTGGCTAATGTCTCAGCTCGGGACTTTCACAACAATATGGACCAGCCACCTCGTGAATTACATCCAGTCTTGCATTCTGCACATCTCACGTAAGATCACGCTCTGCAGCATCCTGTGAAATACAGTCATGTGGGACACACTGTTTTTTTCTGAAATATTCATACATGCTTTGATATGTGAAAAAATGTGAAAACATTGGTTTTGTGTTGTGAAAAAGTTATGGGAAACATAGTTACCTTGTTTACATTAGTAAAGGTATAATGAGTATATAATGAGTATATAATAAGCTAACATATAACAGTCCTTTTCTCATATAAGATTGATTTTACTTCTGAGATTTAAGCATAAAGGGATATTGTGTACATAAAATAATGTATTTAAAAAATATTATCATTCATTAATATTAACTAATATTATTAATATATTCTATATGGAACAGACCTTGCAGTGGATTATTGTATTTGGTGACCAGGGTATGACCATTATAATAGAATAATCTGACCTGGTAAATCAAAATGAGATAAATAAATAGAATGCTTCTGTTGCTTTTTGTGACAAGGTGCAATTAAACGACCTTTTAACCTGCAGACACAGTGTGGGCATTAGCATAATTTGAGGAGGAGGTCTTCGCAGACTTCCTCCTCAAGGAGGAGGAAGGAGGAGAGCGGGAGGGTCCGTGACAGGTTAAAGATTGTTTTGATGTTCAAATGCCCCCTCCCATTCCTTTCCGATTCACAATGCCATGCCCCCAACTGTTTTTTTTTTAAATATATCTTACCTCCACCATGTGGCAGCAGGCAAAGCCCCCAGTGACATGAGTTGGGACTGTGGACGAATGCAAAACTCAGACCCCACGAAACCTCACAGATTCACCGCCAACGTGGCTTTTTTTTTTCTTTCTGTTTCTATACTCGTCAAGTCTGTCTTCAAGTCTTGACAAAGACAACTGGCCTCCATTCTCCTCCCCTCCAACCTTCCCACACCATCGTCTCTTTCTCTTTGCTTCTTTGCTTCCCTTGTTTCATGTCAGTTCGCCGCTTTGGAGGAAGTTTGCTTTGAAATGCATATTATTGTCGAGTTGAGTCAAGGTGCTGGCTTGTGCACACTGCTGAGTAATTGTGGAGGCCAAATGTTTAATTACTTGTGACAGTCGGAGACTCCCACGCTCCATGGCGAACTGGAAAACCACGCCCGTACCCAAAACCTCAGGTGAAGGTCGGAGGACCTTGTCCACGCACTGGTGAAATTCATTTGGTGAAATCCCAATTCTCTATCCTATAAAATGCTCAGGGTTGCTATATTCTTTTAATCTATAATCTGTCTATTTTCCACTGCTATGTCTTTTGTGCCATACCGTTTTGTTTTGTATACTTTTAGATTGTACAGTCATCCCACTACTATTTTTTCACTAGCATGCCCTCACCTGCAATTATGGCAATAAAATATGCATTAAAAAAGCTTGAAATGGACTAATATATGGTAGTGGTGTACAAATGATAAATGATGAGGCTCCTGCATTGGGGACTCTATGTGCACTCTATTGTTTGCTGTAATAATAAAAGTTGCATAGAACACCATAACAAAAAAGCTCTAATTATGATACAAGACAATCGGTTTAATTATATTGGCATCATTTAATGATACCTTGTAAACAAGGGGCTGCTCCAGGTCCGGGGTTCGGGCCCGAGTTTCGTGTTGGTCCTGTGTTATTATGTGTCCTGATTGTTGTCACCTGTGTCTGCCTGTCTAGTGACGTTGTGCATACGCGTCCTCCTTCCTCGCCGTGTCTGGCCACTGTTCCTTTTCATTTTTTGCTATGTGACCTTATTCAGTCCATGTAAAATGGAAGCTTTCCATTACAGCCCAACAGAACATGTCGTCTCAGCAGGACTGGGGTTTGTCTGTCTGCACTAATGGACTCCAGCCTTCGCTGGGCCGCTCTGAGTGTGTGTGCATGTGTGTGTGTGCAGGTCTGGGGCCCCACACCTCTGACCCCAAGCTCCGGGGTCCCTTTGACAGGAAGTGGCGCGCCAGAGGGGAAGTGGGAGCACCTGTGCAGGTCAGTGGTGTCCCATCATGCTCGGCTAATTTCAAAATTGACTCCTGACCCATGTTCCCACGCTGCACCGGGGCCGCGCCACAGAGGGAGTGCTGTGTTGCCGCAGCCATCGCTGCTTCTAATTATCCAGGCTGGGCTTAGGCTGTTATCTGATTAACCTGCACTCATAAAGCCCATATCAACCACTGTTATTTTATATCACCGGCAGAAATTATCCCATTACCGGCACGACGGGGATCGAGTGAGTGGCTTAAGAAAATGGACTTAAAGCCTGTAATGATCTTAGTTGTTGGCCAACTGGGCGCACGGATTCTTGGCTCAAGACGCATTAAGCACAACCTTACGAGGCAGCAGTAGGAAAAGTATCTGTAGGTAAATTAATCAAAACCTGCTTTCGATTATTGTGCGTGGCTCAGAATCCTCGGCGTGAAGAAGTGGACTTTTCATGCCAGGGGACCCACATTTCTGCAAACGTTTGGCAGGAAAGTGATATCTGGCATGTCCGGTTCAACATAGACATGTCTGTTTTTGAAAAGATGTTAAATTTGTCTTGCGAGGGCAGTATGGAAAAATTCAGAGACAGAATGCATTGTGTGTGTGTGTGTGTGTGTGTGTGTGTGCGCTTATGCTTGCACAAGCAGCAGCATGCTGGAAACAATCAAGTAACTGCGCCCAACCACAGTTCCATAATCAGCGGCCACCCTGCGTGTTTCATTCTGAGGCTTTAAAAAGACAAATCTAAGGTGCTGAAAAACACACACAAACTGAATGGTGGCAATTATTTTAGGCCAGCTATCAGCCACTGTGCCGAGAAACTCATTGAATATTCAGTAAACGGGCAAGAAATTAGTATTTACATTGAAGCTGGGTAAATCAACCCAAATGATCCCCTTAATTACAACTGAGGACAATATCTTTTTTCCTTGGGAATTATGTCCTCCCTGTTGCTTTATTGTTTAAATTGATTTTTATTTGATTTTTTTTTTTCCAGTTAAATCCAGTTAAATCGGGGCGGTGGTGGCCTAGCGGTTAAGGAAGTGGCCCCGTAATCAGAAGGTTGCTGGTTTGAATCCTGATCTGCCAAGGTGCCACTGAGGTCCCCTTGATCAGGGTACCATCCCCACACACTGATCCCCGGGCGCCTGTCATGGATGCCCACTGCTCACCAAGGGTGATGGTTAAGAGCAGAGGACACATTTCGTTGTGTCACCATGTGCTGTGCCGAAGTGTTTCACAATCACTTCACTTTGAAGTTGACGGGAAAATAAAGTAACTAAACGAAGTGAAAATCAAATAGAGAAAGGTTCAAATGGAGCACAGCAATTCATAGCTACATATTATTCTCCATCACAAAGAACATCAGTAGCAATATAACGTACTGTTTCAGCTACAAGGACAATTGTATTAAACTTCATTCTTCCATAAACAACCAGTCGCTTCATGTAATAACCATGTGACACCAGACACCGTGTCTATTGAAGGAACGCGTTTCCTTTTTTGTCTGACACATTAAAAAGAGTTCAAAATAATAATTTAATCGTTAAATCAGACTGATGTAAAATAACTAAACTAAATGTTTTTTTTTGGTCTGACCTCATGGCCATATAGCATGGTGACACTTTTTTTTCCAGAATCTCCCTGATAATGGAATTTTGGCCTCTATAGTAGTTAGTTGCCATGACAAAAGAACATTGTTGCCAATGTCGTGGGTTGCAACCGTGGGTGTGAAAAAGAGAGGAGTAATCGACTCCTCTAAATGTCCATCACGAACGAATTCCAGGGACAAGGCAGCAGCTTCCGACCCTCATACATATCATCTCCTTTCCATAGGCGCATACACCTACCTCCTCACTCTCACACACACACACACACACACACACACACACACACACTACATCAGACTATTCTTCTCTCTTTCATCGCTGGGGCATTACCATGATAAAGACAGTGGATATGCATGACTTCATTCACAAAATCATCTTGCTGGGAAATCAGAAAGGAAATGTCAAAAACGCAAGAAGTATAAAGCCAGGTTCCACTGACCTGTTCGCTGGACCTTGAATCAGAAGAAGAAGAGGGGCAAAAATATTTTTCTGCTCACAATTGTGGCACCCAGGCCTCTTTTTTTCATGCTCAAGAAAAGAAAGTGCTTTGGAAACGGACTTCATTATTTTTTTTTTTTATCTAATCGAGCAGAATGACCGTATCCAAATGTTAATTGTGAAGAACCTATAGATATCTTAATTACTTCAAGTGTAGTAAACACAAATCACAATTAATACATAAATATTAACACTATTGTGCTATTATATTGTAAGGTCCTCACTACACCAGGGGGAAAAAGTCTATAGTCTTCTGGAGCGATGGGCCCATATATTACAAAACATATTCCCTCATTAGGAGCTTTGATGATTGTAGTAAAGATGCTTTCTTAAGACACATTAATTCGTAAAACAATGTCACTTCACCAAGTCTGCCGAACACTTTCAGACCTTTCATACTGAGCTTTCTCCACATAGGGTCACTCTTCCACTCATCCAGCTGAGTTCCTTCCCCTCTCTTGATCTGTGCTGACCACCCACTGTTTCTGTATTGCCGAGATGCCTTCGTACCGCGGCCTGCTGGTGTTTATCTATGCCGGCGAGCTCTCAGTCACATCACAGAAGTTTCCTTTCGGCTCAGCAGGAGACGATCCCCCGCCGCCGTCTGGCCCAGCCCGGACCTTCCTAGGACACGACGATGCACTCAAAGCATGCTGGGACCACGTCCACTCCTCTGCTCAGGGCTGCGTGCGCTCCCTCCATTCCTCGTTCACCCCTGCCCTCTTCAAGCCTTCGTGTCTGAACCTCCTTCGCACTTTCGGTTTTTGTCGGCCTCGGAACCCTAATTTGTGCGGGTTGTGTGTGTGTGTGCGGGGCTCTGGTGTGTGAACAGATCTAACGAAAAAATCCAGAAAAACCGCTGCACAGGTCTTTCAAGAAGGAGGTTCACGGTCAGGCAGACATACAAATGCGGCATGCGAAAGGCCAAAGTATTAGAGGGGAATTATGGGTAAAATAAATCAATGACTAATGAGTGTGTTTTTGTCATTTGTCTGTCGTGATCAGATTTCTCTACCCTTTCTTTTTTCGTTTCTTTTTTGCAAACCTTGCAAAGCACTTAATGCTGACTTTAGAATGCCTTTGTTAAACGTCTGTTTACTCCTCTTTCACGAATACATTTCCTCCAAGTGCATTTAATAATTTTTCATATGCCAACATGATGGATTATTCTGATTTTAGATCATAACTTTGACAAGCGAACAGGGGGGGTTGAAAAAAAGAAGAAGCTCGCTGCGGTGTTTCGTTGAACATTGCAACCCTTCGCTGATAGACAATAAATCTTCTGAATGCATATTTACACTGAATCGGAGCTTTACGTCTCCTGAAGGTTAACCAATTTTGTGACTGAATTTGCTTTTTAAATACATGGCGCACTTGGCACTCAGCCCTTAAGTAGACTCAAAAAATAATGGGAAGCCCCCAAAAAATAGACTCCCACTTTAACACACTTTGCACGGTTGCACTAATATACGTTCATTTATATGCAAACAAGTTTTGTGTAGCATGTTTTTTTTGCACTGCCTCTATCCCCAAGGCTTCTGCACTGCTACTTGTTACCGTGCAAATTCATCAAAGATTCAGACATTAGCGTTTTTTTTTTTTTTTTTAAGCAATGTATGTTTTTTTTTAACGTTTTTACGTTTATCATTGCCAAAACTATTAAAAGCACCATAAACGCTACCGTTGCTCCAACAGCAATAAACTGTTGTTCGCCCCTCAGGTGTCGGCATATAATTAAAGCCGCTTCACTCGAGGCATCTACCTGAGCACATGGCGCGACAGCTAAACAAAAGCGTTCGAGAGGAAACACATGACTCCGCGACGCGCGGAAATCATTCAAATGTCACAATTTGAATGTCATCTTCAAAGGGCTCTCTTGATCAGTGCTAAATTCATTATAGGGGAGAGGCGGACGGAGCGGGGGGAGGGTGGGTGGGTTTCGCGGCCATTGTTTCATCTTGCGCGAGTTTGATGCCCGTCTAATTAATAAAGGGCCCTTTCTTTCCCACCTTTTGAAAGGGGACGCGTCGGCAGGGCGAGATTAAAAAAGGGGCTTATTGTTTCCTCGGCAGACTTTTTACAGGTTGGGTTTTAATTTGCGCAAGGCAGTGCAAGGGCCGGGCCCAGATGGCGCGATAACCCCTCAGTATGTTCCCGGAGTCGGCCGCAGATAACAAAGCTATGCAGATGAGAGAGCGAGGAAGAAAGCGAGACGGCGAGAGAGACAGGGAGAGCTGGAGCCCTGCCAGACAATCCCACTTCTCTGTGGCAGGGGGGAACAAATTGATGTGTCCAGCAAACTGTGCATCCGTAAAAGCTGGCGGGGGGGCTGTGTTTATGTGTGTCACTTGCCAAAACCATCACTCTAGCCGGCCTCTCGGGAATAGGAAGTAATCGCTATAAATTCTGTGATCAGCAAAGGTCCATAATATGGTATTGATGTTGCAGGGTGTGACAGCTAAGCCAACAAAATAATCGGAACGAGTGTCATGTAGCAGAACAGGATGGAGTTCCAGAGCACTGCGGCTTCTGTTGAGATATTATAGGTAACAGACACGTTTGTCACATGTTGGGTCACTGGTACTTGGCACTATGAAGAATTAAGGATAGGAAAGGGACATCAAAAAAGAACAAGTGAAGAATCAGAACCGAACCGTAACCTTCCAAACAAGACTGGATACACAGAGCTAGATCTAGTACGTGTACAGAGCAAGTTAAAAAGTAAAAAAACATCTACAACATAATAATAAATTGATTCAAAATAGAAATTCCCTCATTTGTTGCAACCATCAGGGTGGTAGAAGCCTGGTGGGTAACACACCTGCCCTTCAACCAGAAGGCCACAAAGTCTCAGGTTCAAACACCACTTACTACCACTGTGTCCCTGAGAAAGACAGGGGAACTGGAACTGTCCCTGTAACTGCTGATTGTACGGCGCTATGCATAGTGTTGGCTGATATTAAAAACCCCAAAAGTGCCATTAATTACCTCCGCTCTTAGCTACGGCGTTCCAAATGATATTAGCATGCTAGAAAAGAATCTCAGAAAACTTTGTTAAAACCTCAATTCACCTAACTTCAAGAATGTTCATGCCGATTCGAGAGTTTTGCGAAAGAAAATTAGCAAGACACGGCTGAGCCCATTTTGTTTCTCATAGTCGAACGCTGAGAAGTGAGTGGGTGGTTGCACCATGACCTTGTCATAACCCTCTTATTTACTGAAAAACTATGAGAATGATGTGTGATCAGTGGCATTAGTGTTTTTGGGTCTTCCAACACTTCCAAAAAAACAAAAAAAAAACACAAAATGGCCTGTGATGTGGAAAGAGGAACTACTAAGAAAGAGAAATCTTAATTTAACTGGTGTATTTTATGGTATTTTCTATGGAAAAATGCCCTTTACACCTCTTTTCTCACTTTCATTGTAAAAATATGCACTGTAGTGTCCAACTATGCCCAAACAATTCTACTCAAAATTTCCTACCACTAAACATGGCTTGCATTGGATTGCTCTAAGCGCGCCACAGATCTTTGCTCACACTTCTACTTTTTTCACACTATGTTCGCACCACTACTTCACGCTGCAACAGCTTAAGTCTTGCTTTTTGTTTTCTTTTCCCTCAGTGCCAATGTTTTGCGGGCATATGGACAAGTTTAGAATATCCAGGTTATTCTTTCTTTCACAAAATTGTCTTTGTAAAGTTTGTGGGTAAACTTTGTATCTTATCAGGAACGAAAAAATGATCGAAAAACACAATCAATAAGCCTTTACATAACTGTGCCTTGGAAAACTTCCATTTCACATCTCACATCACTTAAAACCCTCCATTGGCCTTTCCCTCACAATCAATCAAAATCAATAAGTAAAGGCCAAACATTGCACCGATTGAAGTGAGAGATAAAAAAATTAAATAGAGGAACCAGACATCCATATAGGGTGATAGTGATATCTACACATACAAACTTTTTTTCGCCACAGTTAGGAGTGAAGATTAGCTGATAAAGTGACATTGTTGTCATATAAGCATGGATGCTGTCTGACATTTGAACATTGGCAATTACATTTACATTTATGGCACCTAGCAGACACCGTTAACCACTTACAGTGTACTGTAGTTACTGGGACAGTATCCCTTGAGACACTCAGGGTGAAGTGCCTTAGGTTAAGATTCATGGGCAAGTGTGTTACCCACTAGGCTATTTCCACCTCATTTGTAGGTGTTCTCTAGGGGATTATTAAACAATTTAAATCATGTACTGCTGATGATCTGTTTCACTTAAATCTTCATGCACTTCATGCAAATCTGGCCTTTAGTAGTGACGTGACTGTGCAAAATAAACAGTGGTCATGTGAAGGAAACATTAAACTCATCTGTGAGATTTACATTTACATTTACGGCATTTGGCAGACGCCCTTATCCAGAGCTTACAACGTGCTTTCAAGTTACCATCGATGAAGTGATCAGTTCCGGTTCATTAGGACCCCAACTATGAATACAACCTTTTTATTCACTCTGTTGTAGATTCTGTACACAAGTTCGACAATAAGTTCGCCAATTTAAAGAGGAAGGTCTTCCTCTTCCTCTTTAAAGAGGAAGGTCTTGAGCTGGAGGGAGCGTAGCAGAGGGGCGATGTGGGAGAATTTGGGAAGGTTGAAGAGCAGTCGTGCTGCTGCATTTTGTATGAGTTGTAGAGGTCGGATGGTATATAAGAGGTAGACCAGCTAGAAGGGAGTTACAGTAGTCCAGTCTTGAGATTACAAAGGACTGAACCAGTATCTGGGTGGCCTGGGTTGACAGATAAGGGCGGATTCGTCTGATATTGTAGAGAATCTACATGAGCGGGAAAGATTGTTGATGTGAGTCGAGAAGGAGAGTTGGTTGTCTAAGCTAATGTGAGCTTATGTAAATTGATTAAAATGCATTTTATAGTGACTGACTGTCTTCCTCCCAGATGGGATTTGTTATTTACAAAATGTTCACAGTGAATTCTGTGTGACCTTGCAGTTTGGTTAAATCACTCTAACCTTTCTGTAAATTTGACCAAAAGGCATCTCATGAGCTTCACCGAGGGCATTGCACCATAGCCGAAAAAGTTTCTTGTCTTTACCACCAAACACACGCACAGACCTAAAGGAAGGAGTTACAGTTGCATTTTTTTACTCCTGTTATTATAAGGCAAACATGGCTATTCAGTGAAACATCATGCTATCAGAATACAAATGACACAACACCATAAACTGAACACTTTCTTATATGTTGCATTTTTCAAATGAGAAAATATGCCTCATAATCAGGCAACCCCCCTAAATCCCACAGAATAATAGTATGCATCTGAGCAGGGTGTTAATGGCTGAGTACAAAAAAGTATTATTTCTAAAGTAAGATATTTTTAGGTTATAAATGGAATGAACCAACATGTGGAACTACAAATGTAGTTGAATATGTATGTTGATGCCAGAAGCTGGTACAATATTGGGTAAAGACAAACACCTCCCTTGCAGAACCACCTGGGGACTTGTTCATGTCCGTACTCTGTGTTTACACTTCCTGTTCTTCATTTCACTCTCTCTCCATCTCGCCTTCTTTTTCCACCCCGTCTGGCTCCATGTCCACCCCAGGAGAATGGACCGGGGCAACTGGTCTCCCCAGCAGCTGTACCTTCCAGACTGTCCAGCACTAGAAGTGGGGCCCCCTTCCCCCTCCCCGGTCCAACTCCCTTTCCTGGCCAGACTGACAGGCCCTAATGGCTTGGCCTGCTCAGAGACCCGCTGAGACGGCCTATTAGTGACACACATCAACAGTAGCTGAGAGCGGGAGCGGCGGGTAGGAAAAAAAAAAAAAGTGCACAGTAGCCTTCTCATTAGGGGACAAGAGAAGGAGTCGTCTGCATTTTTTTTGCGATGTTACACCGATATGCAAATCCCCCTCCGGCACCGCCAGCCTGCCTGGTCTCCCTCCATCTTCTCTCTTCCAACCTACGTCTGCCCCCGCCTCCCTGCCCGCTATATCCGACCGCAGAGAGAGTCTGTGGAGGGCAGGTCCCCTACTTAATTGATCCATGGAGATTTCAGACCTAACCTTTCTCCTTGTGTCAGAGGGGATGAAAGAACCAGGGAAGATTAGAAAAAGAAAAAGAAAGAAAATGAAGGGCGGTGAGTGATGTGCTTCGTTTTAACCCTTAGCCTTTTGAGATGTATGTTCTATAAGAAAGACTAGAGCGGCTTAAGAAAATGTTTCGTCATTGGCCTCGTGGGAGCAAGGAAGCACCTATTGTATGATGAATCCCATTCTCCGGTCCAGTTTGACAGGTCCAAACGGATCAGTTTGTATCGAGGGCACAGGAAAAATATAACACACACCATGTTCTACTTTCCGCTCGTCTGTTCTTTATAGATGACGTTCAGCCGTGGGCTACCAACCAGGGACGGTTGTACGGAATGGGGGGGGGGGGGGCGCATAGACGAGGTGTCCCACCACAAAGGCTGTGCCGATGGCTTGTGGCCCCGGTGGAGGCTTGGGGATGATAAGAAGGCTCATTATCCACAGAATCAATGCGGCGCGGGTGATTAATGTCACCCCTAATCTGCTCTCTCTCTCTGTCTGTGCAGGACTGCAGGCGAGCCACAACGACCGGCAATAATATTACAGAGGAAAAAGGACATGAGAGCAAAGCGCTGCTCCTTCTCAATGTCTTGATGGGGAATTTGGGGGCAGTCGATTTGGATAACGTTCATGTTATGCACAGCTTGTGCAGCTAATGAGTAGAAAAGTGATATACAGTGCATTTAACTGTAAAATCCTTATATTAAAACACAGATGGGGACAGCCAAAACAGACAGGGGGGATTCCTTATCCTCTCCTGACACTTGCAAATTAGTGATAGTAGCAAACTTTAACCATATTGTGCCTATAAATTAATTTCAGCATTTGCCTGATGTTAGAATTGTTGTCAGATAATTGATATTCTGACACAAAGCCAACCAACTGTGTTGATGTGCACTTGAGATTACACTGAAATAACACATCAAACATACCCCTAAATGAAATGTCATACAATGGATGTATGACAAATGAAAGGAAACCCAAACATATTTCATCGTTGGTGATGATACTCTTTTTGAATCCATTTTAAATAAATGTAAGGTATCGGTTATAATGTCAGTTATATTGCTGTAGATGGTTAGCAAATTGCCCTCTACATTTCTTGAGCTTTCTGACCTTTGACCTTTCTGTTTAATCACTCCAGTCTGGTCTGTATAGACTATGCCTGGCCAAATTGACATCATATAGATGTCTACAATTTTTTATATCTCTTACAGACATTTCGTCTTGGTGACTCTATTGAGCTATTGGGTTACAGCTTTCATGGTTTCCATGATCACAGCTGCATTCTTCATGTCTGTTTTCTAACATTGAGGCTTTAATCCAAATTCTTCTACAGGTGATCAGTTTGTTCTGGTGTGTAAAGGCCATATGACACGGTTTCCATAATTTACATAATTTGATGTTTGCTAGGCACAATCACTTATCTGTAATGATCTGCAAATGGGAGCATTAATACCAAACCATGTCCAGCTAATCAGTTTCTCATTTGATTATTTCCTCTGTTGTATCCCCCTTTATTCTGTCATCTGACGGATTCTTGCACGTTGGGTTCATCCCACTGTTCTCCTCTCAGCTCGTTAGTCAGGTTCAGATAGTGAGAAAAGAAATACTGAACACACAGCCATTATTTACAGGATTAGCCAGATCTCAGCAATAACAGCTGCTGTTAAAGAACAACTAAGAGAAGACAAAAAAGCACACTGACCCTAATTACCCACTAATGGACCAGTGGGCTCTAATATCTAAATCCCCCATCTTTTTGTAATTGCTGCAAAATGCCTTGGCTTGTTCTGAAGGGGGTGGGTGTGTGGGGTGAATGACTCTCTCTCTCTCGCTCTCTTTTCCATTTAAAGCAATAAAAATGACGAGAGAGGGGTGCTCTTCACTTTCCTTTTGAATGCCTCTCCTGTGGAATCCCCCTGACTTCATTAACATCTCCTCTCTTTCATTTCCTTCTTGTACGGTGAGACAGAACGACTGTCCTGCAGCTGGCTGCCTCGCTGCTGTCGGCACGGCGACTCGGGCGATTAATTTCTCGCAAACGACTCGGTGTTTGAAAGGTGCTGTATTTGCATTAGCATTTATAATTACTTAATGACGAATCAGATATGGTTCAGTGCGGGGAAGTGAAAGAACATGCAGTGTGAAGCATGCATTTCAATTATTGCGGCTCGGGAAAGCATGTCCCCCATTGACCGTCCTGCAGAACCACTGCTTTAGCTGGTGAACAGTGGAGTGTATTATTATTGGGTGGGACCCTGAGAATTTTGCCCCCATCACTCCTGATTGGTTGGAAGAAGCCAAGGTAAATGGACCTGTTCAGAAACATTTGGTTTCCAGTTGGTTTTTCTGCTATTATTATTTGTAACATCATTAGCTCTGAATTCATCTTAAGAGAATTAACATTTTTTTATTTGCACTGCACTTAAAAAAAAAAAACACTACACAAGCAATATGAACATTTGAAAAGCAAAAGAAGAACCCGCATCAGAAATGATGCTGAACAAATCGAAACGTGTGCAGACAAACCTAAAAATTAATTCATAAATATCTTCTCTCAACTTTACTTTATGTTGTCCTGGTTATGATAAGAGGACTAATAAGACTGAGCCTCCATGTCCCGCTACTGGCACTTCAGTTCTGTGTTCGCCCATGTGCAGTGAGGCCAAACGTCATGAAGGGCAACAAATTTCAAACATGCTTGATATTCCCATGTCCAGCCGTTTGATGGTCGTGAATTTCTGCTCGTACATCGTGTACGCTGCACGATGCAAAATCAAACTGTGAATCGGCTGCACTCCAGGAATTATCGCACAACTGAAAGCAGCTCAGAAATGGCATAGAACGTGCATAGCTTGAGGTACTACATAATAAACCTGCGTGAGTTTCTGATTTTTAATCAAAACTTTAAGGGTCACGCCCTCAGCTCGTCACCTTCACCTATCTGCCCCAATTGGGGCAGTGGTGGCCTAGCGGTTAAGGAAGCGGCCCCGTAATCAGAAGGTTGCCGGTTCTAATCCCGACCCGCCAAGGTACCACTGAGGTGCCACTGAGCAAAGCACCGTCCCCACACACTGCTCCCCGGGCGCCGGTCATGGCTGCCCACTGCTCACTCAGGGTGATGGGATAAATGCAGAGGACAAATTTCACTGTGTGCACCGTGTGCTGTGCTGCTGTGTATCACATGTGACAATCACTTCACTTTATTTACTTTATTTACTTTATCTGTCCCTGCGTTACCCAACCCCAGCACTGTGTATTTAAGGACTTTTTTTTTTCTTTGTCTCATTGGGGCAAGGGTGGCCTGTCAGGCAAGGAATCAGATCCACAAACTGACAGTTCCAATATGGAACCAACAAGGAACCACCGAGGTCCCCTTGATCAAGGTATCGTCCCCGCTCCCCGGGCGCATGACTGCCCACTGCTCACCAAGGGTGATGGATTAGAATCACAGGACACATTTTGGGCTGAACTGAGGTTGTACTCCAGTTCCCCCATGAGCACTGGGCCATGGATAGATTTTTATTACATCTGGTGAAGTGCTCTCATAATTTGGTGCTTTATGTGAACTGGAATGGTTGATCTTACACTACCAAACAAGCCCCATGCTCAGAGCGTAGCAGTAGGTTATAAGCACCAGTTTGAAAATAGTGGCATGTATATTTAAAATTCCTTCATTCACCAACACATAGCTAGCTATATGCTGCTGCTTTATCACACATATTTCTTTCTTTCTAATTATGTCTGTTTTCCTATTTTGTTTCATAATACATATGATCAATCTGAATCTATATATTTATCTGACACATTGCATGTTATACATGCTTTGGTAGTGTCTTAAAGTATTAAACATACTTTCTAACAAAGTTTCTTTGGCCCTTTCTTTAGAAAACTGCTTCCTTTGCAATATCTGTTTAAATGAGGCCTCAGTAAAATGGACTCAGAAAGCGAGAGTATGTTGTGCATTAATAAGCACACACAGAAAGCCCCTAGCGGCAATGCCCGCACTGAGACATTTTTTAAATATCTCCCAGGGTTACCTTCATCTAAAACATTTTTTTCTGCTCCGCTGCAATTCATACTAATTGTGAGGTGGTTCATGGTGGAGTGCACTTTCCAAGGCCCGTGCTGAGAGGGATTGTGGTCGTTCGGCCCGGCGCACACAGCACCTGGACTTTACAAAAGGAGAAATGTTCTCATAAGAACACTCGTTTTCACACCCTTGACGTATAATGAGCGTAAGTATACTCTTCATGTTCCTTGAACTTGATCCAAACACAAAAATTAAACAGTAACTTGATACTTTGAATTAACGTAGATGGAGAATAAAAAATAACCTTCAATGAAATTTATGAGTAAAACGTATAATACATCTCCACCGTGAGAAACTGAAGTTATATGCGTCAATGAATATGAATAAGGTTTACAGAACTATTAAATACGGCACATTTTACAGATGAATTTGCAGTTTTGCCATTTTTTGTTTGTTCTATTGCTCTATTTGAATATGTTTTCAATAATACATGTTGACACAGTTGAGTTTCCAGTTGACTCATGATGCTTGTAGATTCACTCAGACTCCTGGCTCTGCCTTTATTTGAAACCCACAGCGTTGACTGCTGGGTAGTGGAAGCATCTTCAGAGCGATCGATAGAAATTTCTGAACTTCTAGCCCATGAAAAGTAGCACTGGGCATCAGTCATGACTCTCAAACAGTTTGGCAAATTCAAGATTGTCTGTTTGCAATCATGTTGGCTGAGCCACAAATTTGAACAGTTGTAAATCTCAAGTGAATTCATTTAAGATTGCTATTGAATTCCTGCTTTTTATGAAGATGGAAGATTCAAATCATGCAATACCATGTAGTTAAATGAGGAATTATTGTTAATAACACAATCTACAAGATTTACCCGCTCAGCTCTGGGCTCCTGGCTGGATTCTCATTCATGCTGGGGAGATGGGGACCCCATGTAAAACGGGGACTTCGGCTGAGTTAAGCGCTGTAATCAGAGGATGGTTGGGGGGTCTCTTCTCGCCAAGTTGCCATGTAATCACTTGATGACCATCCCACAGTGCAGCCAAAAAAAAGCAGGGCTTGGCAAACACTAGATCTGGCCTGGAGCTGAATACAGTTCAGGCTAAAATTGTACTGGGGTACCTGTAATGCAGTCAATGCTTCTAAACGTCACATTGTAATAATTCTCTATTATAATAGAGAAATTAGATTACGTAATATCAAGCAGGAAAAAAAAACAGAAATGTGGTTTTGGGGTGACAGCAAATAGAATGGCAGAAAATGGAACAAGAGAGCAAGTGAGAGAAAAGAAAATGAGCTGAAAAAAGGGGCAGGGGAAGCAAAGTCTCCTTCACCCCCGAAGACGGGGGGTGGGTGTCAGTCGTTGCCTTTGTTGCCCATTGAACCATGGATGTGGATGGACACACTGGTCGGCCTGACCTTAAACTCGGCAGACATTAGCGGCCTTTTGTCTCCCCCCCCCCCTCGCGCGCATTAAACCGACCCAGGCGAGAAAAGAAGACGTATGATAATGCCCTGTCCAGCTGCAGCGCCGCCACCGCGGCCGCAAACAAAACACTCTATAAAGGGCCCGTGGAGGCAGAGGTAAGGAGATACATCAATCAATTAACAATTACCCTGCCGCTAATCAAGCGTCCCCGGCCTCTGCACAGCGCCTGCTTTGTACTCCACTTGGCAGCATCAATTAAATTCTTAAGGTTAGTCTATTGAATTTCTGGGATAAAGCATGTGCGCAGGGTGTGCATGGTGCATGGGTGGGTGTGTGGGGGTGGGGTTAAGTAAATATGAACTGTAATCGAATCCCCCACAAATAGGTAAATACACTCATTTACAGTACTTAATTGGCAGTTTTTCTTTTTGTATTAAATGTTTATATTACTTTTTTTATAAAAAATAATTTATTTATCTAACTAAATAAGCCAGGTGTGTACTGTGTTGGGCAAGATTCATTCATTGTGCATATGGATTTGACTGAATCTATTCAGGATAAGCCATAAATGCAGCTTAGTACAGTTAAAAAAAAAAAAAGTGAAGTTTTGTGCAAGTATAACTATCTGATCACCGTAATTATTTTGTAAACCAGAGCCAGTCCGTCATTGCCCACCCCTTTATCAGTTATATGAAAAAAGTCTGCAAACATAAGCTCTCGTGCAGTTATTGCTGATCGATATGTCGAGGATCAGAAATGTGCAGCGGGGCCGCGATCGCTGCCGTTGTAGTCTGTCCCCCCACTCACTCACCCCCCCAGAGAAAGCCTATTTGTAATTTAAACCAGAGGCCCAGTGAATTTGATAAGGTGCCATGGCTGCACCCTGAAGGATGTGGTAGACTGCTGACTCGAGTTCTATTTCCTGAAATGAAACTTTAACGCGTTGACCCCGGGACCTCGCTGCCTTGTCTCCGAAGACCCCGCTTCCTGAACCACTTATCTGTGTGATTGCTTTGGACACTGATCTTATTAAAT
This sequence comes from Denticeps clupeoides, assembly GCF_900700375.1. Lineage (NCBI taxonomy): Eukaryota > Metazoa > Chordata > Actinopteri > Clupeiformes > Denticipitidae > Denticeps > Denticeps clupeoides. The sequence goes on along the minus strand of NC_041721.1, from coordinate 17,491,675 downwards.
CATCATGAATCATCAATTAAGATGTGACCACCAAAAAAAGGACAAAGAACAAAAGTTGAAGGGTGGCTCAGCTGGGATTTGCAGACAGGTTTGACTTTGAGGCAGGAAATCCTGTCTGCCCCCTTTTTCTCCCACTTTACATTCTTTTATTCATTTCCACCCTGTGATAAAAGGATGGATGTCTGTATGGTCTGAAAATATTGTGGTACAGATGTCTTCAGCTTAGTGTGTCTTGCCAGAGAAGGTCTACTGGAGCTGTTCTGCAGATGAAGGAGATTCCATTTGAAGGAAATGGTGTCTGATGTCCTTGGTAAAAGGCAGACAGTGTTCAATGCGGCAACCCGGCATTTTCACAATGACGCCTTGTTCTGCTCACTCTCTTGTCTTGTTAGGGAACCTGCTCTTGCCATCGTGCACCAGCATCATCATCTGAGCTTCACATGAGGGAAGACTATTCTCTGTAATATTTCTTGTTGCCAGATATGTGATTAACTAACTTGACAATCAATTTTTCAAAAAACATCACTTCCACTGTCTTCTTTCCCTCCTTTGCTCGTGAACAAACCCCTGACCTCGTCCCCCAACCAAAACCAAGCGTGCAAATAGTTTACCAGCAGACCATGCAGCCTTCAGGACTCTTGATGCAAAACAGCGGTGTGCACACGGACCCACCCTAACCAGCAGGATGGGATAACGTAGATCCCTCTGTACATAGCATGTGCCATGGCTGTGTACAGAATTGTCTGTGTTTCCGCGTGTGGAGTCGCTGGAGGACAGGGGCCAAATTGAAACCCAGTAAATCTTGTTGGACCTCCTTCTACGCTCTACGTTGGGAAGCTGTTGTCTTTGCCTCCAGGAACCGCATCCTGATCCAGAAATGCAAAGCTGCCGGCCGACCAGCTGTAGCCTGGCGGGCAGAGCTCAGAGTTGCGGCTGGAACACCAGGCCGGAGCGCCACATACAAACTCCGAGAACAGGGCGAAAGCAAACAAGGTGTTTACTTTATTTCTTTGGGTGCGACCCTCCTCAGAATGGATTTTTTTTTTTTTTTGCTCCAGCTGTGTTGCCTTTTGGCAGAGCACAGATTTTCCGGTAGCACAAGCCTGAGATGGGCCCCTGCATTCGGGTGTCCGCCTTCCTCGCGCCTCCCGTGGCGTCTCCCACTGTCGCCGCACCCAGATGAGACCGCGGAGCCCCGGGACATGGAGCAGCGGAGAGGGGGGTGGGGGCGGCGGGAAGAGAGAGATTGCTCGCAGCTCATTTCTCCACACATGAGCCCATCTGCACAGCGCCCAGGGTGGGACAGCACCACTGCACTCCACCGAAATGACAAAAATAAGAAGAAAAAGCCAAAGCCAACGCCAGCACCACAGGAAGCCAAATGAGATCCCATGAATCCCAGCAAGGCTATTATTCTTCCAGAAAGCCTTTAAAAGGGCCATTTTTTTCTTCTCATGATGGAGGCTTGTTGGGTTTTTTTTTCTTCCATCGAGACTTAAGTTGACTTTAATGTTACAAAGAAGCTCTTGAATTTCATCTTACAATGTGTGTTTTTTTTTAAGGTCAGCTTATATGAATTTTCTTTTTTTTTTATTTATTTTTTCGTTCTGACTGAGTTAGTCCCATCAAGACGCCTCACCATGGGGCAGGGGCCCTAAAATTGTCTGCCGATATTGTAATATTTACTGTTAGCACCTCGGGCTGCATGTTACGCTCCGCATCTGTTCCCATGCGCTATGCCGCCGCCCCTTTACCCCCAAAGGCTGGCGGTGGCCCCTCAATGCAGAACGGCCACGCTCTTACTGGGGTAGAGGTGTGCTCAAATTGATCACGGCACCGGCCAATAATTCATTGTGAGGGAGCTGATGTGCCGGTGTGCATGGAAAGCAAGTGGGGTGCAGGAGGGGCCGGGAGGGGGCAGGCGCCCTCTGCATGCTAATCAAGCCAGCCGGCCAATGGCGACCCGGGGACAGCAGTCAGGTGACGTTGTGTTTATCCCTCTGATAAATGGCGGGTCAAGTGGGGTGGCGCGTCCTGCCACATCCCTCAGCGTCGTGTCACGCCGCCCTCACTCTCTCCTGCACCCTCCTCCGCCCCTTCCCTTTCCCCATCGCTCTCTCTCTCTCTCGCTCGCTCCCTCCGGCCCCGCCCCCAGAAATTTCTCAGCCAGTGGCGACACAACGTTCGCTGCACCGTCAGCAAAGTCAAGATGCTGACTTCTGCTGCCACCTCCCCAACTCTGAACGCAATTAACTTTGTAATTGCATTTGTTTTAGACAAGCATGGGAGCGATTATCAAAGCCGGCCCGGCTCCTGCAGGCGTATACCCTGCATCCTCTTACCCCCCGGCCAAAAAAAAAAACCCACAGGGCTTTCATTCTGCCTCTTTGAAATCAAAAATTCTTCTCCCCTTTCCTTTGTAAGCACTTTTCTTAAAACAGGAGAACTGGACAGATGTGGGCATCCTTTACAATACCTCATAAGCATATTTATTGTACATTATGTGCTGTGTGTAAAGCATTTTAATGCATTTTAAAGTGTCTTATAATGACATTCAAATGTTTGTAACTGCTATGATGTGTAAATGGATTAGAGGACGCCACAAAACACAGATTGTTACAGGGCTGTCTGATTTTGTTATCTCATAATACAGGAATTATTGTCTTATAATAGATATTATTGTGTAATAGCTAAGACATGAAAACACATAAATTTGCTCATAATGCATTATGAGGGGTGTTCTAAATAGTGTTACTATAATTTGCTTTCATTCTTAGCCAAAAATAAAAAAATGTAGAACTGCCGTGTGGTCATAGTGAAACCTTTACAATTACAATTTAACCTACAATTACCTTTTCCTAGTTATGTCATTGATCCAGTTGATTTATATAACATTTTGTCAGAGTGAGTAGAGCTGGGCTTTGATTAAATATGTGTAATTTTTTGCGGCCATGTCCTCTTCTTATTATTTGCACTGTCAGCATTGGTCACTTGGCAGTTGCAGAGTTACCTAATGCTGTAATCAAACTGTGACAAAACATGCTTAAAAAAACAACTTCAATTGACATGTAAATAAAAAAAAAAGGAATAAAATGTACCATGGCAAAGAAATACAAATGTTAATATTAATCAGGTGACTGTTGAATAACTGTTGAATTATAAACCCAGGATCTAAATTCATGTTGCAGCAGATTTGATTGTTCAATGAAAAACACACCCAGACAATATTTGCATCACTTGCAAATCATCTTGTTGTCTTTTTAAGATCCACAAGTTCTCTTGTTTACTTGTCACAGTTGCAGCAAATCCCCAGGGGTGCAGATAATCTCACTTGCTCTATTGTATCTAGCGTAGCGTTCTTGCAAGTGCTACTCTGTGAACTGAAAAGAGTCTGCCATAGTAATTACAATATTTGGATAAGAGAAAATTGTAAAAAGCGAACACTGTTGTACTTTTTTGATCTTGGGATTTGCTTTTTATATCAAATATTTAAAATATTGCGACGCGACTTGGGGTGGAGCAAATGAAAATTCGCCTCAGTTTTGCAGACATTCTTAGAATCTGTATTCCTTGCTTGTTTAACTCCTTTAATTTCCACAAAGCACCCCAACGCTTCATCAGACCTCCATCCACCCCTATCCCGCACACCGCAGCTCCATCCTTTCACGTTGACTTTAAATAAAAGGCCAATATTTTCCGCCCCCGTTTTTTGTTTAATTGAAATGCAAACTACATTTGTGGTCGGGCCAGAGAATTGGCAATATTCTTTTGCCCGGGAAGATAAAAGCTCTTTTTTTCTGTTTCTGTGGCTATCGGCTTGGTCATGTGTGTAATTGCCTGATGGAGCTCGAGCACCTCAAATGCACCAATGTAAATATTAAAGAGCGAACTGGCCTAAAAAACTCTGTTCAAACAATACAGGTTCGGTTTCTCCTCACTTGTCCAGCTACATCACGTTTTGGAAGCCGTTTGGTGAGGTATGAGGACGATAACTTTAAATAAGGTCCAATTTCTCCTCAGTTGTCCAGCTAAACCATGTTTTGGAGGCCATTTGGCGAGGTATGAGGACGAGGAGCATTTACACGAGGGGATGATGGAGAGAAATGAGAACATGGGAGGAACAGAGGAGAATCGCATAGATCAGACGGACTTCTTATTAGTATTGATTGGCGTTAAGGTAATGCCAGGGTGAAGGCCACCTCCTCTAGATGTCCTGCTGTAACCTTGACCTTGGGCCAGCACCAGACTGCTGACCCCCGACCCCATGGGCCGACCCCAGCAGTGGCGAGGCGGGGTGACAGCCGGTTAGAGGAGCGCTTCGACTCGCCGCTCTCCAAATGAGAATTGACTTTTCTCCTTCCCTCCCTGGAAGCTGGAAATGTGGGTTAAAGTATGTCAATAATGTTTCACAAGAACAATTTCTCCCAAGAATTGTACCTCCGTGGAATGTTTTAACATTTACCCGTTGCGGAGAGGGAAGGGGGGGCTGTGCCAGGCACTTGAAAGGAGTTGTTGGCCGCTAACTGCTGGCGCGCTATTGATCCGGCCATTAAATTGCGTGCGCACACACTCGGGCCAGCGTTGAGATTCAGGCGCAGGGCACCGGGAGCGTCACTAGCGCGATAGCTGCTCTAATAGTAATTGCTTTCGATCCCACTCCCCTCAGACACATGATTTACTGGGTCCCGTTGATGAATGGTTGACATGAAAATATTTTGGAAAGATAGATGCCCAGCAATTTTTTAAACACCCCGTCCCGTCCCCTGTCCCTCCCTTCACCCACAGCACCTCCGTTAGAAAAAACGGGGACGGCAGCCAGGGGTTTTTAGGCGGGCCGAGCCCCGAAAAAAAGGAGGGAACTTCATTAATATTGCAAACTAAGAAAGCCGTTGTTAAACATGAGAGTCGATCATTTGGGAAAGGACACCGGGCCATCTCCCGCCACACTTCATCACTGCCGCCCAGCTCAATAGCTTCACAGGGAGGAGCGAGGAAGGATGACTCTTTCAGGGAGCCGCCTGTAATTACTCCAGATGGATTACGGCAGGGAAAGCTTGTCCCTCACCGAGCCGGCCAGGTGCCATCAATTCTAGAATCTTCCACTCCACCCCATCCCCTCCTCCCGCTTCACACCCAAGCGCATTATTCACGAGTGTGTACAGGACAGATTTAGACTCCTAATAAACTCGCAGCATTTTTTCATGATGCTGATTGATTCCCTGGTCCATCAGAAGGTCAGGATTTTTTGGCAGAACTCCGTAATGGCGCCATCAAAGCATTTGCATTAATGTTCTTCAAAACAATGTCGGAGATAACAATTTAGTGCGTGCAAAATGGCACTACATTTGTCATCACCTTCAGGACCTCCTTCCATAATGTTGCTCTTCATGTTCCACATGCTTGTACAGTATATAGTCCATGCTCCATGTCACTTAAATGCTTTGGTAAAAATTGTCAGCTTTCAAAGGGTTTCTCATATTTTTGTTCTGTATGATTTCCTATAGCTTTAGGCATATATAGTTGTAGATCTTCTCTCTCTTCTCATCACATTTAAAGTGTATGGACCACTATTTTCAAAATGGATCTAAAACTGGGCTCACTTGTGTAAGGTCAAAAGTGTCCACAGGATTTTACCCAAATATGTAAAACTGGAATTAATTTCTTAGATATATGTGTTTTGAAGAAGTGAAACTAAGTAACTAAGGTGCTTAATTATTTCTGTCACCCAGAACACTAATGGGAGGAGTCTCACACATGCTACTTTCTTGTTCTGGAATTTTAATTTTAAAGGATGGCTTTGACCTGTATCTCTATATCTCTGTTTGTAATAAACTGTCCTGTATTTGAATATTTCTGACAATTTCATCATCATATTATTATTATATTTAATGCCGTTTAAATGCCATCTAAATCTTCAGGAACCCACTCTGCTGTGTCCCTTCTCTGATTTTCACCTTCCCCCCTCCATGCTCTGGCTGTAGGTAGCACTTGTGCAGTTCATTAGTGGAGATCTGAATCTCTAACAGAACACTTTTTATCTGTTCCTCCATACAGGCCAATGCTAATCCTGTTTACGGCTGTTTTCTCACTGAAAAACAACCCAGGCCACCATCCATTCCCAAAGACCCAGTTGTCCTGTCAATAGCCTAAACACTACAACACACATTTATGTCACAGTCTATGTAATACAAGAGCAGTGTTCCAGTGTGCCAATATGCACCTGTCACTTATATTGTTAGGACTTTTTCAGCAATATGCAGCTTTCGAGTATATCAGAGTGCAATGGAAATATTAAACACAACATGGCATTGTCCTCCCAGGTATAGAAGTCTTTGATCATAAATAAGCAATTAGAATAGACTTTTGTGAAATATATTGCCTTTATCTACATATGTTGATATTTTAATACCATGATGAAAGAAAACACTACGCTGTTCTTTTACAATAACCTATGGAGTTCCTTAGGATTAAACCCTCAGTCCTGTTCAGTTCTTTTTTCATTGTAGCAATGATTGCACCATATGTATTAGCAGTAAAAATTAGCATATGTAGAGTAATAATAATAAATCTGACAAAAACTATGTTAAATGATATACAAGGTGAAGTCTAACTGCAAAAGGTTCCTCTCTTCCCAAAAATTCTGTGCTCTTCAAAACTTTCTACAGCCCTTCACTGCAGCACTCTGCCATCAGGCTTGGCAGGAGACCTCCACCACACTTGCCACTGGTTCAAAAATCAATCAAATCAAAAATGCAGAATCAAAAATCCCTCTTTGGAAAAGGCCAGTGCAACCCCTCTGCAAACATGTTTGCCTATTTACACTTGAAAAGTGCACTCCAAAAAATTTGGTCTCTGTATGTCTTTGCCCTACTTCATTTTGACAGGGTTGCCTGGCCAGCTCACAAAACGTATAACTGAAAAAGGTCTACATAAATGTCTTTAATATTTAGTTTTTAGAATCTCGGTTTGATAATGCCTTGCTTATCATGCGCAACAAATATAAATGACAATTAAACGAATCGGTACACAGAGGCTCTCTGCACTTAAAACCTAGTCAGGGCAACTGGCTTAGGAAAAAAAAGCTCCACTCCAGGTTGACCTTATGTTAGATTGGGATTGCATTCAGTCTGCCAGGTGAAAGCTGTTTTTTCTTTGCTTTGAGAGAGTGTTTATTTGAACCAACTGGCCCATTGGATTGTGTCCAATCATTTTTGGATAATCAAGCACTGTAATGTCGGGTGTAGCACACATCATAACACTCATCAACATATAACTCCTCAGTTGATGAAAAAAAATGTAAACTGCACGTCTAATGGATTTTTTTCGAGCTCGTAAGAGGTCTGGTGACAACCACGGCTCTTTGATTAATGGACGCCAATTTTTATTTGTTTAAACAAACAAACAAACATGGACAAGTGCGTTGATTCACCTATACCTGGTCAAGTGTGAACCTCCACTACACGATTCCATAAAGACCGATCCTAACGCTCAAGCATCTACTGTTCACTTAGTGGGCTTCACTAGGGGTTTTATTCACTCAAGGGTAAATGATCCATAAAAGCCACATTTACCCGATTTAATCAAGAAATGTGTCATTTAGGCTGAACCAGGCTCATGTACAACGTTGATACGGATCAACGTTAAGTAGAATTTTTGCTATTTAGATTTGATATTCACGCCTCCTCATATTTGATTTAACACTCAAACAAAGCTGTATAATGTGCATGCAAAGAAACATTTTTCATATTAGCCTTTTGCTAAATTTAAATACCCTTTACTCTTACCTATTACTGAGTACCTATTGCTCTTTGAGCAAAATGTTGCTGTGCAAGGCCTTGGGCCACAATATTCTAACTCACTGTGGCATCTTACAAGTTTGCTGAAAGCCACTCTAGTGTTGGTACTATGGTGGTCATAAGAAAGGCATTTTTGGTTTTGAGTACCTTTGGCCCTGCTCCAGGTATTTTAGGATTATAACCAGATGCGTCTGTGAAGTCTATTCTTTGTTTATATTTTGTTTTTTAGAGGTTGACATTTTTTTGCCAACAAGAAATATGCCTTTTACGAACACAACCGCACAAATTGAAATAAAATGTCAGCCTGGCTGAATATTTATCAGGCAATATGGACAGCATTTGTGCTCCCCTCATTAAGTTAAGCGCAAGGCTGACTATGAAGGGATGACAATTTAGCAGCAAGGGTAAACACGATGGATTTGCCTGGCAGAGGCTGCCAAAGTATTAGCAAGGGGTCTAAAGGAGCAAGGAGAGGCAGTGAAATATTTATGGGAGTTTGATTTGGATCAGTCCCCGAGGATGAGGCACTGAAAACATGCAATCTGCGGATAGCCAACGGCATTCCAGTGAAGAGGTCAGGCCCATAGGTTTTTCTTTACATGAAAACAAGACGTACAAGGAAGAGATAGAAAGAGAAGACGGAGAAATATATGCTAGGCACCTGGGAGTGTAGGTTTTGGACTTTGCTGTATTATAGATTTTCTCCTCTTCCTGCATCTTTTCTTAAATGCATTTTTTTTGTTTATCTGTCTTTCAGACATCTTCCCTCATTTTCCGTGGATCAAAAATCCATTTAAGATCATCCATTCAATATTAAATCTGGCAGGTACTTGTATACACAACAAACTCAATTTGGTGCTGCGATTTTGAGACCTTCCATTGCCATATAAATGACTAACATCAAAGCTGGGCTATTTTATTTTTAAACCTGCACCAAAGCTAAAGGTTTTATATCGTCTTGTCAGCTTTGCAGGATTGATCATATCATTCTCATTACATTATTTAAGCCATTTTCTTTACATGCAGTAAAGTGCTTCCTTCCATCTCAACATGTGTAGTACATTATTTCAAAGTAACTAAAGTGTTGTAGTGTGGTATAATTTATAAAAAAAAAATTTGACTCGAGAGTAAAAACAAACTAATGCAATAACAATTTTCCTGTTTATGGCTGCCACCTAAAATCTTATATGGTGTTTATATGTCTTTATTCCCTTATAGTACAGTAGAATCATAGTATTTATTAAAAAACACAACCAATATGTCCAGGAAAGTAGAGATGTGGCACAGATTGAAGAAGTTTGGTTTTAAAGAGCCCAAGGCAGATAGGTAAAGGAATATTTATATAATATACAAATATGCATATTTGAAGGTGAAAGAGACAGATTACCTCATTTCACCAAAGCGATACATATTCACTTGTTATTTATGTGCAAAATTCTCACTAGGAACAGTTTACAACATAAAATCAGTTGACGGCTACAATGATATTCTCACATAAAGTACAGTACCAATAATCTACAATATTCTGGGGTTTTTCCTCTTTTGTAGGCCCAAAACTTCACATGATGTAATTATGGACCCACTAGTCTTCCCAGCCATGACCAGACATAATCGATAGGCCATCAGACAACAGGTCAGAGACCACAGGTCAGAGGTCAAAGGGCGTTTTGCTTCGAACCATGTGTGCATGTCTGTATGGGTGCACTTGAGACAGAGGTGAAAGACGCCGCTGGCCAATTCTAAACCTTTAAAAACATTGACCAGGGCCAGCTGAAACAAGATGATGCCTAAGTTTAAAATGAATTAACAGCTTCAACAGGGATGTGACATGACCTATTGATTAGGATCACACTAGGTCTGAGGAAACGACCCCTTAAACAATTACATTTTTAATTGTCTCATGCATTGTTAGCATTAATGATGTAACATTTCCTCATTAGCAATTAAACCTTATAAAGACACAATCAATGACCCATACTGTGCCACCATCTAGCCATGCTAAGTTGTTTTAAATAATTATTTTTCAATATTCTCCCTAAATGTCTTCCCTTTTCTGACTTATACAGTGATTTGAGAAACTTTACATGCATCTACTACATAAAAATACATTAATCTGTATAAAGAATTGTTAAAATATACTTATTTATTGACAATGAAAGTGTAAGTATGTATACATATTGACTACTAAAATTCTGTTTCCACATACAGTATGTTAATACGCATGATTATTATTCATATTAGGAATATTAAACTATATGTACTACTAAAAAAAAAAGTGGACTAACTTTTTCACTTCACTCAATTGCCTGTCAATCTGTTTTATTTCTGTGCTGTACAAAGAAAAATGCCATCAATGACAGTCAATAACATTTCCACCAAAACCTACAGGAGAGTTAAAAATTATGAGCTGATTAAAATGTATATACACCAGCATTCCTGGTATTCCCTGTCCGTAAAATGTTTTTCCTGTCATGTTCTGTGTTTGTGATCCAATCCACTGATGATTTCTCAAACTCACCAATGGCTGGACATGCGGATGCTGAACTCTGCCCCTCACGCTTGCAAGGGTCCCTTTCCTCCACATCCATCTTCAGCCACGTCCACCCTTGAACTACTCCCATCCCCTCCCTCCACCCGGCCCACCTTCCTCCGGCTCTACGTGATTGCGGTGAAATATGTGCAACTTCTCATTTAAATTAAGAGGCCCTGAACCATGAAGAGCACCACAGGTATCCGGCACAGCGGCGAGGCGGGCTGCGGCGTCGTGGACCCCCATTCCATACTGCTCCGGCTGCACACGATCATAGCCATTCGTCTGTAACATATTAAAAAGAGAGGAAATAAATTACTGGGCCCCTGATGAGTTATGGGCTACATCGGCCGGGATATGATGCTTATTGTCCGTTGCTTGTTTTTTTTTCTTTTGTGCAAGAATGAGACTTCACTGTAAATTCAGCATGATCTTTTGCAACTGGGGCTAATTGCGCAACTATGAAAGTACAGTAAAGCAAAGTCTTCATGAGCCTTCATGAGCAATCTGTAACGTGATTTTCCACAATACGCATTTAAAAAATATGGATGAAAATACTCAAATGACTAATATTCAGTAAACTTGCATGTTTCATTTGCCCTGTGTTTATTCTCCCACCTGCACTGCACTGTCAGCACACCAGGGAGATCCTGCCACCATTGGCTGTGCCTGTGAATGCCAGGCTTTCTGAGTTTATTGGACGCTGCTTTTTTTGTTTAAACACAGGAGAGGGAGGGAAGAAGAAGGCCAATGACATGCAGAAGAAGCGACAACTATGTCAAGAGGCCACTGTGTTCCTGGCCAATGCCATCTTAACTTATTGCCCCAGCTCTATCTATCTGCTTGGTGTTCATCTGAATCATCATTCTTTTCTTGGTGTTGGGACAGTACGTTAACTACTAAAAGGACTTGGGGTGGAACTGGACTTGATTTAGTTGTTCATGATTGGTGAAGACAAGTATCTAAATGAGGTGATTTTAATCATTCCTAGTTTCAAAGTATCTAAGTATACCGTATCAACTGTATACTGTGCAAGGATAAGAATAGTGCAATTACATTTTACATTACATTTACAGCATTTATCAGACGCCCTTATCCAGAGCGACTTACAATCAGTATTACAGGGACAGTCCCCCCCTGGAGCAATTTAGGGTTAAGTGTCTTGCTCAGGGACACAATGGTAGTACGTGGGATTTGAACCCGGGTCTTCTGGTTCATAGGCGAGTGTGTTACCCACTAGGCTACTACCACCATACAATTATGTATTTTTGCTAGGGTCTGAATTACAAATGCAGAAATAAAATGAATAGATGAACTGAATGAATTATTACGCTGAATAATTATTCACCATCCAAGTGAAACTAAATATAAAATAATTTAGTGTGTATCACAATTGTTCCATTGTTATTTTTTTCTCGTTTAAAATATACCGGTTTGGTGTGGCAGTGTTGAACAGGTCAACAACAACAAAAAAACCTAGTAGCAGCACTCCGTCTACAAATAACTGAGAGCTAGGCGCAAACAAATAAGTTCTAATGCAGTGATTAAGTTACACCGGTAAACAAAACGGGGAGGGAAAAAAATCCATAGCAAAGTAATGAGCTGAGGCCACTTGCAAGAGAGTAAATATTGGCGCAGTTAATAAATCTAATCCAACGTCCAATTCAATAAGAAGAGAGCGGCCCTGGTATTCTTTTCCAGCGGGTGTCATGTTGCAGGTTTAATACATGGCTGAAAGTGCGTCTTTCCATCCCTGACAGCAGGTGGGATGGATTTGGCAGCAAGTGGACATTTCGACCTTGAAGCTGATTTAAGCAAGTTTGACAAGAACATTCTGATGGCTAGATGACTATGGCATCTCCAAACCTGCAACTCTTGGGGATGATCCGGGTATGTAGTGGTCCAGGGAAGGGAAAAATGGTGAATCGTCCCAATATCTCAAAAGTCTGATGTTGTACATGATGTTTTCTTGGTGGCAACAGGATTTATGATGCATTTGGTGTTTTTTTTTTTCTTCTTCAGACCAAAACCTGTTTGAGTGAGATGGAGCCTTAGTGAACTAATGAATTTGCATATTGTCACCATATTTTTAGTCCAAGGTGTTTAAGCTCCTTTTTGTCCGCAGGGAGACAAATGTCTCAGAATAAGCCCACAGGGTTAACACTCGCCATGCTCACTCCTGGCATGCCGCAAACTATACCACAAGGAAACACTCTCCTCCAAAATGAATTGTATCACATGAAATAAGGAAATTGTGAGTTAACTGGGACTCCAGCAGAAGTGCACAACAAGTCACATTTCACGAAAGGCAAGGAACTTCAGAAACACCTTCAATGGCAGTTTTCCCATTTCCTTTCTCACAAAGGAACCTGTGCCAGCTCTCCAAATTTAGAAAGCAGCATGTGTGCATGACACACACTTACACATTGCTCCCTAATAGCTGACATTTTCCCTGACGTTGCCCAAATACCGTCTGGATGCCACTGCAGGTTGTGAGGACCTGAAGAAGGCACTGTAAGGTCACCGCTTGTTTCAGAAATCAGCATATGGGCCTGTCCACCAACCACCATCAGAAACAGGCCTAATGAGGACCCAATGGGCATAGAGCCTCCTGGAATAAATATACGGACATGGAGACGTGGACACATACAATATACTGGAGATGTCCTGTGTCTGTGGTTTAACCTTTAATATACGTTGAACACTGTAAGATGGGCGATTCCAGGTCCATGAATTATCACATGTTAATAAAGACTAGACCCCCCCCCCTCCATCAGAAACAAAGACTGTCATCAAGTGGCCAAGGGGGCAGCAAATGGCCTGATGTCTTGTTGGGGGGGATGACTACTCTTTTTCTGTATCTGGTGCCCTCTCTGGACAAAGCAAAAAACATCAAAGGACTGATTGATCTGTGGCCACATGTCCAGTACAGTGGAAGAGTTCAGACCTCATTCAGGGAGTTCTCTTCATGGCTGATCTCTTTTCCTTTCCCTCCTGCTTCTCTAAGGCTCAGGCTTCTTCTCTGGAGTTTGGCCTCTTGCTCTTTCTCTATTCTTCCATCACTATCTCTTTCTCCTTTTCGCTAATTTGGGTTTTTCTGTAACACTGGTACCATTTTACATACAATATTTGTATTTAAATGTAATAGTAATCTTCCTATGATAATACATTTGAAAATGTTTATTCCTGTAATTTCTAGTGTGCCATGCATCTAGTGTGACATGCATAATGAATGGAGTCATAATTAACACAAACCCTGCATGTCTGATGTCCGCCCTCCACCGCAGAGGCAGATGCTTTTTACAATTCTGAGGAATCAGCACCACAGACAGCTCCCCTATACGATTCAATGAATGCCATAACACCCGGTTTTGTCAAGAAAGGAAATAACACAAACACACACATTCACACACACTTTGTGGGCAGTGGTGGACTAGTAAACGGAAGGTCGCTGTTTCCGCAAGGTGTCACTGAGGTGCCACCGTCCCCACACACTTCATGGCTGCCCACTGCTCACCAAGGGTGGTGGTTTAAAAGCAGAGGAAACATTTCGTTGTGTCACCGTGTGCTGTGCTGAAGTGTTACACAATGACAATAACTTCACTTTCACTTTTTTTTTCACTTTATTGCTGTTCTGTGCAGTTCAGTTTATCATCAGATAATATTTTGTGCACGTTTTGGTACATTTTGGAAGCAATTTAATGATGAAGCGATCAGATATCTGGGTTTTCAGGAGATCATCACTGAAACAGCCCACGTGCTACATCTCTCCCTTTTCGGCAGCCCGGGTCGGGTGTAAATCAGCGCGTGCTGAAGGATGCCTCCTCCTGTGTTTGTGTGCGCGCACAACTCGCGTGCCTTTGTTGGTAATAAAATATTAGCCAGTGTTTTCAGAGAATCCGATGTAATTAATGTTCACCACGCTTTATTGGCAGATCCCCCACACTTGTTGCCATTCAGCGAGTGTAAATATAAGTGGCTGAGTGAATGACAGACGTGGGGTATTGTGCATCTGCTTGACTGTAAATTAATACCGAAGGAGGCTGAAGTTAATTCAGTCTCCTCTCAATAGAAGCCTGTATCTGTATCGCCTCGGCAGCTGCGCCAGGCTCTGCCGACAATGCCGTCTTTACCCACAATGCACTGCCGCTCTCCCGCGTATCTCCTCGGCGTGCATATTGAGGGCCTGTTTTCTTCTCCGCCCTTCCTCTTCGTCACAATGTTGTTGTGATTCTGCCGTGCCATTATTTTTTAAACTGATGACGCGTTGAGTCAAAAATACTTATCCGGCGTTCAACAGTCGATGTATAAACACACTTCCCTCTAAATTGGACGGTGGGAGGAAATCGCTGTGTCATGTGATCCTCTTACAGGTGCATCTTCTCCCGACGCGCTCCTCCAACGGGTGAACGCAAGCAGATGCGGCGAAGATTGCCGCAATATTGCAGCTCTTGAGGCCAGGCCTGGTGCATGTGGTGTCTCGGTCTCTCTCTCTCTCTCTCTCTCTCTCTCTCTTTTTTCCGTTCCTCTCTTCCCCGTTCAGATGTTGTGGCAATCGTAGGAACCTGCGCGGCCGTCACAATGCCGTGCTCTAATCAAAGAGCAGACAAAAGACCTCTTTCATTTTCGTTCTGTCTTTTTTCTTCTTCTTTTTATTGTGTGTGTGAGTGTACGTTATTATACGTTTCGATTTCGCTCATGTCTGCGGTGCTGGTGCAGTAATTTTACATTGAATGAGATGCTGGTGATCAAAGTTGGACGAGTCTTTTTGATTTTTTTCCCTTGCAGAATAGCCAGCCCTCCTTCTGCGGTGCCTTTTGAACATCTTAGGTTTAAGAAAATGTGTAAAAAAATGCTCCCCTGCATTCCTCTTGTAGATATTCCCAGAACATCTCTACATGGGAGAGAAAGGCTTTTGTTGGGAGAAAAACCACCACTGAAGAAGTCACAGGGCTGGTAGAGTTACTGAAAATAGGCCAAATGAACAGATCTCAGATGGATACATGTCTGTCTTATCACCATAGAGATGTGTTAGTTGCCGAGTGGGTAACACACTCACCTATGAACCAGAAAACCACAAAGTCCCAGATTCAAACCCGACAAACACCATTGTGCCCCTGAGCAAGACACTTAAACCTGAGTGTGTCCAGGGGGACTGTCCCCGTAAGTACTAAAGTGAAGTGATTGTCACACGTGATACACAGCAGCACAGCAAACAGTGCACACAGTGAAATTTGTCCTCTGCATTTAACCCATCACCCTGAGTGAGCAGTGGGCAGCCATGACAGGCGCCCAGGGAGCAGTGTGTGGGGACGGTGCTTTGCTCAGTGGCACCTCAGTGGTACCTTGGTGGCTCGGGATTCAAACCAGCAACCTTCTGATTATGGGGCCGCTTCCTTAACCACTAGGCCACCAGTGCCCTGGTGGCAGTGGTGGCCACTGCCCACCACTGGTTGCTAAATGCTGTAAATGTATGTAAACGTAGATGTTGGGACAAAGAGTATGTAGACAGTCAGTAGTAGATGTGCAGATCTACTAGTAGTAGATTTTGAGAATGTGCTACTATCATTAAAGTTCATCTCCTGTGTAAAAGAATAATTACACACCTACAAAAAGGGCCGGGTGGGGAGCAAGGCCCTCCTCTGCAATGTGCAGATTACTAGCAAGCAGTTCTTTTTTCATTTTTGTCTTATAGAGCACCCCCCTCCCAAATCTGTCGTGTTTGAAATTTGGATTTACTTTTCCTCGTCTCACTCTTCTGATCCCACATATCTGAACAAAGAGATATGCTGAGTAAGACATCCGGCAGGTTCTCGCAAAGCCGCGAATTAGGTGCTTAACCTCGGCCCGGCCGAATGTAACCAGCGGCTTGCGCGTCAGAGCCGAGAAGACTTCTTTTCTTAGCGTCTTTGTTCCTTCCCTGGCATCTCCAGTCCAAATGTCACTCAGTGGAGAGAGGAGTGAGTGCAGCTATCGGCTCGGGAGATTGCAAGCGGAAGGGGTTTTTGTTGGGGTGGGGGGGTACGTACCTGTGAGGCCCTCACCCACCGCGGCACATTCAATCAACGGATTTGGCCAGCGATAAGAGCCCCGGACTGAGAGAAGGCTGCTTCCCCGGGAATCCTGACCATCACCTTCCCACCCTCCCTGCTCTCTCCCCTTCCTGTCGGAGGTGCAAATCCATTGTTGGAATTATGGCGAGCGGTTCAATAATTCAGATTAGCGCTCATGTATATTAATGCGCTACATCTGTGCAAACAACGTGTCAAGCAGAGAGTTTATTGTAATTGCCTGAGCAAACAAAAACGGAAAGAAGCAATTTCCAGTTACAATGTGCTATGACAAGTAATGAGGCCATTGGCATTCCACTCCAATCACCAGTCTTCGCTGCCACAGCCCCCCCACACCTTCATCTCTCGCCGCATTGCGCGTGATAGATATTTTTATAAGGGAATGAAGGTGCGGCATAATGCCGCTTGCCACTGGAGGAAGGTTTGTGATTAAAGATAATCATCGTTTTTCCCTTCCCGCAAGATCTTATTAGTTTCTTTAAACATGACTTATTCCTACTTGCGCGCGTGTGGGCCAATTTGCCCTGCCATTTGTTGCTGTGCCAGTTGCGGGTTCGTCATAAACTCGCTGTTGGGGAGTTTTTTTCTGAGCCAAAGAAATGATTGTCATTAACAAGCCACCCGTTGCCTTTCACCCTGTTACGAGACAGAAAAAATATGCGACGGGGATTGGAAAAATAAAGTTATTAAATCAAAAAGTGACACTGGACAGCAGGCAGAGTCAAGCGTGAGAGAGTAGCGTGTATTTGTGTGGGTCCTGATTTAGTCATTATTGCCTAATTGAATTTCAGTGCTAAATATTTAATTGAATAACAGCTTTGGGGAAGGGGGGGGGGGGCGGTTATTGAATTCATCCTCCATTTGTAGCGCCGCAGACCCTCTTAACGCTCACACAAAAGAGGCTCTTTTAAAACATACATTTTGATGTCATTTCAAATGTGATCAGAGACCCGGTATTAATCACGGACGCGCCCATGACGAGCAGGGACACTCTGCTTGACGCTTAAAGCCCTGTCATTACGATTCACTGGGTGGCTCGGCTAACGTGCATGGGAGCGCATTAGACCAACCCATGTATTGATATAGCAATTCATTAATTCCCTTTCCGAAAGTGCTGGCTGGTTGGAGTGGACCCTCGTGGTGGTAGGGGCTGTGATTAGGCTCTCGCGCGTGGTCCAAAGTCCCCCCCCCCGTCGACAGCTAAGTGACATTTTTTTTCTCAAGTCTTGCAGCTTCTCCGCTCTGTGCCGTGATCCAGTAGGCGCCCAGCGAGTCCCCAAGTGAACAGTGCTATACACCCAGGATGGCAACCAAAGGCACAAGTTCTGTAAGAGACCGGGATTGGTTTTACAATTTAAGCGGTGATAATTTCCCATGTATACTGTCTTTGTAATGCATTATATTAGGGCTGCTCGATATGGCATAAAATTGATTTTACAATATCATTTGAAACTTTGAGACAGTATTTAATTGGATCTATATATGAAAAAAACTTCATATAAAGCTGACGCGGAAGAATGAATGTTGCAACAAAGCCTGAGAAATGTTACGTTTTACTTGACCTGAAGCTGACGAGCTGTACGGAAACTAAATGACTGAGCACCGGAGGCGCTTCACCTTGATCTTTTATTGAGCCGGTAAGCACCTAAATCCGTGTATTGGTCGCATGACACATTTCTTAAAATGCGTTGCAATGAATTATCATTGTACATAACGAATGATTTAGAGTGCGTGCAGAAAGTATTCAGACCACCTTACATTTTTACTCGTTGTTATGTTGCAACCATTTGCTAAAATCATTTATGATCATTAATGTACACTCAGCACCCCATATTGACAGAACTGTCGACAAGTATTAACAAAGAAAAACTGAAATATCACATTCAGACCCTTTGCTGTGATTCATATATTTAAGTCAGTTTCTGTCCATTTCTTTTGATCATCCTTGAGATGGTTCTACACCTTCAGGGGCAGTGGATAAGGAAGCGGCCCCATAATCAGAAGGTTGTCGGTTTGAATCCCAATCCGCCAAGGTACCACTGAGGTGCCACTGAGCAAAGTACCGTCCCCACACACTGCTCCCCGAGCGCCTGTCATGGCTGCCCACTGCTCACTCAGGGTGATGGGTTAAATGCAGAGGATAAATTTAACTGTACGCACCGTGTGCTGTGCTGCTGTGTATCACAAGTGACAATCACTCCACTTCATTTGAGTCCCACTGTGTTTGATTCTACTGATTGTACTTGATTAGGAAAGCCACACCCCTGTCTATATAAGACATTTACAGCTCAAAATGCAGGTCTGAACAAATGAGAATCATGAGGTCAAAGGAACTTCCTGAAGAGCTCAGAGAGCACAGATCTGGCCAAGGTTACAAAATATTTCCGCTGCACTTAAGGTTCCTAAAAGCACAATGGCCTCTATAATCCTTAAATGGAAGATGCTTGGGATGACCAGAACCCTTCCTAGAGCTGGCCGTCCGGCCAAACTGAGCTATCGGGGACAACAACCTTGTGGAGAGAGGTAAAGAAGAATGTCACAGTGGCTGAGATGCTCTAGAGATGCAGTCGGGAGATGGGAGAAAGTTGTAGAAAGTCCCCTTGTGACCCTAAGCACACAGCTAAAATAATGAAGGAGTGGCTTCACAACAACTCAATGACTGTTCTTGAATGGCCCAGCCAGAGCCCTGACTTAAGCCCAATTGAGCATCATGGCTGTCCACCATCGTTTACCATCCAACCTGCCAGAACTGGGGAGGATCTGCCAAGAGGAATGGCAGAGGATCCCCAAATTCAGGTGTGAAAAACGTGTTTTTCCCAAAAAGTCTCATGGCAGTATTAGATCAAAAGGGTGTTTCTACTAAATACTGAGCATAAATCTGCAACAATGTCATCAATTCTGTATTTTTTTCTGTCACTATGAGATGCTGTGTGTACATTAATAAGGAAAAAATTAACTTAAATGATTTTAGCAAATGACATATAATATAACAAAGAGTGAAAAGTTTAAGGGGGTCTGGATACTTTTGGCACTGTATTTATCGCAAGTGATCTTCATTTTCTCTTTAAACAGTACTAATTAAAGTTGTTTTATATTCTATGAGTGTTCTAAAGTATCAAGAGAAAGTGCTAGTGGTGCTTCATTCATGAAAATACCTTAAGTTCTCAAAGCTTGGGTCTTCCAGAAGGCCTTCCAGGGTAACAATGACCCCATCCACAGGACAAGAGTGTCCCTGATTAGTTTAAAAGAAAATGACAACCTTCAGTCCCTAAATGATGGTGATCACATTCAGCACTTCAACCAAAATCAACAGACCAGGTGATGGAATGGTGTCCACTTTCCAAGTAGAATTACAGGGACTGGAGAATGTGGCACCAGATAAACTGGATTTGTTTCGTCAAGGCATGGCACCCAACTCCTTATTCTGACATGTTGTTGCTGTGTTTTTTTCCTTCAATTTGCCGCCTTACCATTCATACCTATTTCACATATCCCAGTGCAGGATTCCCAGAAAAAGAGCTGAGTGTTTTAAGGTCCCCTGCTGTGAATAAAATCCACAAAGACAATAACGGAATCGGCTTAGTACCCTAAACAATGGAAAATCAACACTGTATTTACTGTACTAAACATGCTCCGCCCACTTTGGGACTTGATTAAGGTGACTAATTTACCCTTAGTCAACATCAGACAAACCCCAACCCGTCTTTGCACCTCATGCTGGTCTCTCGAGGGCCTGTTCCAAACCAGTGTGTCTTGGTGCCCTTCGGGCCCCTAATGCAGTACAGGGACCCTGCTGTGCAAGACAGCCAAGCTCCCCTCGTCCCTGCCCATGATAAAGCGTTTGGGCTGCGGCTGCATTTGATGGCCCGGGATTAGAGTCGGCCGTATGATTGATAGATTTATTTGTTGTTCCTGTCTGCTTATGCACAGCCCAGAGCCAGACGCCATTAATCAAGGCGTGTTTACACACTTTCATATTCGCATATCAGGAGTCGGTTAGTAGCGACATTTGACACCAGTGTAGCAACAAAGCTGCATTTTACCGCTAAACAGGCTCTGGACCAGCTGAGCAGGCAGAAGTGGTGGTTGCACCGGAGATGCCGACTGCAACGATAGGGAAATTGATAGTGTGAGGACAGTGGGACAGTGATTACATGGTGCTGTAACAGTGCATGTCCAAGTTGTGGACACATTCACATGTGAACATTCATACACATACCCACAAACAGACTCTTGCATACATCTGGAATAGTTGTCTACTATCTCTATTACCTATTATTTTTATTATATTCTCCATAACATGTATATTATAAACAAATATTTCATGTAAATGACTCCTTCACAATTCAGAAATATGTATTCATGTGAATTATAAATATGATTATATTTATTTATATTTCATATATTTATATGAAATGGTTTTATATGTGCTATTGAAATTGCAAAAGCTTGTAACTGTATTATAGGAAGTGTTGCATGCAACATATTGCATGCAATATATTATAATGAACCACATCATATCTGTAAGTCATGTAAGGTAAAGTACATCTTATATTACTGTGCATTTTGTGCAACACATGATGCTTTAAAATGGAAGGTTTCTTAGGTGTACCTTTGCACACAATGTAGAGACACATTAGCATATCAGCAGCTCCTCAGATTCTTATCAATAGCCCCTCATCTTGGCGTATATTGTCCAGGTGCCTGTACTTCACCAGGGCTTCCAGGATTTACTCAAGGGTGCTGTAAAGTGCTGCTAGTGGCTTTCTGGGAGAGAAAACCATTGCACCCAACTGCAAAGCAGAGCTACAACAACAGGATACCATCAGGCCCACGTTGCTGATCGTGTCTCACTCCTCCAGACTCCCCTTTTTGTCTTGTTTTATGGTCCGACATCAGCACCCGCTACCAGAAACACTTGGTGTTTGAACAAATGGGACACTGGAATTAACTGACAAAAAGTGCTTGTACCATTCAGTCCTGGGTCCACATGCAGCCTTGCCGAGATGCTGTGACAGAAGCAAGGAGGACGAAAACAGGACATGAGGCCACAGGAGTTGTTCGCCACATCACCTCACCCCGAGGTGTGCTATTATTTGCACACCTTGTCATTATTTATTGCTTAATTAGCATTGTACTTAATTAAATTTACATTAATCAAGGAGACAGGGGTGGCACTTGGGGAGCACTATACACATGTTTAATATACTGTACTTTGATGTCATGGGAAAAGCAAATCGCATTCATCACCGTAATTAGCTGATTAAATCCGGGGCTGTCTGGCATGAAAGGTCCCACCGTGGAGTTTAGTGTCTGGCTAAAGGCCTTTTACACCTCAACCTTCGACCCTGAAGTCAAACAGAGTTTTTTTTTTTAGCCTTGTGTCTGTGTTAAATAAACCTCATAATGGGATTATGTCTATATTTTTCTGCCCAAATTGCAGACATTGCACATGGGGAATGTTCACTAATGTAACTCACTATCACCCAGGATGCGAATGTTGGATATGGGTTTTGGGTTTCTCCCCTCTCTGAATCAGAACCCTAGCAAGCCGTTATGATTGATTATTTGATATTTATTTGCTTATTTATGCTAATCCAGAAGACATAACTGATATGTCATATGAAAATACAGTCCTGTCATAGTTAGACTGTAGTTGGGGGTGGTAGTAACCTAGTGGGTAACACACTCGCCTATGAGGCAGAAGACCCAGTTTCAAACCCCACTTACTACCATTGTGTCCCTGAGCAAGACACTTAACCCTAAGTTGCTCCAGGGGGGACTGTCCCTGTAACTACTCTGGATAAGAACGCCTGATAAATGCTGTAAATGTAAATGTAGTTAAAGACCGTGATTAAGGAAATGAAAGTGAATGTGATTAATTGTCACGTGTTACACAGCACAGCACCCAGTTCACACAGTGAAATGTGGTCTTCTGCTTTTAACCCATCTACTGAGGGAGCAGTGGGCAGCCATCAAAGCGTGTGGGGAGCAGTGTGTGGGGACGGTACCTTGCTCAAGGGGACCTCGGAGGACCAGTTCGAGAGTCCTTAACCGCTACGGCACCGCTAACCCTCTCCTGGTTCACATTGAATAACAGGGCTCGTCTCCTGAAAGCCAATAATAACTAGTGGCCCTTTGTCTTTTAATATGCATCCATGATTCCAAAATTGTCTCACTGATATGATCTTGAGATTTTTTTTTTTATGTACTTGACAGAATCTCTGGAGGAGGAACGGCGATGACTCGTCCTTCTCCTCTGGGTTTAGCGGAGGGGTCTGGTGGGAGTCCTTCGTCTCCTTTGGTCGAGCGCAGACCGTGGGGGGGGGGTGTTGGACTGGGAAGGCTTTAATTAAGGAAGCGTTAATGGGGACACTTGTGTGTGGAGAGGGAAGGTCAGCTCTTTAGAGACTACACACACATACACACACACACACACACACACACACACAGACTGTACCTTGCTGCTCGTGCACATATGACAGTGGCCTGCACGATGGAGCATGAATAGGAGGGGAGAGCCACTGTGCCACTAAGAGGATTTCGGCGACTCTTCCTCCCTCCCGGGAGGGAAAGGTGCATGGAAGGAGCCCCAGCCAATGGAAAGCCCTGATTAACACAGGAGCCCATGCAAATCAGAGCTGACTCTGACTCAGTGTGGGGACAGGCCTGTCACTCAGGCTTTCCCGTCCACCCTCGACGTCCTGCATTGTCGTCCTACAGAAGGTGCTCCGGCTTGTTCGCGCTCACATGTCATACGCCGTCTCCCGGCTAACCTTGCGCCGTGGCTTTAATGGCGAGACGAGCCTTGACGGAATATTCCAGCCCCCACCGCTGCTCTTTTCCATTAAAATATCACAGCCACTCTCATTTTAATGTGTGTCACCGTGACAGTTGTGTCTTTGGATGGCAGTCATCGTAAGGTGCCGACCCCAGCTGGTTTTAGTGCTGCTCGGGTAAAATTATGTGCCATGGCGCTGCAGTTGACCGAGGCGGCTTGTAAGCCTGGTGAGGCATCATAAACAACAAAGTGCATTTGCCCCGAGGGCTGAGGTGGGTAACAGGGATGTGGGAAGTTAAAACTCTCAAAGCTTCTCATCCCACACCATGAACATTCTGCCCAAAATGTGCAGCACATATTCAATTCCATCTCTGGCCCTGTGCAGCTTCAGATGGTCACAAGTCCGAACATGAAGAGTTACAGATGTTGCTGGGCAACACAGAACGTTGAATGTACAAATGGAATACGGTATTCTTTATTTCAGCGCATGATTGACTGAAATCACTGTCTTTTGGCACTTCAACACGAAGAGTGGGCCTTCGGAGGCGACCAGACAAACCACACAGTGGCTGTAGAGCGTGCATATGGCCTTTCCCGGTGAAGTGTAGCTGGAATCCAAACCAAGGGTTTAGGGAGGGGGGTCACCGAAACACTGAATGCCTGATATGCCAATACCACTAACAATTTTTTAGTGAATTAGCAAAAAGTTTTTAGCAAATTTATCCAGAGCGCCTTACAATGAGTAGTTACAGGGACAGTCCCCCTGGAGACACTCAGGGTTAAGTAAGTGTCTTGCTCAGGGACACAATGGTAGTAAGTGGGGTTTGAACCTTCAAATGAAATATGTCATTAACCTCAATACTGCACAACTTGCTACATATTAAATAAGTTATTGACATAATTAAAACATTTATTACATAATTTGTGTAAATTGAATAACAGTTTTTAATGATTGATTATATCTGCCTTGGTGATGCCTTGTACTGTTTTTCAGCCGCGTTTCATACAGATATCAGTTTAAAACAATCCAAACAATTTTCACATTAAAAATATATATATTATAATTGTGGACATTCACTTACATTTTAAAAATGTTTATAACAATACAATTGCCTTTAACACAATTGCATTTGACAACAAATTTTTTATTTAAAATAAATGAGCAACCATCCTTTTTTTTTTTTTTTTTAGGTTACTTTAACTTGTGAGCTTTAACTGGGGCTGGAGCTCCTCTCATGCCATCTGGCATTTTCAGTACTGTGAGGAGAACCCACTTCATTGTTCATTTCACCATCCCTGACTCCGCATCCTTACTGTACGTCTCGCAGCCAAACACTCTGGCAATTCCTCTAATGAATTAACTCGACTGGAAGAGGAATAAAAAAAGAACGGAAAATATATATGTAGTCTGCTTATAAAGATTTACAAAAGTGCATCACACAGGTAGCTCAGCTCTTTTTCGACTCATTTTTTTTTTTTTTGGAGGGGTGAGGGGGTTAAAAACGTCAGGTTGATAACTTAAATGTGATCTGATGTTCAAAGTATACCCTGTCATTTTAGTGCTGGGAGTGTAATTGCACCCAGCGCTGGTGCCGTTCCATTTTCAGAGCCTGTGGCAATTACAGAAATACAATGAGGCCTGCGCCTTTTCTCGCGGGGTGTAGAATGTATATACTAATTCGCAATAAAGTGCTACAGCTGTCAGTGCATTTTCTGCTCTGTTACTTCAATAAATTGGAACTCCGAGCCAGGGAAAAATGGAATATTACATTATGGGCTCCCACCGTAAGATGAACTCTCTTACAAACACAATTTGAACAATTCTATTTTCCGAGATGAGAAAAGTGCGGATCTCTGTTTTTTTTTTTTTTTTTTTCTTTTTTTTTGAAACTGGACAAATATGCAAGACTCTGGGTTAATAATGGACTTTTTCTCTCTCAAGAAAGAATTATTTGAGATAACACGACTATTGGCTTTATAACCCAGAGTAAAAAGGTGGTTGAAAGGTAATGTTTCAGCGGTGAAATGTGTTGGTTAATGCTAATTGGGATGAGCAACACTGCTTCCCTCTGTGCTTGTGTGTGTGTGTGTGTGTGTGTGTGAGAGAGAGAGAGAGAGAGAGAGAGATGGGGGGGGTGGGGTGGTTATTCTTTTCTGACCTTTTTTTAGGGTTCAGTTCCTGCTTTTCATTGTTTTGTAACACTGATGGCTGGGTGCACCTCCAGGGTCAGACCTTTTTACAGGTGATTATCCTTCTTTCCCTTTCTCCCACCCTCCCTCGCTCGCTCCCTTCAGCTTTTTTTGTACGATTTCACTCAATTGTGTCACTCACTCAAGCCCTCATCGTCCCTTGCTTTTCTGTCCCTCTTTCTTCTTGCGCTCCCTCTCTCCTCCTGCCTGCTGGCAGTAGCCGCTCCGCTGCCGGAAGGTCAGGTCCCGTTCCAAATCCCCCCCCCAGTCGCTTCCAGAACCGGGGCTTCTGCGGCTCTTAATGATGCTGCCGCATAATTCCAAATCTGGAGGGTGTAGCCGAGGGAGGAGGGGGGAGGGCAGAGGGAGATGCTGATGGAGGGCCGGGGTGAAGAACAAGACGTAGAGCCGCCACTGCGATACTGGAAGTGAGTGTCACAGCGTGGCGTTAACAGCTGCCTGTGCCATTAGCAGAGAGAGAGTGTGCGAGAGAGAGAGAGAGAGAGAGAGAGAGAGAAAACACGCTCCTTGTTAGAGATCATTTATTAACCGAGATCATCTTTTAGTTCGCCTTGGGGTAATGACTAATGTCAATGGCAAATTTCACAGTTGTCTAGAGAAATGAATTAAATTTGCAGTAAAAAGGCCCTTTGGCTTGTTGTACACGCTCATTTACTCCAGCCGCTGAACTAAGAGCGGGAAACGCGACGTCACGAAGAAAACGCGGCTTTAATTCCTCCCCACGCGAAGCACTGACCTTTTTCTCTCATTATTGTCGGGGACGAATGGGAGAGGTCCTCAGAAAAGCTCTGGAAAAGATAACGGTATCACTGCACACGCCCTGGACGTCCCAATTACATCTATTGACATCGTTCTCAGTGTCCAAGACGCAAAACCTGAAAACTACAGCGGTTAAATCCACAATAAGTGGCTATCCGTTTTTTTTTTAAAAATCAGCTGCTCTTAGGCAGTGTGCATGAGCAAGCGAGGGAGTGAGGGGGAGAGAGCAGGTCTCCGAGAGACCCGAGAATCAAAGATTAAGAGCCTGAAGTATGCTCTAATCCAGTCATTGAGCGCTGGCAGTGTGTGCCGGAGCACAAGGCCCCCCCGCCGGGCCGGACTCACGCCATCGCCGCTGCTCCTGACGGGGAGCACAAAGGCCCAGAGCGTCCCCGCCCCAAAAGGAGCCTGTCAGCCACCCAACTGGCTGGGAAAAGGTGGGTGGGGAGCCCACCAAGAATAGGGCCCAAAACCCCCCTATTATCTATATATATTCTAAAATATGGGCATCGTTCAGACTGTACTTTACACTGTACTTTTTTTGCAGTTTGAGAACACGAGTCTCATTTTTCTGGGGGGGGAAAAAAAAGGAAGAGAAAGACGTAGATGAAGGAAGCGCCGCCTGCTCTCATTCGCAAAGACAGCTCTCCCTCCGTCACATTTTTAGAAATAAATGTAACATTTAGCTGTTAATTTCGCTGGCTGAAGTGTTCGTCTTCAGATGATTTAATTGCCCCGCAATTTTCTCCTGTCAAAAAAGCAACGCTCGCCCTGATGAGGAGGAGTGCGCGAGAGAGTGAGAGTTAATTAGCGACCTCGTTAGAGACCTGAAAATGTCTGGGTCCCCTCGCTCCTCTCTCTTTGTGTGTGTGATGGTGCGAGTGTGTGAGTGTGACTGTGTGTGTGGATCGCGGTCTGTACCAGTTTCATTAGGAATGGGGGCGCCTCGCGTTCAGCCTGCTGTTGTCATATCGGTTAGGAGCCCCCTCCACCCTCCACCCCCTTGTTCTCGGTGTGAACTCTGCGGTGTCGTACAACTGTGCCGAGTTGACGGGGATGTGAACCCCGAGACCGGAAGCCAGCGGAGGTCATTTCACTTGAATATCACACCGACGCTGTACTACGTCACAGCACAATCGGAGCATCTGGGAGAAGATGTGATGATGTTCACTTACAGCGACACTCCATCTCTCATCCACCCTCATGAACCAAATATAAAATGTATTCATCCAGTGATACGTGGACAAGCGTCAAGCATTCCTAAACAGCTCTTATCTACATAACGTCTAGTAATGTAAGTAATGTCGAGTTTTGAGGTTTTTTTGTGTGTCGAAAGTGCACGGATATCGAAGGTCACAGAAAGGTCACTATTAAAAGCTGTTGCAGGAAATACAATGCACTGCATTGTCTCACCAGACAATCCTGTAAAAATTTGCGTTGCTGTCTAAACTTTGCATGTCCAAGTTGCATTAATGCCAATCAGAATGCTTGAATATACATTGATGATAATCGATC
Source organism: Denticeps clupeoides (assembly GCF_900700375.1). Lineage (NCBI taxonomy): Eukaryota > Metazoa > Chordata > Actinopteri > Clupeiformes > Denticipitidae > Denticeps > Denticeps clupeoides. The sequence goes on along the minus strand of NC_041721.1, from coordinate 17,464,012 downwards.
AAATGGAACAGAATGAGAAATGACCGTGATTTTTATAGATAGTGTAGTGTAGGTGTTTTGTATATATATTACTTGTTGTGTAAGAGTCGTGTAATAAGAGTGACGTTTGTATAGATAGTGTAGTGTAGGTGTTTTGTATATATATTACTTGTTGTGTAAGAGTCGTGTAATAAGAGTGACGTTTGTATAGATAGTGTAGTGTAGGTGTTTTGTATATATATTACTTGTTGTGTAAGAGTCGTGTAATAAGAGTGACGTTTGTATAGATAGTGTAGTGTAGGTGTTTTGTATATATATTACTTGTTGTGTAAGAGTCGTGTAATTAGAGTGACGTTTGTATAGATAGTGTAGTGTAGGTGTTTTGTCTATATATTACTTGTTGTGTAAGAGTCGTGTAATAACAGTGACGTTTGTATAGATAGTGTAGTGTAGGTGGTTTGTATATATATTACTTGTTGTGTAAGAGTCGTGTAATAAGAGTGACGTTTGTATAGATAGTGTAGTGTAGGTGTTTTGTATATATATTACTTGTTGTGTAATAGTCGTGTAAGAAGAGTGATGTTTGTATAGATAGTGTAGTGTAGGTGTTTTGTATATATATTACTTGTTGTGTAAGAGTCGGTGTAATAAGAGTGACGTTTGTATAGATAATGTAGTGTAGGTGTTTTGTATATATATTACTTGTTGTGTAAGAGTCGGTGTAATAAGAGTGACGTTTGTATAGATAATGTAGTGTAGGTGTTTTGTATATATATTACTTGTTGTGTAAGAGTCGGTGTAATAAGAGTGACGTTTGTATAGATAATGTAGTGTAGGTGTTTTGTATATATATTACTTGTTGTGTAAGAGTCGGTGTAATAAGAGTGACGTTTGTATAGATAATGTAGTGTAGGTGTTTTGTATATATATTACTTGTTGTGTAAGAGTCGGTGTAATAAGAGTGACGTTTTTATAGATAGTGTAGTGTAGGTTTTTTTTATATATATTACTTGTTGTGTAAGAGTCGGTGTAATAAGAGTGACGTTTGTATAGATAATGTAGTGTAGGTGTTTTGTGTATATATTACTTGTTGTGTAAGAGTTGTGTAATAACAGTGATGTTTGTATAGATAGTGTAGTGTCGGTGGGATTGGAGGAGTCTTGGCGGTGGAACATGAATGTGCTGAGATTAGAACGCGGGGAGCGAGCTTTTCGGCGTTTTTCGCCGCTTTTCGGCGTGAGGGAGGTAATAGAATGATTGGATGAAGATGATGAAGCTCGCTGGTTGTTGATTACTGATGAGCTGCCTCACGAGTGGAGAGTAATTAGCCTCAATAATTTCTATTCAAAGTCACAGCGCTGAGCGGTGGTAGTCTCACATTGGCTCTGCAGGATCGGAGACGCGGGCATCTGCACACTCACGCACACACACACACACACACACACACACACACACACACACACACACACGCGCGCACTCACATCTTAACACACTGCAAAGCTAGATGTGAGAACTTCAAAAGTGATTGGATGACAGAGGGCAATGAATGAAGTGTCCGGTTTCCCACACTGTTGCCATGACAGCCATAAACACAATATAAGCACCCGCACTAATTTGATGATGGCTGCAGTCTAATCTGAGCCCAACTTGCACTGAAATACAATCAAGCTGAAACGAAGAAACCTTCTGCTGAACTTATACAGACCCCCCAGCTTTCTTCAGTCTGAGTCCTGCCTTTAATTCATTAAAATGCTGTCGTCACTGAATTATTAAAGGCTTATAAATATAAATAATTCAGAGATCAACAAACAACGTGACAGGCCATTCATCAGCAGCATGGCACAAGTTTTCTGAATGTGTGTGTGTGTGTGTGTGTGTATTGGGCAGCAAGCAGAGGTCGTTGGATGGACACTGCTGAGGTCGGCACACACCCATCAGAATGTATTACTGAACTGATGACACGTGATTCTGTCTGTGGGTCAAAAGTGTGGCGCATGCATGTGTGCACATATGTTTTTTGGGAGAAGCACAAAAGCACAAAAAGTAAAATAAAGATTTTCTTAAATGCCAAAATAACACACGCTTATGAAAATTCAAGCAGAAACGAATATTTAGAAATGGTATTCGTGCCATTAGAAAGAAGAACTTTTCATTTATATAAAAAAGTATATACGTGTGTGTGTGTGTGTCTGTGTATATATATATATATTAATGGATCCTTTCTGGCTAAGAACATTTTTACATGCCATTTGTTTTTCTTTATCGAGAAATTGCATTGCTGAGGCCATGGCAATGAGAGCTCCATCTCGCTCAGCGCCGGCGCATAAATATCGTGACAAATAGCCATAAATGGGCACAAAAGGAACATGCAAATGCTGCCGTGAGACAAATGTTCAACCTTGTGTTTAGCGAGAAGTTAAGGTCGTAGCCGGCTCAATCTATCATGTCCCTAATCAGCCCTACACACACCAACACACGGCTCGGCCCAGTCTGCATAGATAAGGACGATGAAGAGGGGGAAACAAAACTACTTAAAAAGAAGAAAAGATAAAACATAAAATAAAGAAAGATCCAATGAGCAGCTCTTATTGAGAAATTTAAACATTTAGAATGTAAAAAAAAAAAAAGTAAGCAGTTCATGCAGATGTTTTTTTTTTCTTTCTGTGTGGTTTGACCTGATGAAGAATTCCAATGCATTTTCAGGGTGTTCACAATGTCCCTGTGTCACGATGGCAAGGCAGCCATATACTCACAGGACATAGGAAATCTGCAAATATGAACATACATATAACTCACATTTTACTTGGAAAAACTCACAGTACAGGACAGGAGACAGAGACAAACTTTCATGCAATGACTATATACAACTAGACTACACTTGTATACATATATCAGGTCCACACACTTAAAGCAATCAGGGTGACAACGATGACAACAGGAAACTCCAATGCTGAATGACGGACCAGCGCACCCTTCTGGCCTTGACACCCTCGTCTGGACGCGTCTTTTTAAATCGCGTCTGACTTAATCGTTGCTTCCTGCTCACAACGACACAACCATCCTAAGTGAATGGGAAGATGTGTCCTCTGCATGGAACCATCACCCTTAGTGAGCAGCGGGCAGCTGCGAAAGGCGCCCAGGGAGCGGTGTGTGGGGACGGTACCTTGATCAAGTGGCACTTTGGCGGTTCGGCATTCGAACCCGAAACCCTTCAGTTATGAGTCTGCTTCGTTACCCACTAGGCCACCACTGCCACTACAAAAAAGCAATTTAAACAGCTTTATAAAGCTTTACTCTTGAAATACATATATAGTTGTATATATGTTTTTTCTTTGTTGCCGAATGGACCACTATAGATATATAGATATGTACCTGTAGCTACGGATCTGATATTATGGCAAATTACCCAAGTTATAACTTTGTTGTTCAGCCAAATAAAGCCAACCTCATCAAAGTTCACGTCCCGATCCAGGGACGGTGTTTTTTTTACGCGGGTGAACACCTGCGATACAGGACCATTCAACACTGATTTGCAGTATTGGCACCTTATCACGTTCGCGTGGCTGCCACTCCCCGGCAATCTGATATTTACTTTAGCACCTGAGCAAGCCCCGGTATCGGCGGAGAGCATGCTTGTGCTGTCGGATGCGGGAAGGCGCTTCGATGTTGTGACTGCGGGTGTCAATGAAATGCAGACGTACCTGATAGATGGAGACGCGAGGGGCTGGCGGGAGGGAGGTGCGCGGCGCGAAAACGCCGTGCTTTTCTCCAGCGTTTTGTTTTATTTATGCAGCATGTGCGATTATTCACTTGTGTTTTATATAACCGTGAACTGTATGTCAAAGGCACTGCTTTATGGCTACATGCTAATTCATTTATGACTACGACCTTTTGTAGCACCCGTGTAAGTGATATGTAATTGTAAGCGGGTAGTGTGTGCAATCTCATAATGTGTTTATTTGACACTATATTGCGTTTATGTTCTTTGATGGTATTATGGTAAAAAAAAACTGTAATTGCACAGTGCGTGTGTGTGTGTGTGTGTGTGTGTTGGAGGAAGACTATTAAACGTGTCAGCTGAAGACAGTGGCCACGAATGTGTGATGTTTGAGTGGAGGGTCTTCTGCCCTCCTGCTGGGTTAAGGCCTGTGGAGGTCACTCTCACTTTCAGGCAGGTCCCAGCAGAAATATAGACGACAGGTAAAAACAGATTAATTCATGTTGTTCTATTAGACTTTATTTTAACATTAAATCAGATTAAATAAGTCAGACTGTTCCCATGCACACTTGAGGTGAGCCTCACGTATAGCTTGAAATCAGGAAATCAATTTTATTGACTGTTGCATGTCCAATTCTGCTCTGACAGGTGGCGAGTGGCATGTTAGCATTGTGCTTTTTCTGATTCCGAATACATGTTGAGTGGCGAATTGGACAGTTTTGCAGCTCTGCAACATGCTGTACATGTACGAGAAATGTGGTATACCTGCCGGCTACACTTTTATCACAAGCGCTACGACCTACGACCTATTTGCATCATATGTTATGAAGTGCACCCTGCACTATGGTCAAACTTAAAAATAAAAATAAAAGTCAGGAAGGAGGGATTTGGTCCCCACAAACATGTAGGTCTCAACAACAATCACACGCCTTGATTTAGCACATTCTTTTCATTGGTTTAAATCATAAGCTATGCCATCATATAGCCTTTTGATATAGCATGAGCGCCTCTGGATCTCTTTGAACAGGTCAGACACCCGCAAACGTCCACACATAAGGCGCCTAGGTCTCCGTGGCGTAATTGGAAGGGCCTTGACAGACCCTTGTAATTGATTGAGGCGGAGCATCAGCGTGACATAAACAGAAGGTGCAGTGAATCACTGCTGGCGTGGGCTTCCTGTTGCCCCCTTTTCGACTACAGCCATGCAGATTAAACCGAATAAACAAATTGCCCTGGAACGGTTAATTGCCAAAACGGCCGCATTCATCACAGCAATGACCAGCAGCTTCTGCGCAAACAGCAACTCCTCAAGGAGAACATCTAGTATTTCATGTACACTAATCACATCTCTGCACATTAATGCTCTGCAACTTTCTCTCATTCATCAGATTTTTTTCTCCCTCAGTTTGGCACCGTCCGGGATGCTTTGCAGCGAGACATTTGTCCTCCGCGTCCTGCGAGACAGACAGCTAGCTGCCAGCGATGTCGGGGGGGTTGGGCGTTGTCATGTTTTACCACGCACTGAGGTAAACGAAGCTCTTTCCATTAATCTCTGAGCTCTGATGGTTGCAGGAGCTGGCGAATGTCTAAACAGGGGTGTGTGTGCGTGTGATTTATGGGGCGGCACGTGCATTTGGAGGGACGGCACAGCGCTGCAGCGCTGGACAGCTAAGGACACGTCCTCGCGCCGCTGCCCAGAGTGCAGGCACTCAGAACTGGGCGGGGGGAGGGGTGCGGCGAGATCCTCCAATAAAACAACGCTCAGATGCCCAAGGACTTTTATTTTGAAAAGTGGAGTTTCGTGGGTATTCTGTGTTAATGATGTGTGTGATGCGCTCTATGTCCTGCTCATTTGATTCATGGACAAGTGTGTCTGTCTGTCTGACTGAGCGTGTGTTTGAATGTGCTACTAAGAATAACCATGGTGCATGTTGTGTATTTCTGCACTGATAATCGTTGCACATGAACCAAAAAAAAGTGAACGTGAAGTTGGCTACATAGTGGAAGTTGTGCGCTCATAGTAACGCCTCTCGTAATAGTAATCTCTTCGTTCTGTGAAGTAGGTTGTATTAATTATTCAATAGTGCACTTTGCATTTCCACCAAATATCAAAGTGTGCAAATTGTCAGGGTCATTGCCGATACCTGTCTGTCTGTATAGTTTAGAGGTCAGCATGTAGGTGCTGTGGTGCCATACTGTGAGTTATGAGTGTTCGCATCATACTTTTTACCTGAAAATTTCAAAAGGAAAGTATTTGTCTTAATGTGTGTGTCTCTATGAATGAGTGAGCGTGTCTTTGAGACTATGTGTGTGTGTGTGTGTTTATGAGTGAGGGAGTGTGTGAGTGATTGAGGGGCTCTATTTTGGCCGGGGTAATCCATCCATTGTGTCCCACTGCTCCATCTGTATCAGCTCATTGAGAGTGTGCTGGCCCCGAGCTCTGTAACTGAGCCGGCTGCTCTCTCTGACAGGGCCTGGGTGCCGGGGCGGAGGGGCCGATGGGTGGGGGGCAGGGGCAACGGACCATGGGAAAAAAACACACTCCCGCGCTCCTCTATAGCACTTGTTCCAGCCCACTTCACCCGCACACCACCGCTCCTGTGTGCCAATCGTCTCTGACCTCCCACTACACCCCCTGCTTCTTCTGAGGTTCCCCTCCCTGAACATGTGTGCTGCTCCTGGGCCCTGGAACCCCATCCGAAATACCCCAACCCTCTTCCAACATGAAGTGAAGCAGAGTTGTGGAAGATAGTCTAGGCTCACATGTACCTGTCCTAAACCTGAACAGTGGCAAAAAATCCTGAAAGAACATGATGGGATAAAAGCAGAGATACTGTAAGATACTGTGTTTAAATAGTGGGTTACCCGCACAAAGTCATTCATATAAACTCAAAGAATGACAGTAAAATTTACCTTTAAGCACTTTCGCATACCGATTAAAATACTGATTGCTGAACTTTTTTATGATACATATTTTAATAGAATTTACACTGAAGATGCACCTTATGATTGCGTATCATGTATAGGAAATGTGTAGCTCTCACTGTGTTTTCATTATCAGTGCATAGACTTTTCTGATCTGATATGTGGAGTCAAATACTACTCATATTTTTTTTCCACACCACATGCTTTCTAAATCTCACGAATAAATCATACAATACAATAAAAACATTTAATAGCAGTTATGGTTCATCCTGTACTGGCAACAATCAGCCTTAAACCTTCAGGAGTCATTTTTTCGTCAAATCTCCACCCTAAATGAAGAACGTTGATGAAATGATATGGTGTTTAGCGCAGAATAATTGCGTTTGCTTGCTGTTCGGCTGCATCATTGGGCAGGGAAGGGTTAACTGTGCTGCGTTCCCTGCCGAGGCCAGGGTTAATTATTTCATGATGCCCAGGCTGCTGCCACCAATACCAAAGTGTCCCGTCATTAGAAATGTAGTTGAGGGAGAGAGAGAGGGGAAAATATTATGTATGAAATTAACATTAACATGGTCCATTAAGTTATCTATTTTCATTTAATTGAATTTGTCAGCAGTATCCTCTTTAACTGAAAACCACTCATAACCTCTAAATTAAATAATAATTAAAGAAACAACTATTATAAGATTTGAGAAGGGGAGGCGAGGCGCATTTTCCCTCCTCTTTCATTTTTTCTTTTTTTTTATTTTGTTGAGTAATTTATTCAAATTACAGAGCAGGACTGTTATGAAAATGAGAATTATCCTCTAGTAGGCAGTTTCAAAGTCAGAGACATCTCAAAGAAAAAAAAAATCTTGATCAAAAACGCATACAATTAGACCATCGGTCCTTAACCTGTTTTGTCACATGATTACTGTCTTGTCCTCTTATTAGTCAAAGGGTCAGACTCGCCATTTATATTTAGTTGTGACATCTCATTAATGTGCGGGTACACTTTTTACGTCTGTTATGTGTGTCAGGCAGTACACTGTATAATCTGTATTTTATACTTTCATATATAATTTAATAATGAACCATGCAGTCAGCATTGGTGGGGATAAATCTGCTGGTGGGGCTTTTAGGCTAATATGGTGGCCACTATGTTATGATTATGGCCTTCTGTTTTATATTAAATATAGATCTACTTTGCCTCGTTTTGTTAATTAACACTTTACGTTATGAATATTATCAGCATAGCAATTTGTGTGAAAATTGAAATATGCATATGAAGTTTTTTTTTTTTTTAATTCATAGTTTTTGCCCCCCTGTGTGGATTTCATAACCACATTACCTTGAATTATGAAGAGTGTTCTACACATGATGACATGACGCTGATGTAACATTCCTTAGTATGAATATCGGGCAGACGCGTGGTTTACTTGCCTTATCGTATTTATGTTAGATTCCTAAAAAGGTTTGGATTTAAACAAAAAAAAAAAATACCAGTAGTGAAGTTGATTAATGTTTTTGCCACACCTCCTGAATGTCCGATTCGGAAATTAATCACAAGGATTTCGTATCAATCTCCCGTCCACACGGAAAACACAAATATGGCAAAAACATTGATCTGGTTTCTCAAAACACCGCTGTTCAGAATGTTCTGGTCTGGATCAACACTCCGACTCATGTGGTGGCAGAATCAGTGTGTGTGTGTGTGTTTTGTGTGGATGGGGTTGGAAGGGGAAACAGAGCGAGCCTGTTGTGCTGCGGTTTTCCCGAGAGGCGGCTGGAGATTTCGGAGGGGGAGATGGCTGGGCGAGGGAGCGGAGGAGAAGTAGACTGAGCTCAGAGAGGAGTGCAGCCAGCAGGGGGAGGCAGGACAAAAGAAAAAGTCCACAGAGGGAGAGAGAGAGGCAGCATTGGGAACCATCAGACCATCCTTTATCTACACTGGTTTTACTGGCCCTCCTCACTTTTGGGAAAGAAACAACCAACTTTTCCCAGTCTGGGCTTCTCCAGGGCTGAAAAGAGACTATGGGCCATGTTTTCCCAGTGCTATAAAAGACCTGGTGCATTGGGAGTGTTTGCTAACGTCACGTTACATTTTTTACCCAACAGAATTCTTGAATAAAAAGTGTGCATAATCTGCCTGGTCCTGAGGTCATTCTAATAATATAAACTCATGTCCCGCTGCACAGAGGTTTTTAGGAATTTAAAGAAGGGAGGGAAACAGAGGAGAAAGGGAGATAAAGTATATTGATATTATTATTTCCCTAGTGGAAATTAAAATGCAAAAACTTTTATCTGCAGTTATTGGTTGTGTGAAGGTGGCTTTGTGTCTGGACTTCAATTAAATAAGCAGTACAAACATCTAGTAAATAATATATTTTATTAAGATGCGTCTTAGATTTTTCACACAGTGAAAAAAACAAGACTGCTCATCTTTTTTTCGAGATATAATTTTTTTTGCCGTGCAACGCTGTATATTCACAGTGCCGCTCATGAAAACTGCATATTTTAAAACAAAAATGGTAATGAACGTCACCTTTTTTCTATTTGATATCTACAGACACTTGAGGCACCTGCTCGCTTCCACCCCCCCAACAGCCTACCACCCACCCTCGAGTTGAGCTGCCAGGTACCACATATCCCATGATGCCTCACACCACTGTTTATTTACCAGGGTGTTTATCCAGCACTACGTGTGAGTCCTCGTCGTGGCAACAAGAAACGGCGCATGGTGGCTCTTTGAGGTGCGAAGAGCACGAAAAAGAGGCTTGATTGGTTCAAGCGACCCATTGTGAGCAGCGGAGTCGGGAAGAAGAGCCCCCCGGCCCCCCCGTCCTCTTCCTCCATCTGCAGGGTGTCAGCATGGCTGAGTTCACTGCCTGAGGATGAGAACGTAACGTCGCTGAAGAAAGGAAGGAGGCGAGACAGAGCGGAAGAGGCAGAGATACGGAAGGGAAGAAAAGAAACTGCACGAGGGGGCGAGACGGGGAAAGAGGGAGACTAGCGAAAACATCTGAGGGCCCTCGAGTTTGGCCTGGTGCCCTCACCGAGCCCATGTGTTGATGAGACCTGTGTGGGTACGAGGGGCGGGGCGAGGGTAGATTTCGGGTTTTGTCCCATGAGTTCTGCACCTCTCCTCCTCCCCCTGACCCACTCTAGTCCCAAGCTTCTCTATAGAACGACGGCCCATTCTGCACTGAGTGGCACCAGATCCATTTCACTGCGGATCTAGACACACACTCACGCACACACACACACACACACACACACACACAAAAGCCATGAAAGCTGCTTTCAGGCCTCCTCTCTGTATCCCTTTACCTGTTAGCCAGATTAATTATTCGGGGGGAAATGAGACACCAGGACCATAGTGCAGAGAAGATACAATCCCAGGTTTACTGTCCCCCACCCCCCACCCTCCAGTCTCTGATGCGCTGGGGTCAAGCCCCCCCAGGGGCTAATGTACTAGAAAGTTGATGTTACAAAGTCGTGGCACTTTCTTAGTCACAGAACAGTGGAGAAAAGGAAGAGGAGTGGGCGCCGGAGTTAATCGCCACTCGCCAGAGCCCCGCGACACACGCGAGCGAGCCCCAAAGTTTTTGGATTGGCCGGCGCCTCTGCTGGCGAGCTGTGAACGGTGGAGCGTGGCATCTGGATGGCCGCGCTGGCAGGAAACAGGCTGCCGGGAAGAGTGGAGAGAGAGTCCATTAAAGCATGCGACTGTGTGCCTTTGATTACTGTGGTGACCAGACCTTGGATGACATGGTCTGATTGTAAAGATCAAACTTTAAAAAAGCTTCCACCTACTATAAAAAACTGTATTAGCAGGGTTCAAAAATACATTTTTAATATTTTTTGCATAAACAAAATAGCAAAATATTATATATTTTTTTTATTAGATCTGAAAAAAGAGATTCCTCTTATATATTGGGGATTTTGGTTAGCCTTCATGTCAGTGAAATAGTGCTGACTGGCCCAAATGTCTTCAAAATGTGTTCCAAGAAAGACAGAAAACCAGGAATATTGAGCAAGATTGTCTTAATTTTTTTAAAATGTTTTTTTAGCCTGAGTTGTTAACAAAAGTGCAGATATCATGACAAGGCACTGGTGTTGTGTCATAATCAACAGATTAAAGGCAGAGTTGTCACGTGTATCTTGCAACTGCCTGCACCACAATCCAATTTGAAGATATATGTGTTGGGTATGGGCTTGTCACAATTCTGAGATATAAATTTCATACCGATACTAATGGTAGAACTCTTTTCAATACTAGAGGGAGAGGAAAAAAACTGGATTAAAAAAATAAAATAAATAAAGACATTTTTTTGAAAGTTTAAAATTAATTTATGAAATTTATTTTAAAAAATGTATAAATAAATAACAAACAAATGCATAAACAAATAAACAAACAAACAAATTAGAGAAATGTATTTTATTGTTTTTGAACCAAACAAAAAAATGTCCTCCTCGCTTCTCATGCTGTAGAATTGATATATGAGTATATATATGGGCATTAAAAGTTTGGTCTGACCTGAGCCCAACAGAATCTGACCAGATAAGTACAGCCCGACTTTCTTTGAAAGCGTTATAAGCGTTATATACTCTGTTTCACCTCCTCCGCATTGTTTCATTTCTCTCATGAATTAAAATTAATGATGGAGAACTGCAAATTAAGAACTGCAGATTAAACATTTTGTAAAAAAAAAATTACATGCAGCGAATCATACGGAAAGCAGAGGTTTAATAGAACGTAAGTTTGTGTTGGCTGACAGACCATTTACTGCGCAAGCTCGACCCGAACCGAATTGTCCCGACCCTGACTAAAATGATTAAAATTGAGCACTAACCCGACCCCAACTGAAATACTTCCAGACATTGCTCTTGCTTTCTACATTTTCTAGCAATCTTGGTTTGTCTCTCATTGGGTTCATTGGGTCCTCCAGGTACCCGGGAGAGGGGTTGCCCGCTGCAAGGCCTGTTGAAAATTGCTGTAGTTTGCCGGCAACTATGTGAAGCTGCAGATACCAAACTGGAACTTAAGTATTGATACCAGTGCTAATCAGTATCAAAGTCGATACTACTTTCTAGTATCGATTAATATCAGAGAATTGATTTTTTGGACAAGCCAAGTTGAATATGCATGATAATAACATGATAAAGTAGAGACAGATTCTGTTTAGACATATTAAGTCAGATTCTAGAAAACCCCCCCAAAAAGTTATAGATGTTTAAACTAATACATTTTTTTTAAATTAATTTAGTTAATTTTTTTCTTTATTTATTGAATTATTTGCTGAAATATATTTTCTTTTTTCATTTTCTTATTTGTAATGTAAAATTGTACATGATTGGTGCCCAATAATATAAATATTACTGTTGGCGTTGAGGTCAAATTTAGTTTAAGGCTCTGAAAAGACCCTGGCTGCATAATCATATTTCATATTTAAACATAGTAATTGCAGTGCATGATTGTTTCAATTTGGCAAAAATAATAATATTCAAATTTTTATTTGGAAACCTATAAGATAATTTATTAGAGTGATTAAAAAAAGGATGGCATGCATCTGTGACCCTGTACAGAATGTACTTCCTGGTTCGCCAAGGTTTTGTTTCCATGGTTATTTGGCAGCCAATGGCAGTGCCTCTTTGGGAGCGGGGCTGAGTGTCGTCTCTGGGGCCGCTCTGCCTATTTAAACGAGGCCAGACTCTTCACAGACGGGGAGTGGGCCAATTAATTCCGCCGGGGGCACCACTCTTAGGGTTAGCATTTGCTTATGGTGATAAATTGGCACTTTGTAAGCATGGTGCACTACCTTGTGCTCCCCCCTGTTTTCCTGCCAGCCTGCCAGGTCCACCGATGATGTCATAGGGGCACGCAGTGATTAGTCGGGTCTGTTGCTTCCTTTTTCGCGGGGTCATTGCAGTACTGCCTGTGTGAAATTAATTAAAATCTGGCCCCAGCCACCGTCCCAGTGATTTGATCTGCTAAACAAGGGGAAGGGAGGAGGGGAGGGAACGAGGGGAAGAACTACGGCACAGGCGTCAACGCATGGGGGAACAGAATGCAGAATTTGACCGAAAATATGACTAGCATACTTGTGATGATGTGATTTTGCAATACTACTTCAAGCAACTAATATCAAGTTGTACCACAGACTGAGTAAATCTTGTTTAAAAGGCTTTTACAACCGCAGGGTGTGCTACAACCACATAAAGCACACTTAGTTCCAGTCATGCTAAGCCCAGTGCTTAACACACATCTGTCTATCAATACATTCATACATAGATAAATTGTGTTGTATTGTCGTTACTTGTGTGCACTGCTAGCGTTCAGTATTGTATAACCATGCAACGTATATGCTGCATATGAAATATACAAACATTATTCTGCTATTACACATATATTCACACACTGGTACAAATTTCTGATACAAATGCATATGTTATTATAAAAGGGTAATTACACAACAAATTCGTATGCGTGTGGAAACATACGAATACTGTAACAGAAGGCCTGTGCCAATTTGCAGGTACTTTTATCACTGCAGTTTCTTTGGTTAAGTGCGTTGTACTCATCTAATCATTGAAGATCATCTAACCTGCTGCTTGCTCAGTACTTTTTCCAGTCATTTCAGTCATTTTTGTCTCTCCCTCTCTCTCTTTTTCATGCTCCCTAGTACTGTAAACAATGCACATTCATGCCGCTTATTCCCTCGAGTTCTACTAGGAATGGTTCTCACGCGACTCCCCTTAAGCATGTGGATACTATAGCATCAGCCCTTATAATAAAGACATGTGGTCCGCGTTTACTTGTAATTTTATTTTATTTATTTATTTCTTTTTTATCTCCATCTCTTTTTTCCTTTTCCGTCTCTCTCTGCTGGTTAAAAAGCTTCAGCACACTATCTATCCCCCATCTGAAGCTGCGGAGAGCCTTTTTTCTCTGAGGGGGGAGAGAATGAGAGAGGAGTACAGTGGCTGTTTCTGAAGCCTCTAAACTCGCGCTGTAATTACATGTCGGCCCAGTTGCCTTAAAATCAGGTGTTAGGTGGAGTCATGGTCAACTTCCCTTGTGTTACGAAAGGGAACAAAAAGTAAACAGCCCCCCTTCAACCTTCAACCAACATAGAGAACTGGGAGAGAGAGGCAGGGGGTGGGGGCGCGAGAACAAACACACAAGAAAGACCTCAGATCCTGGAAATCAAAGGCTACATGAATGTTTTCCAAGGTCAGCGTGAAGTTCGGCCTCGGCCCAAATACGAATGAGCTACAGGAACCCTGCGCAGGGATTTTAGTAAAGATGTTGCATGGAGATGTGATTTCTGCCCTGATAATATAGAGAAAAATGGAAGGTTAATAAAGAAGAAGGACAAAAACAAAATCTATTGTTTTCTCCATTCAGCGTCGAACGTTCTTTCATATCTTGAATGGAACTAAATAGATGCCCATCATAAATTGATCTCTGTTCTAGTCATCTCAGGACCACGTTTGTTACCATTAGATCATCAGCACTTTTGTGTAAAACTTTTAAGTGTGGATCTGAAGGATCCCCATGTGTGAGTGATGGTTTGAAAATGTAACATCTTTTTTCATAGACACCTTGCAGCGTATATGTTTTCACCGCAACTCATGGATTCTTTGGACTTACAAGGTCTCATCGAAATCACAAAAATTGTGTTTCTATGAATTATTTTCAGCCTGTCATGTGGACACGCAGGCGCGAGTGAATGCGATTGAGTCTAAAATGCCTTAATACCTCAAGGATTACTAATGAAACGAGGCCTGTTCTGCTTCCGAAGAGCCGGAGAGAGCGTGGTTTGGTAGGGGCTGGTGAGTGACAGCTTCCCCCGAGCAGAAAGAGCGAGTGGAGAGGGAGGGAGATCCTCAATCACCTGCATCAGCCACTTCTGCAGACTTTTAACACTTTGGATTTTGTCAGTCGACTCAGTGGCCTGGACAGTCCCTCCCCACTTTTGTTGGGATGAAGGCTTTAAGATGGTGCCAAGTGCGCTGCACCGGCGACAGCTTTAAAAAAGGACACAATGAGGTGGGGAAAAAAAAAGAAAAGAAAAGGGGGAAAAAAACAAGCTACCTGTGAAACAAAACCATGCGCAGGCGGGGGAGAAAAAGGAAGAAGAAAAAAAAACGAGCGTAAGAGAAAAAAAAGCAAGAGTTGGGAGACGGGGGAGAGAGAGAGAGAGCGAAAAAAGTGTCACCAGCTGACACTCCTCCATTCTTTCCTCCCTGCCAATTCTGAGACCCCTACTACGACTAAACGACTCAGCGGCCAGCTATCCCCTTAGAAAAAGAAGTGACAGAGATACACGGGGGGGGGGGGAAGAAAACTCCGGAAGGGAATAAAGCGAACACGCGCTTGAGAAAAGTTGCGTGGCTGAAAGTGAGGAAGAAAGGCGGCAGGTGGAGGGAGGGGCAGAGCTCTGAATCCTTGTCATCAGCTCCTTCACCATGAATAGGCCTGATGAATGGCGGTCCGGAGAGCGCTGGAATCTGTGGTCAGCCGAATCAAGGCAGGTAATCCAGGCCCCGGATTTAATTGGTAGCAGGTATTGGGCGGCTGCATTACTTTAATTGGCCGGGGTGGGGTGGCGGGGAGGCGCTCCAAATGGAAAAAGACAAAGTATAATGGCCAAATTGGGACGCACAATAGCACTTAGCCCGGGATTGTATGCTTTAGCTAATCTGCCGAGGAATGAGGCAATTCCGAACAATTTTCTCAGTGAAGCCAGCTGCACAGAGCTTGTCCCTTTTGTTCCCCCTTGGGAAAATGCAAGATTGAAACAGAAAATACCTTTACCCGGGCAATCATTTGCCACGTGTGGAAAACGGATACACCCGTGAGCGACGGGAGGCAGGGGGAGGGGTGGGTGGGTAAAGGCGATCTTTGTAGTGGAAGAAAGGATGGAGGGAGAGATAAAAAAGCCCGGAGTTGAGAGAGGGGGCTGTCACGGTGGCCGGCGATGGAAAGGAGTGATGACATTTACAGTGACAGACGAGCCCGGCTTGGGACCTGCCCACTGTTTAGAGGGAGGAATTTGATATTTAAAAGACACGGGCTGTGATAATTAAAAGTGGACACGCATTTAACAGTTGGGCTCTGTCATTAACGCTGACAGACAGGGGACGGGCGTCTCTTTAAAATCTTAATGATGCGCAGGCAGCCAGGGCCTAGCTGGAGATGCGCTTTGTTGTCCACTGAGGGACTTGGGTGCTGAACAATTTTTTTGCCTCATGGCAAGCCGATGTCAGTTTGTCAGAACAGCATTGGAATTGCCGATTTGACATTAGGCAGGTTTTTGAGAATATCTCTCATATCCAGAATGATACAGTAATAAGATGGTCAGATAATTAATATTGTTTTATAAAACTGTGCCTGTTGCAATTAATTACTCTCACTCACTTTCCATGGCCACTTAGTCCTGTGACCCGTGGCTGCTGGAGCCCATTCTGGGACATTGGCCGCAGGGGGAGGACTCATCCAGGGCGGGGCGCCAGTTAACTACCAGGCACTCAAACACACACACACACACACACTTTGACACTCACACATACACAGACACCAATTCACCCAGTGTACATGACTTTGAACGGCTGGAGGAAACCAGAGAAACCGAGGAAACCCGCGCCAACACGGGGAGAACATGCAAATGGTCCATGCCGGTATTCAAACTTTTTGCAAACTTTTCGAATGTTGGTCAACTTCTGCACCAACATTCGGTAAAAATTCAATAATTGTTTATTATTTTGTTAATATTTAGTTAATAAATGCATATACTTCATAGTGCAAAGATACAATCAAATGAAGCGCTCAGGTAACCAGCAGCTGGTTTTGGTTTGGTTGGTTTTGGAAAAATGCATAAGGTGCAGGTCACTTTTTGTTGCTCTAATGTGATTGTGTAATTCAGTGAAAATTTCACTCCTGCAACCTCCAGAAGGAGGTTGTTCTTTTGTTCTTTCTGCAAATCCTTCTGCAAGTCATGAATATGTAAATAAGGATAAAGATACAGATGAACCTGAAAGTGAGGTGATTGTTATTGTGATTGCATACAATGAAATGTGTCCTCTGTATTTAACAATCAGCCTTAGTGAGCAGTGGGCAGCCATGGAAGGCGCCCGGGGAGCAGTGTGTGGGGCAGTGCTTTGCTCAACCTTCTGATTTTGGGTCCACTTCCTTAACCACTAGGCCAACCACTGCCCCTGAACCTGATATATTATAAAATCTGGCCCTTAGGTAAAAGGTAAAACATCTTTGTAACTTTGTAACTGAAAAAGACAATGACTAATAATGGAAAGTGGGCAAAAAAATTTGAAATATTTACCTATTTATATGAGCAGTGAAGTTGGAAAAAACCCTCCAGCCCTCCCTTTCCCAATGATAATAAAAAAGAAATAAAAAATAAAAAACAAGGCACACCTGGCCAGTAACTAATGATGAACAAATCCACGTTTGCATTAGGCCTATTTTTAAAAAATGAATAAATAAATAAATAAATAAATAAACAAACAGAAACTTCATCTGCAGCTGCCCAGGCTCCCATCTCACATTAAATTGTCCCCGACACCTGTGCATTTCCATAGATCCGGCGCCATTAAACACGGCAAAGTCTCGATGATGCACTTAAGCAAAATAATTACACCATTATTAGGGTGCGCGATATAATGATAAACGCTGAACTAAAGCGCTCTGTCAGTGTGACCAGCACATTTAGCAAACAGGAAGCGCCGCCGCCAAACATGGTGATGAACAACAGAGGAATATAAATAACCCTGGCAGAAGAGGAATGATCTGTCTCTCCTTCAGAAGTCATCATCCAGTGGCATCCAGTCATAAATGACTCTTAAGCACGGGGGCAGGAAGAGCTTATCAGCACGCCGGCCCATTAGCCCAGCATGGTGTTGGAGCTGCGTGTGATGGCCACGCCGGCTCCTCTTTAGGAGAAACAGAGGGAAACAGACTTCATGAGTCCACAGCATATTCGCACCTGGGGCTTCTGGGAAATTCACCCAAGTCCGACCAGCTCGTGTTGGTGTGGCCTGTCAGTGGTGGGTGGTGGATTCAGGCTTTCCTGTTGATTGCTCCAGTGATGTGAAAGAGTCATCTTCCTCCTTTTTGTGCCAGGTGGTGCGCGTCCCATGGTGCACCACAGAAAACATGTCCATTTAGTTGTTGAACTGTGCTGCTGGACTTGAATTTGGATGTTCAGTCTAGTGCAAAGAGTACTGAAAAAATTTATCTTTACTTAAATAAAAGCACCCATCATTAAGTAAAAAGTTACTTAATTTAAAAACTACTTTGATTAAAAGTTATTTAGTTACTTTCAACAGCACTAGTCGTTTTTATTGAACATTTAGGCGGTACAATGTGCAAACTATGTTCAAACCACCCCATAAAACATTTCTAAGCACAGTTGGCCACAAAAGTAACACATTCTAAATGATATTGTCCAACTCAAACATTACAATAAAAATAGAAAATAAAGCCCAAAACAACGTATCCATAAGCAATTCTTTATTAGCAAAGTGCTTTTGGTTGTTTCTACAGCAAACTGCTGTATATTGGCTGTTTTTACTGACAGATGAGCACACCGACTGCTGATATAAGAAATGAAATAAAGCGCCCCGCCCCACAGAATACTGCAGCATTAGACAGTAAAGCTCTTGTTTAGTTTGAACAATGTAATGTATGGAATACACAAACAAAAAGCATATACAGTGCATCCAGAAAGTATTCACAGCACATCACGTTTTCCACATTTTGTTATGTTGGAACCTTATTCCAAAATGGTTTAAATTATTGTTCCTCATTTTTTCCTACACACAAAACCCCATAGTGACAAAGTGAAAAAAGTTTAATTGAGGTTTTGGCAAACTTAATAAAAAAAATATCATTGAGATCATCCTTGAGATGTTTCTGAGTCCACCTCTGGAAAAAAGCACTAGATTTTACATGACTTATTAGGTCTATATAAGGTTAGAGCATAAACCAAGCAAGAAGTCAAAGGAATTGTTTGTAGACCTCAGACCTCTGAGACAGGATTGTCTTGAGGCACAAGTTTGGAGAATGTTATGTGCCGCGTTTATTTGTATTGTTATTAATAAATTCCTTGTCCCCCTTCCCCCATCAGCTCGCCGATGTGACACCCAGAGCTTGCCTGCCACCTGATTCAGAGCTCCAGAGTGGACAGAGGAGAAACTTCTAGAAGAACAACCATGTCTGCCAAAATCCACCAATCAGGCCTGTATGGTAGAGTGGCCAGACGGTAGCCACTCCTTAGTAAAAGGCACATGGCACATGGAGTTTGCCAAAAGCCACCTGAAGGACTCTCAGACCATGAGAAACAAAACATTCTGGTCTTTGGTATGAATGCCAGGTGTCACATTTGGAGGAAGCCAGGCTCATTACCAGGCCAATACCATCCCTACAGTGAAGCATGGGGGTGTAGCATCATGCTGTGGGGATGTTTTTCAGGAACAGGGAGACTAATGAGGATAGAGGGAAAGATGACTGCAGCAAAGTACTGAGACATCCTAGATAAAAACCTGCTCCACAGCGCTTTTGACGATTCATCTTTCAACTGGACAATGACCCTAATCACACAGCCAAGATATCAAAGGAGTGGCTTCAGGACAACTCTGAATGTCCTTGAGCGGCCCAGCCAGAGCCCAGACATGAATCTGATTGAACATCTCTGGAGACATCTTAAAATGGCTGTGCACCGACACTTTCCATCTTTCAGAGGTGCTGCAAAAGAGGAATGGGCCAAACTGGCCAATTATAGGTGTGCCACGCTTGTGGCATCATATTCATAAAGACTTGAGGCTGTAATTGTAATTGTGAGTAAAAATGCATTTAATCCATTTTGGAACAAGACTGTAACATAAAATGTGGAAAAAACTAATTCGCTATGAGTAGTATCTGGATGCACTGTATAGGCTATTCTAATTATCTGGGCAACATTATCCAATAGCAGTCAAGTTGTCATTTGTGTCAAACAAATTGTAAATCTGTAAAAACTTTCAACCAAAAGATGACTTAGTCTTTGCTTGAAGTGATGCAGAGAGCATTCTTGTTTGGGTCACCAACCTTTTCGGAAGATTTAATCACAAGTAGCAGAATAACAGAATAAAGAATTCTCGGATACTTTTTCATTGGTTGTTGTGCTGCATTATGCCCAGATACTGTTGTTTTCTGATTGGCTGTTGTGTAGGCCTTTTATTTATTTTTATTTTTGCATAAAATTTTTTACTCAGTAACAGGTGAGTTTTTTCAATGTAGCTAAGCAAAATACTGAATAAAAAGAAAAACTACCTATTTTACAAACAACTTTTCAGTAACGTGAGCAAACGTAATTCGTTACTTTCCACCTCTGGTCTAGTGCAAACAAATGAAACACATCCATTATCTGCAAAAGTGATATTAATATTGCTTACGCCATGGTGACTGTGAGAGAAGCTGTTTTGGAGAATCGAATATAGAAAACATTTCTGAATCAAGAATCAGCTTCTTCAGAGATGCCTCTTTTTACCGCCATGCTTGCTTTGGACACTATCCATGTATCCATATGTTCTGTTTGTTTAGACACTGTTGATTTTGCGGTTCAGTGGAACACACAGCGATGAACTGTTCCTGCAGCACAGACACAGTCAGGGCTAAAGGAATTATGGTCGTGATACGTGTCTTTTATAGCATATTTGAGACTTGTAGGACAGACACACACACACACACACAGTGCCAGGCAACAGTTTTTTGGTGGTTATGGAGACAAAGATGGAGCCAATTTGAAGAATCCAAAACATATTTAGAATTTATTGTATCAGGAGAAAGTGTTTTCCTCTTTTTACTTTCATGGATGCATTTGTTCTCTTCATGATATTCTCAATGAAAAGAAATTACTCAGAATAAACCTTCCGGACTGTTGGAAACTGTCTTCGTTGTCTAACTTAAGGTGGTGGAGAGAAGACAAAAGTGTGAGATGCTCCCATGACAGTAAATCCTCCCTAATTTGAAAACTGAAATGTTCAACTTTGTTGTTTATTACATGACATCACGTATGATTTTCATCATCCCATGTCGCATAAATGAGTAGGTGTGTCCCAACGTTTGACTGGTAGTGTGTGTATATGTATATGTAGGGGGTTCAAAGTATATGAACCGGGGTTCTAGGTCAGTTGTTGTGACTGCTTGCTACATATTGGGTTCAGATGTGGGTTCAGTTTATGAGTGTGTGAAGGATCTCCAGCCCCGTGTGAAGAACTCCCGAGACGGATGAAGCACTGATCCCAATGCATGAGGGATGTCGCTTTTGCGAAAGCAAAAATATCCAACCAGAAAATAAATTATTTGAGACACTTTGCTGATTCTTCACCTAAAATAGTATTTAATTATTTTATTTTTTTTGCAAGTTCAATAGTGTTTGATGAATATTTAATGTTGTGTAGAAGGTAACAGGGTTGCAGCAGCGCTCTAAGGCATTTCTGTCTGGATAAGCGAAGACCCCAATACGACTTTGACTAACAAGACTTCTCCACTTGCTGTGTGACAGTGCGCAGTATCTCTGCAGCATTTCGTTTTCCTTCCAGAACATCACAGTACAGCTGAGCGCTCCTTCCAATTTTGTAGTACCCGCTGCTATGCGAGGTCATTCTCAGTGTGACAAGCGTTGCAGCAGCCTACGTCTCTGGCTAAATCAGCCTTGTGATCTGGCACCGCTTTCACGTCGGCTGCGGTAAACTGTACCCTTTTTATTTACTTGCATCTTTTTTTTTTAACCGTGCCGAGCGTGTTTCAAAGTGCACTAGCTACCCACGCAAAAAAAAGTTACGTAAGACCCGGCGTGACAACTTCTCAACGGCTGGGCGCCGCTGCATATCGAGTTCATTCTGCGGCTCCTACGCAGACGCTTGCCCGCCACTTCCCTGGCTTGTTGACCCGTGCCAAGTTGGCCGATCTGGTAATGCAAGAACATGGTGGAGGATCTGAATCAGCAACGTACATTCCAGAAAAAAAGAAAGAAAGCGAGAGAGAGAGAGAGAGAGAGAGAGACTAGACCAGTATCTGTGTGATCTGTCTCTCCCATCAGCTTCTGTGTCAAAACAAAGCTTTCTGTGTGATGATGCCGCGTTCGCAGGTTGCTCTCTGTCTCCAGATCCGTCATTAGCTGCACATGCTGCCTTCAATTAGTTCTTTAGAAATCAGGTATTTGTCACTTTTAATGAAGATTATCTCACACCTGGCATGGGGGGTGGGGGTGGGACGGGGGTGAGTAAATAACTTA
This sequence comes from Denticeps clupeoides, assembly GCF_900700375.1. Lineage (NCBI taxonomy): Eukaryota > Metazoa > Chordata > Actinopteri > Clupeiformes > Denticipitidae > Denticeps > Denticeps clupeoides. The sequence continues at coordinate 17,442,109 of NC_041721.1, read as the reverse complement.
GTAAAATCCACTTTGTTTCTCTTTCATAATGGATGGTGGTTAGTACAAAGCGGCATATTCCTGAGCAAAGAGGATGGATTTTCGCTAAAAACGCTACTTGGTTTATCCGTTCACTTAATTATCGTCTTCAAACGTGTAACTTATTGTAAGAACAATGTGCTTAATCATCTGAAGAATGGGAAATTCGGGAAAAATGTACATTATGCACATGTAGGCACCGCAACAAAGACGCGTGGTTCTGGTTTTCAGCCATCGTCCTTTTGTATTGCTATTAAATGAATATAAGGCTGCCACTGATCACGTATTTCAGCAAATGAATGGAATGTTTAAGGACTACGTCATAATTAATGCACTCATGGCACATTATACATCATGAACAATAGCACTTGTACTGTTTGCATTGCATTTGTCGTGTTTTTTTGAATGAAGTAGTGTGTTAAAGCAGGTTTTAAATAAGAGCTTGCACAGCCAGGCATCTTAATAGGTGATATAAAAAATATACCTTTCTTCTTTTAAAAACTGTGAAAAACACAAACACACACTCTCTGATCATGCATACACAAACACAATGGAGTTACTGGTGGAAACTGAGAAGTAGCTCGGAAAGGTCATCTCCACCTTTAAATGCCAAAGGTTCAGCATCACTTTTTGAAATTCTAATTAATTAGAAAAAGCGATGAAAACAAAACATGAGGTGGGCCCGATTAGGGGAGTTCTTCATACGTGAGCCATAAATGCCGTAATATCTTGACTGGCGCGTCATCACCGCGGACGAAAAAGATGCAAACACATACAGAGGGACGCAACCTGACACCAGTGCACCACTGAACCTTGTCAAGTATTGCGATTTCATGAGCTTGAAATAAGTACAGAAACACCGACAAAGACAATACGCACACCAATGCTGCTAAGGGATGGTACAGCGTAACTCGTTGGCGTTAAAGTGAGAAACGTTAGATTGCCTTCCGCAATGAAAAAAAAAAGTCTACGATGAGCTGTCAACGTTGTTGCTAGGCAACATCATTCGGTCACTTTACACTGTGTCTGGTAAAATAAATAATGAGCAGAGGTAGAATGATATTTAAAGAAATGTTAAGAGCTAATCAACACTTCTTGGAACACCTCTCAGCCAATCCGGACTTTCTAGCTATGGTAAAAAAATGACGTATGCTTAATGTTCTCATGTGTTCAATTGTATTTGCTTAAAATAACCACAGTAAGCAGATGATTTTGGTCCTGATTTTGTGCCCTAAAACTGTAGTGTCCCGAAACGATCCATCCAGAATTTTGGCAACACACCAACTTGCTCCTTCTACCCTGCAGCAATTTAGAGCAATATGATGTAATAAAGAGCTGAAAAAGAATAAAAGGGCTGCAATAAAATGGACATCTTGGGTGTCACTCAACAGCGGGGGGCTTAATTTCCTGAATAATGACACAAAAATTACCAAATAATACGGCGGGGGAAATTCTATGGCACGCGCCTGCGCAATTCTGATAGATGACTTTGAAAATATGACTCCTGAGCACTGGGAGCTGGAGCTGAAAGACTGCTCTATTCTGGAAGAGTGTGTGTGTGTGTGTGTGTGTGTGTGTGTGTGGTGTTTCCCTCCGTAAATGTGAAGGAGAGAGAGGTGGGGAGAGAGAAAAACGGAAAACAGAACCTAGCTGCATGGCAGGCAGTCATTCATCTGAATGAAGCAGATGAATTGGGCTGATTTGCAGGAGATTGGCCCAGAGATGGTATGATAGAGTATGCAGAGGAGATGAATATAAATAATCAATCAATCAATCAGTCTGGCCTGGGCACCAGCCGCCCTCGCCTCTGCCGTCCCCTCCCCAGCCGCCCAGTCTTGGCTCCGGCATGGGTTTCAGCTGCAGCGTAAAGGCTACCTGGGAAACCAGAGCCAGGTTGGACGCCTGCCGGCCGCCGTGGTCGACCAGCCAGGAACGCGTGGCGTTGGGTGGGAAGGGGCTACCGCTTCTGCCGGGTGTATGACCTCTGTGCAGATTAGCGAGGCCTCAACACGGCTGCTGCCATGCCAACCCTGCAGGGTGGCTGTAAGAAGCCAAAAGTGAGGGGGCGGGGCATGTCGTGAGAGCAGTTCATTTATTTTGTTAAACTCAAAACTTGACAGTGAAAAAAATGATGCAAAATAATCTCAAATTCCCCATCTGAACGAACATTGAAGGGATTACATATATTATACACAGAAGACACCTTTCTTTGGTGTTTCTTCCTGAACTGCTGACTATACAGTAGGTGATTTTTTTTTTTCGGCTGTACCTAACAGGTCATTTATTTTTCTTTTGGGCCCTGTAGATGTTAAAGGGGTGCATTAAAAGATTCATCATAATATAGCTATAAATAACCCCAAATAACCTTAGTTTGATGTTTTTATAACACAGGGTGGGCCATTTATATGGATACACCTTAATAAAATGGGAATGGTTGGTGACATTGAACACATTTTATAAGTGGTCAGAAACTTCATGAAAGAATAACTTCATGAAAGAAAAAAGTTACGTTAAAACCAAGCACACCTTTGTTTTCCTTGTGAAATTACCAATAAATTTGATGTGTCACATGGCTCTTCCTATTGAAAAAACAAAAGTTGGATCCAAGATGGCCGAATGGTCACTATGGTCACCACCCATCTTGAAAAGTTTGCCCCCTCACATATACTAATGTGCCACAAACAGGACGTTAATATCACCAACCATTCCCATTTTTTTAAAGGTGTATCCATATAAATGGCCCACCCTGTACTATCATATATAAACATGTTTTGTTTATTAAAAAAGCAATATGGTCCATATGCAAATCTGCAAGAAAGCAGACGTCTTTTTGCGTGGTCGAAACTCCATCAAACATTTAACATCTTGTATATAGAATCTATACACTGAGTGCAGTCTAGCTGCATTCACTGCGGCAAAGCCGACTGTGTAGCCCGGTGAATGCTGAAACTGTGATTGATCTGCATGGTGGTGTGGTATTTCCCCTAAATGCTTCAGGTTTTGTATATGGTCTACGAAAAACAGGAATCCAGGCTCCACTGCGACTGTATTCTGTGTTTATATGTCTTGTGTGGCTCAAAAGCAATTCGGCGGAACCAAACGGTCATTCAACATGACTTTAGCAGCTCTACAACTTTCATTTGAGTCCAAATTCTCCTTCCACCGGCTACAGCTGCAATGCAAACTTGGATTTTTGCAAATAAGGCTACTGGTGTAGTTGAGCAGTCAGCCGCCAAGTGGACCGCACATTAACAGGAAGCGCTGTTTACTTCCTTCACTGGAAGCGCGCATTCAGGGTCCAACGGTGGTGTCACCCAAGGAATCCACTCCTGTTCAGGCCTCGTTTGCACCATTTGCTGGGCCGCTGGACTGTGCTGGCTGAGGCGTGGCGAGTCGCTGTCCTACAGCTGTGGGGTCTCTGGATTGTCTACACCCAATGGGAAGGTGTCCAGCTGCTCTTTGAAAAGTGATGTGTGTAATCTGTTGGTGACTTCCCGGTGTGTGGAGGTTAAGTGTAGAACTTACGCACACTCTCTCTCTCTCTCTCTCTCTCTCTACGTCAGAGCCAATCAGGGCAGGACCCTTGTGCCTTAGATGAGTCAGTGTCAGATACAGGGTAGTTAATAGCCTGCAGCAAGGTTGCTGCCGAGGTCTCCCTTAACTTTCTGTTTTTCTCCATCCATCCCTCTCCTCCCACCCCCTCGTTTCACCCCCCCCACACACACACACTCGCCTCTCTCTCTCTTTCTGTGTCCTGTTCTCCTTTTGTCTTTCCGGCACACACAAACACACTCCAACGATGTGAAAAGATTAAAAGCAGGTCTCATTCTTTGATCTCTGGGCCATTCCCACAGAAGAGAAAGGGTAATGAATTCCTGTCTCTTTTTCGGCGATGGCAGGGATAATGGTCGAGAATGGTTCTTAATGCGAGTGATTTAAGTAGATGATGTCATTTAATGAAAGTGCCGCGGTTTTTACTTTTCATCCTGTCTTCACTGGGCGTGTAGACGGCAGTCGACCTGCCCACCCATCAGTCAATCACCACGCAAATCGGCGCAGTACAGGTTGCGTGCAAAAACGTCATGAGGCTTTACAGCCATTTACTCCCAGAGCAGTAAATTAATAAGGATGATAAAATGCTTTCAGCAACCCTTTCAACCTCAACAGGCCTTATTATTAGAGACAGCTTACTTGCCCATTCACTGTACATGTGTGGAGTTCGAAGCTACATCCTAGCTAGCTACTGCCATGTACGGTGCTTGGGCAGTTTTCAAAATAAGAACCAGCAGATACTTACCTTTTCACATTTGGCCATTATGACTAGCAATAAATGACCTTTATTAGCTCATTTACACAGGAGGCATTCCTGATATGAATATTATTCACTGCACACAGCAAAGAGATCTTGGAGAATACTTTAAGAGAATGTAAAAATAAAAAATAAGCATACAGCATCTAGGAATGTTAATAATTAATTCCACACCTACCACTAAAGGGAGCCACACATACTTCAGTTTGTGAACCAAGGTTCTTGCATTGATCCCTATTAAATACTGAATACAGTAGCTATATTAGGCAAAAGTACATTTTATTGTAAATTTATACAAAAGTTGGTTTCTTGGTTGTAAATTTTGTTTAGCAGTTACAGACAAAGTAACATATGGATTTTTCAACATTTTAAACCCGCATTGCCCATTTACTTGTGTAAGTCATTGGTGTGGATGTGAAGCAAAACTAGAGGGCAGTTCAGAGTCAAACTTTCCAATTTTCCAACAAACAAGAAACATTGCGACAGTGGAGGGCATCATAATGATGCCTTTATGAAGATAAACACAAAAGCGGAGGTAGTAATCGTGGTGGTCTGTGAGACCATTAGACAGATTGACATACTGATGGCTTGTAACGTTTTACCATATCTCATAATCCCTCTTCAGAAAAATTCGGGCATTTCTTCTTTCAGTTCTTTTGAACTATTGGCTATACTGCCCACGCGTTTTCTTGCGGTCCCGATCCATTCTGACAGAAAGCTTTTTGAAAGCATGCATATATAGGGACAAATGCACACACATACTTTTCAAAAGTCAGATTGGTTAGTCATTATTTTGAGAACCTATTGGTGGATAATAATGACTTTTTCTCTGATGTATCATCTAAGAGGAAAAAAAGTGTTTCGAATAAAATGTCCCCTATCCAAGCTGACTTTCAAATTTCAACTAATCGGCAAAGTAAATGTACAAAATTAAAAAGAACGCGAAAGACAGCTAAAAACACATCACCCCACCCCACCAAGAGTTTATCACTTCACTTCTGTCGTGAGGTGAGACTTGCGCAGCATTATTTAAAGAGCGTTTGGGGAACGTTTGTGTACCCCTGTGCCTAACACCTGAGAGGAGTGACACGTTTGTGATTACCTCAGCGCCTTTTACTTCTGTGATTCTGTTATTTGATGTCCTCTAAGCACTCCTTAGGAAGCTGTGAAGGAGTTATTCTCCAGTGCGCAGGGTGACAGCAAGCTCATGGTTTTTTTTTCTGTTTTGTTTTTTTTTTTTTAAGGCGCACACATTATTATTCTATATATTTTAAACTTTAACTTTCACTCGTTTAGAGTGAATCTGACAAGGTGTTGGCAAGCAGCAGCGGGGACAGTCTTTCTGCTGACAGTAGGTGATTTTTTTTTCTCTCTCTCTATTTTTTTGCCGTCATGAGATATGGTCATCAAATGTGTAAAATAATATTGGGACCTGTGGCAAGTGAGAACGTGAGAAAAGACGAGAGGGGAGGGAGTGAAACACGAGGAAATTGCTCATAATTACCGTCGGATTATGAAGGGGGAGCTGTTGTTTTCACGCATCCCCATACATCCCGTGGGCAGCCCACCCTGACCTGCCGCGTGGATTTGATAGGGAAATTACGCGATCATTAGCACGCTGTTGGGCTGAGTTCTCAAGAGTTTGAGTGGAAAATGTACCTTTCTACTCTTTGGCACAAGTTTGCAACACTCGTGTTCGTGCACAGCATTTAAATGAATTTAACATTCCTATTCATTTCTCTACAGACCTTTATTATACATAAGTATAATTAGTTATATGCCATTTATTAGTTGGTGAAATTGGAACCTGTTTAGGAATCAGCACAATAATTAGTATAAATTCACAGTCAACAAATTACAAAGGATAAAACATGAGTCACTGTACGCTGAAAACCCTTTTAGGAGCATTTTGCTGATGTTTGGGTCCACCTACATTTGCTTCACTCTGAAGCAGACATTTGACTGATTGGTTGATGATTGTTTGATGAGTGGGGAAAAAATGAAAGAAAAAAGAACATCAGTAAACACCTACAGGAGATTTTGTAACGACGTCTTACGCAACGTCTCCACCGCCACTAATGAGGACCACCTCCATCACCAACAAACGAGAAGACTGGCAAATGGTGCCAAAACCTTACTGTGACACCTAAACTCGTTTTTCTTCTTTTCAGCTTTCTTTGAACATGTTTAATGCATTTCAATAATTTCACTTGTAATGCCTTATACAAAAGAGTTCTCCTTTTAAAGGGGCTGAGAATATTGGCATTTGTTAGTTTTATTCCCCTCTACAGTAACATATCTGTTGTCTTGTTTAAACAACCCTTTTAGTATGATTTGTGTCTTTGGCCGATAATCCCCCCCAAAATAATCAATCCTGCCACAAATCCTTTGTGAAGCCATGCACCAGGATTATGACAAATGCATTAATTACCATGAAAGCCTCTCATACATATCACCATGTCACTTACTACCATCAAAACGCAGGATTTATGAGTTTATGCCTGGCGTGGAGGTGATGCTGTTGAAGGCAGAAAGAGGTTGATTTGTGATGCTGCTGCAGCTTGGTTGCTCTGAAGGCAGATTTATGAGATTTTATTGGAGTTTTATCATGTGAGGACACAACCAAAGTGTCCCCTAGATCTTGGCAAAGTTTTTCCCCAAATGCAATGAAACATAAAATGCAAGAACACATAATTGTGTTTTGGCACACCTACTCATTTATGGGACTTGCATTTTTCATATCATAGTACAAAAGACACAGGACTATGATGTAACACAAGTGAGGTACTAAACCAAAACACGCAAATACTGGTTTTCACAAAGTTTGCTGCTTTAGTGTTTCTAGATCATTTTATGTCAGTTGTTTCTGTGGTGTATTGAAGTATAATAACAAGCATTTTATAAGTTGCAAAGGTTTTTATTGACAATTATATCAAGTTTATTCAAAGAGTCAATATTTTCAGTGAAACTCACCCTGGCATGCTGTCAGTCAACGTCTGGGTCAGATTCTGACTTTCAACCCATTCCTTCATAATTAGTGCTTGGAGCTTGTCAGAATTTGTGGGTTCTTGAGGATTGACCACAAGTTCTCAATTGGATTAAGGTCCAGGGAGTTTCCTGGCCATGGACCCAAAATTTCAATGTTTTGTTCCCTGAGCCACTTATGGCACGGTGCTCCATCATGCTAGAAAAGACATTCTTCTTCACCAATCTGTTATGGGATGGTTGAGAAGTGGCTGTAGGAGGCTGTTTTGGTACCATTCTTTATTCATGGCTGTGTTCTTAGGCAGCATTGTGAGTGAGCCCACTACCTTGCATAAGAAGCAGTCCTAAACATGAATGGTTTCAGGATGTTTTACTGTTGACACGAGACAGGACTTATAGTAGCGCTCACCTTATCTTCTCTGGACATTCACTTTTCCAGATGTCTCCTTTTAAAGCTAAGCTATTCTAACTCAGTCAGCAGGACAGAAGGATCTCCAGCCTTGTGCTCCTCAACACTTTCACGTGTGTTAACGAGAGCATCACTGAAATGATCTCTGCACGTGCTATTGCTGCAGGGCTGAAATGCAGTGGAAATGGGTTTTTCAGAGATTAAGTTCATTTTCATGGCAACGACGAACTTTGCAATTCATTGGATCACTCTTCATAACATTCTGGAGTATATGCAAATTGCCATAATAAAAACAGAAGCTGCACACTTTGTAAAAATCAGTATTTGTGTCATTCTCAAATCTTTTGACCACGACTGTAACCTTACTACGAATATCTACAATTTAGTGTATTAAGACTATAATGTATAGTTTACTATTGCTGACCACATATTGCTGGTGTTTTGTTATACTGCATCTGACAAGTGTCTCTAATGTAGTGTCTGGGAAACGTAAGAATGGGGAGGTACTTTGAGCTCCTTGAGCTCTTTAGTAAAATAGTAAAAAAGAAACAATTAATGTTACGATGACAACTACAGTGGAGCATAATGAAGCCGTATGGAACTCCACCTGCAATCTTAGCACTTTTGTTGCAGATTACAAGTAATAAATATGATAATTAACATTTTTCCCTCATTGATTGTTTTGCTTATGTAGTCTCTGTACCGTGTGAAGGTGGAAACCACCCATGATGACCTGAAAATAAACAAACAGAGAGAGGAAGGGAGGCGGAGAACGAGAGAGAGAGAGAGAGAGACAGTGCACCAGTTCTTGAAAAAGACTTCCCACATTTGTCTGTGATTGACAACTCTGACATATGGAATAGTTCATGTATTCCCAGGTGACTAGCAGATGGAGAGAGAGGTAGAGAGAGAGAGAGAGAGAGAGAGAGAGAGGAACGGGTAAAACCTGACTGGTGAAGCATGAGCAGGATTTTTTAGCTTTAACTCTCCTGATCAAGCGGGTTCTGTGTCTTGCATGCGCTAAATTTAGCACCAGCGGCAATTAGTGGCGAAGACACGCAGTCATTCCTGGAGCAGCTGACAAACAGAACCTTAACAAGATGGGACGAGTTCTCCGCTCGAAAGGGAATTCTCTTCCCCCTTTCTCTTACTTTTGGTCTGTGTGTGTGTGTGTGTGTGTGTGGTTGAGTTGGCCAGTTAATGTAGTTATTCATGTGTGTGTGTGTGTGTGTGTGTGTGTGTGTGTGTGGGTTTGCACTAGAGGTGAGCGATGTCCTAAAAAAATGACATATTTTTATTTAATTCTGAACCCACTCAAGGTCACATTCTGAATTTACATCAGTCCATGCTCATGGAACATAGATAACATAAGTAAACCAAAATAATTTTTGGTAATTCATGGATGGATTGGAAGGGATCATATTAGTAAAACAGGTTGATAACCCGAAATAATGCATTGCTAATCAAAATGCATAGATTATTAATTCAAGAAACATACTGACGAAATAAATTGTCATTCAATGAGGACGGGTTGGTAATATGAGATCTCAGATGGCTAATCTGGAAATATGGAATGCCATAAAAACACATAATCAGACTGTTTGGTTTTTTGTTAAACTGAGAAATTAAAATCTAAGGACAGACTGAAAAAATCTGAGTTTTAAAATTGCTATATCATGGTCATAGATTACTGAATTGATTTTAGTGAATTTACTGCTGCAGAAACAACCTCATGAATATTAGATTTTACACACTGGACTCAAGTTCTGTAAAACGATTTAAGTGTAAACACTGCTTCTGAGGGTTTCTGAATGTGATGTGGGAATGAGAATTATAGGACATGCGCACAATAAAGAATGACACAGATGCAGTGGAAGGAACAGCATTAATAAAATGTGTCTCGTTGCATATGGGCATGCCCGTTACTATGGGACTGCTATTGTCTTTGGAGGTGGTGCTTTTGTGTACAGAAGAGACGAAACAATAGTAGCAGCTGATGGGGAGGTGATGGGACTGAAGATGCGGCAAAATAATGGGGGGTGGCCTAGTGGTTAAGGGAGCGGCTCCGTAATCAGAAGGTTGCCGGTTCGAAGCCACCAAAGTGCCACTGAGCAAAGCACTGTCCCCACACGCTGCTCCCCGGGTGCCTGTCATGGCTGCCCACTGCACACTAAGGATGATGGGTTAAAGCAGAGGACACATTTTGTTGTGTCACCGTGTGCTGTGCTGCAGTGTTTCACAATGACAATTACTTTTACTTTCACTTTCAAATAACAAGGGAGACAATGCAGAACTGGGCTTCCTGGTCATACGATTTATAGCACTGGACCCCCCCAGCAAAGAGCACCGCAGACTTTTCACAGTCTGTGCCTGTGAAGGTGATGCCTGTCAAAAAGACACCAGGGTGCAATTGCCAACAGGTCAAAACCAAAAAGTTGTAAAAAGCACAGACCACGGGCATTTTTAAAAATGCATTCATTAACATTAATTAACTGCACATCAAAACAACATGCAGATTCTCCAAAAATTCTGTTTGTATCTTCATGTCTTCTTTTCAGATCACAGAAACTCAAGGCAATTAGAAAGGTAAATTATTTCACACTTGATGTGAATTTCACTTACTCCCTCACAATCCACAACTGCTGAATTGTTCTCAGGTTTGCGGTGTCAGAAGCCCATTCCACGACATGGAGTGCCGGGTGGGGCACAAACCCACCGCAGAGCATAAAACGCTATCATCTCAAATTCGTCTGAATAACTTGTCATTGTAACAGTCTGAAGATACCACCAAATCTGATCTTTACTGTATTAAGTGATTTAATCAGTGATATCAGTTAACTGATTTATTAAAATTGCACATTGGTCAATAAATCTTTAGACCGTTAATACAAATTAGCTTGTAGTAATGTTACTTAACTCAGATCCCTCCAAGAAATTATATGACGTTTTGAGACCCAGGGTTTTGAGAAAAATAAGATTATTTGGCCTCTAAATGGCACTGAAATTAACAATCAGCAAATGTTAGGACTTGACTTGTTTGCACGACCCATGTGATTTTATCCATGTGCCACAGTTCCGTACGAAACCTGACAACCTGCAAGCTGCCACTAATATTGATTTCTACTGTACTGCAACATTGCATTGGACGTGTGACTGAATTCTCCCCCTCTTCCTTCCTCTCTCTCTCCCCTCTCCCAGGAATGAATCTAACCTTAAACCAGTGCTCCCCCTTTTGAGTGTCAGGTCTTGTGTGTGTTTCCCAGGTCTATGGAGGCATGTGTGTGTGTGTGTGTGTGTGTGTGTGTGTGTGTGTGTGTGAGGGAGGGGTGGGTTAGTTTAGAACGGCGATATCCGCAGACAGCCCATCACTGCCGACACCCTTTCGTTGGCTATTAATAATTGAGCAGTGCTGAAGATGAGGAGGTGGGAAGTTTGTCATGAGGGAATGTGCACCTTGCATCACTGTTTGGGCTAAATGGTGGTTTCTCGTCTGAAAGACAGAGAGAGAGAGAGAGAGAGAGAGAGAGAGAGAGGGGATAGAGGGAGGGAGCGGCAGGCTTCAGTTTGTTGTTGTTGATCGCTGTAGCTCAGGGGTGTGTTTATGTTGGAGTCTGGAGACTCCGCTGCCAAACTGGAGACCCGAATATCCTCACCCTAGCCTTGCTTTGATCTGAGTGTGTGCATGTGTGTTCTTCCGCAAGTGTGTGAGCATCATGTTTATGCATATGGTTGTTTCTATCCACATATGTATACAACATGTGTGTGTGTGTGTGCGTGTGTGTGTGTGTGTGTGTGTGTGAATGCATGCTATACACTATTTTTGAGTGTTTTGAAGTGCTAGTGTAAGGTAGAGCATCATCAGGGTAGATAAAACTAGAAATAATCGCTCAGTGTGATCACCCTTGGTGAGCAGTGGGCAGCGATGACAGGCACCCAGGGAGCAGTGTGTGGGGGACGGTGCTTTGCTCAGTGGCACGTTGGTGGCTCAGGATTTGAACCGACTACCTTCTGAGTATGGGTTGGACAAACACGCAAACTTCATTAAAAATTGTACATGAGTTCCAGGGATGTCTTTGACCTTACACTAGTGAACAGTATGCTTGGCAAATAGCATTGCGCATAGTGCCAGTTTGAAAATAGTATATATGCAAGTATTTTTTGGCAAAAACTGGGCTTAGAAGCAAGGTTAGGTTCAACGACTAGCTAGCTAGAGGTTTATACCATTTACTACATTTAGATTGTATTAATATTGTTTTGCGTTTACTAAGTCCTCACAAAGATGTGTATTCAGCAGGTCTTTCTGCAGCAGGTCGCCACGCTACACTCAATCTGAGCGTTAACTCACCATCGTCAACTTGTCAAGGACACTTAGGTCTCCCTTGACAAAATAATGAGCTATCAATCACCCGCGCACCATCTGACACAAAACGCACACACGTCATCTGGGAGGCAATTATAATATGTGTTTAGGAAGTTATTACTTACGAAAAGAATAAACACATTAAAAATGAAAGAAAGAGTAGAAAACAACGTTTACAGGGATGCTTCGTCTCGGTATTTGCAGGTAAGCATCAGGGCGGCGCTCGCATCCCGTTTCATATCTCGGGCTACTCTAGCCTCATGTCCTGCTTTCTCCCTAATTAAGTAGCCTTTAAACAGCCTCCCCACAGACTGCTGGCTGTCAGAACAAAGTAGACATTGTTGTGTGTGTGTGTGTGTGTGCGATTTTTTTTTTATCCGTCCCTCTTTCAGTCGCTCCTAATGTTACTGAACACCAATAGGCCCGCAGTCCTCGGGGGCTTTTTTGCCGAAGTGAGTTGTTTAGGGAGTGCGGCCCTATCTACCAATAGGCCGGCTTTTCTGCAGAAAGGGCTTGTTTAATGGGATAATGATTGCTGTGTTCTCCGGTGATTGCTGTGGACATTGAGGCTCCGTACGTCAGAGAATGGACAGGAACTTTCCCCCAGTAACAGGGTTGGGGGGATGGGGCCATGATTAAAAGAAATAGGATCGTCGAAGACTCTTATTCCCTGAAGTGTTACAGTGCATTTTTGTTGGTCTTTTTTTTTTTTTTGAAACCCCGTCCTTTTTGTTTTAATTTCCCAGCATGGGGCTTTCCCCATCTCTTCTAAGCTAAAAATGTGTTGATTAAGAGAGATTCTTAATCTGTGTCCTCCATTCAGAGCTTGCCTAATTGGAATGACAGTTTTATTGTAATTATGTGGTTTTTACTGACACTGGCTTTTGCCTCATACTGTTCACATATATAAATTTCCTGAATCCAAGATCATTATTTTGCTTTTGATTCAATGAGGTTCTTTTCCTTTTCTACAAAGTGTTCGCAGCCTACAACCAGGGTCAATTTTTACCAGTCTAGCACATCCTAAAATGTTTAAATGTTAATTTCTATTTATACTGAGTGTTTATGCATTGGTTATATAATACGTTCTTACAGTCCAGCCTTTAACCTTTACTTCACTGATGTGACAGTAAAACCCTAAATAAGTTTAGCTTTCACAATTCCTCTCTGTTCTGAAGCAACATGCTATGTGACATTGTGATGGTAAACAACATAATGAGGCGGATTATCTACAGATGCAACAGATTGAAATCATCGAGACATATCATAACTCGCAGGAGTCCAAAACGGCAAGTTGGCACAATGATGTTAGTATTTCTGAGCAGCATGAGCAATTCGGTGAATTCACTGTGAATTCTGCACAACTGTTTGGGGCAATATCACTGTAATCAGTGAGCATCGTCTCTCATGAGTTTAACCAATTACAGCTGTCCGCCAAAAGACCCCGTAATAAACTGGTAATATGAGTAATAATACTGGTAACAAACTGGTGACCATGTTATAGATATTATGTTAAAGATATTTGGAGTAGTCACAGCAAGTAAACCATATTCAGACACCATTGCCCCAAGTTCCTTAAAACAGCATAGTAACATGAAAGTGATCGTCATTGTGAAACACAGCACAGCACATGGTGACACAACGAAACGTTGCTTAAGATTCAAACCGGCAACCTTAGGATTACGCATGTTACGCTTTCGTACCCACTAGGCCCAAGCGCAACATGCGTAACAAAAAAATAATGCTATTAAATCAGCCGTTTTTGGCCAAAACAATCCCGTAGGGTTTGGTAAGTATGTATTATGTAAGTATGTAAGGGTGGTAGTGACCTAGCGGGTTACACACTCGCCTAAGAACCAGAAGACCCAGGTTCAAATCCCACTTACTACCATTGTGTCCCTGAGCAAGACACTTAACCCTAAATGTCTCCAGGGGGGGACTGTCCCTGTAACTACTGATTGTAAGTCGCTCTGGATAAGAGCGTCTGGTAAATGCTGTGAATGTAAATGTATTACCTGTACCCATTTTCTCAGGCCACCTGCCAAACTTGACTTGTGTCGTGCAACTATGCCAGACCACTCTACCTATTTAATACAGGAACAGACTGAACATCTCATTACCTTGTGCTTGTTAGAGCCACATAAACAGACCAACAACACTCTGGGCTAATAAGCGTTCAGATCCTCAGGCAACGCAGCCAGTGTAGCATTGAGAAGAGAGGGGAATACAGAGAGAGAAAAAGCAGAGGGAGAAGAGAGAAAAAAGGTGGCTGAAGGTCGGACCGCTGTTTGAAATCTGCCGAGTGTTTTTTTTTTTCTCCTTCCTCCGTGAGGGAATGATTTATCAGAAATTATCATGGCTGCTTTGCTCTGCAGCGTTCGGCCATTGATGTGCGAAGTTGAAATGGCTTCTTCAAGAGGACGAGTGACAGACAGAGGCCCCAGAAATGACACGAGCGGGGCTTTCTCATCAGCCGGCGACGGCGGCGCCTTTCTACTTTTAATTCCATTCGGCGCGCTCGCTTTGTGAGCGTTGAGGGGAGACTCTTAAAGGGAAAAACGCCGGAAAAAACACTGTCTTCCTTTTCCAAACTAGAGACGTTTTACTTTCTTGTTGACACGAGATAGCATTTTTCCCCAGGGAGGAAGTTACACTGGCCACATGAGAGAGCCTATCATAGACCCAGCACTCAACATTTGGAGCATCAAATGTGGATTATACGTCAGAAGTGTTATACAAATGCAAAAAAAAATCTACTTTATGCGAATATATTATGGTGACTCTTTTCAGGTGCATTTAGTCGCTCAGTACAGTGTTTATACATTTCTGATCAAAAGCTCTAGAGATCTGTTTGGACCTCGCAATAAAATCAAATGATTGATATCCAGTATCAATATTTCGATATCATGCTGGACCAAGGAAGAAAGCCATAGTTCATAGTTGCACGTGAACATAGAATTTACTGAAGAAAAAACACAGAGAATATGTGGGTAGGCTATATGAACAGTATTCACAGAATGAGGTGGATCAAAGAACAAAAGTATCAGAGCTCATTTTAAAAATCATAAGAGTAGGAGCAAGATACAGGTGTCAAAAGTTCAGGTGGTGGCCACAGTGGCACGGGGACACCAGGGAAAGGATGCAACAACTGAAAATGAAAAAATCTAATTGATTAACTGACTTCTCTAGCCATCGTTATATATAAGCGCTTAAAAAATATATTTTAGAACACTGCTCTCCATCAAAGAAAATACTGTTAATTTGACTGCCATGTAATATATTAATAATGAGCAATGTATATGAAGTTTATTAAAAGGCGTTGCAGGATTTGCTGTGATTCCCACCTAGGGTTCCCAAATTTGTCTGGGATATCCCAAAATATTGGTGATTTTTATTTGTCCCTTCTGGGGCAGCTCCAGTCCTGTATTCCAATCACAGTGTCGTCTGCCAATAATAGACTACTGTAAGCAGGTAAAACTCAAGCAAACTTTGCTATGAGTTATAGGCTGATTCAGGGGTAACTTGTGGGTCACATCCTGCAAGATCACTTTATATACAGTACAGCCCCAAAGTTTGGACTCACCTTCTTATTCAATGTATTTTCTCAGTTTCATGACCATTTACATTGGTAGATTCTCACTGAAGACATCAAAACCATGAATGAACACATGTGAAGTTATGTACTTAACAAAAAGTGGAGACCTGGCCCAATCCAGATGGTTTGGGGTGAGCTGGACCTCAGAGTGAAGGCAAAGGGGTCAACAAGTGCTAAATACCTCTGGGAACTCCTTCAAGACTGTTGGAGAAGCATTTCAGGTGACGACCTCTTGAAGCTCATCGAGAGAATGCCAAGAGTGTGCAAAGCAGGAATCAGAGCAAAGAAACTAGAATATAAAACATTTTTTCAGTTATTTCACCTTTTTTGTTTTGTACATAACTCATTCATAGTTTTGATGCCTTCAGTGAGAATCTACCAATGTAAATGGTCATGAAAATAAAAAAAACACGTTGAATGAGAAGGTGTGTCCAAACCTTTGGCCTGAACTGTAGATCTACACTGATATTGCTACAAAAACTGCTGCACTTGCCTTTCCATACACGATCTTTACACTTCAGTTGAATCTGTACAGGAGCAGTTTCCACTGGGAATCTACATTTCCACTGTTTTTGATACTTACTGATAGGTAAGTGATACAAAGTAAAATTAAGGTTGGTATCGACAATACTGATCATTGATAATGTGTTTGGAAAATGTAAATAAAAAGTGCAAGAAAGTGTTTCACATTTGCCGTTGAGAAAGTTGGCAACCCTATTCTCACATCTCTTGTTTACTCAAGTTTAGTATAAAAGATTTTGTTTCTGCAACATCCTTGTCGTACATAAAGGTTTATTACTATTGACTTCATTTTAGAAACCTGGAAGAACGCTCTAAATGCACTCACAATGCATTTGCTTCTAAAGGAAGTATCCTACACAAAGTACATCATTAATAGTTAGAGTCAGGGGTCACCATGAATCCACATAAAGAAGACAAAGAACTAGAGAAACCACATAACTGTGTTATACAAATTTTCATTTGGGATTAAACATGACCAGCACCGTAATGTTGCCTATAATAACATTTCAATCCACCAATCAAAATAATTTATATATAGCACAGGTATGTTCAAACCTTGAACTAATAAGTAAACTCACATGGATCACATCACATTATATCAGCTCATATATGCTCCAGCTTGCGGCCTAGGGGTTCAACGCAGTTCAGAGCGTTATTTATTCATGTCTTTTAATTCCCTGTGAACAGTGTTTACGTGTGGCAAAAAAAGAAAAGAAAAACTTCACATGTTCCGTTTGCTGTCTCAGGAAGCGGCACAAGGTGAGATGGCAGGCCCCGGGCATTTGTAACCACACTCACAGCACAAAGGAGCGAAAAGAAAAGCAGCATTCTGACACGTTCCAAGCTCTAGTTTCGAATTGAACAGTATATGGCTATTGAGAGTATCTGCTTGTTTTTGCTCTGGAAATATGAAATGATGTTAGCAGGGAAATTAAAACAGTGAAAAGGCCTGAAGTGCCCAGTAAAGAGTGCGTAATCCAGCGACAATGGTGCCATTCACTCGGCAGTATTGATAATCTGGCAGCAAGCACACTGTGCACAGCACAGTCGCTGGTTGTATTAGTTTTGAAGATGGAGCGCAACTTTCTCACCTCGCAGAAGGAGGAACTTTGAAGCCAAATTCTGATCAGGCCGGTGCGCTCGCCGTGCTTTGTTCTGGATAAGCAGGGGTAGGAAACACACAAAACCATCTCTGTGTGCTTTTAAAATAATCATCACAAGGGCTACAGCGTGCTGAGAAAGAGAAAGGGGAGAGGGGGAGAGAAAGGACGGGAGAGGGAGAGTAAAGGGGCTCAGAGAATGAGGTGAGAGTCTAAATCTTTCATCCCGGCTCCAGGATCAGAGTGGGAGCCGAATCCTGGGCTGGATTAGCAGCTCTAAGCCCTAACAAGGGCTCTTCTGACGTGGCAGGGCGAGGGAGATACTGGAAGAGCCGCACGGATCAAAAGCAGCTGCTTCCATGACACTCCAAGACCTCTGAACTAATTATGTAGGGATGCCAGTCCCCGAAAGTGCTTTCTTTCTTTCTCTTTTTCCTGCTTTCTTCTTAAGGACAATACCTATACACCTGCCTCCAACTCATAATGCTCTGTTCCTGGGAACGCAGACATGGCAACACGCACAGGCAGTGGAACAACACACACACTCTGGAGGTTGGCACTCTGGGTTGTGTTTCGCAGAACCAATGGCTGTAAATATAACATGCATTATTACATCATCTGTTATTGCAACATGTTTTGTTGAGTTCACGACTTTTACCTGTTCAGAGAGTGTGAATTTGAAGAAAAAAAAACAGGCACAATGTCTCCAGACTTTTGATGTCTGACCTTGTTTGTAGGACTCAGAGCTCTCAGAGGTGCTCAATCCAGCAGGGCTTCAGATCTGCTGACATTTGCTTGTAGGCAGTAATAAATAAGTTATCCAGGAAGATTTGTTTTTTTAATGATCTCTCCATTTACCGATCTAGATTCATACAACTTTTTGAAATCAATACAATTATTGTTACTGTGTTTAAATTTTTGCTTCAAGTGCTACTCAAGTGTATTTTGCCTTAAACATGCCCACTATGCTTGCACAGCACTGAATCTGGAATAGTGGTGCACTGGTCTAAGGTGCTGCGACATTAAAATGAACTGTTATGTGCTCACCCTTACTTTCAGCTCCTGACAGCCTTCGGGTTTGTTTGAGTTCCCTTTTTTGTTCACTTGTCCATTTTGGCCCTTGTCCGTGTTTGTTTACTTTTAGTAAAACCCTTTTGAGTTCCATCATGTCCTGCTTCTGTATTCATTCCCCATCTCACCCCGGGACATGGCAGTAAAAGAAAGTTCTTCTCAACAGTTGGAATTTTAATGAAATGGTTTATGGAAGCGAATAAAGAAGCAGTTCTATTTTACACTATCACATCAGCTGAGAAACGAGAGAAAAAGAAATAATTGGTCTCTGTATTTTCAGAGCTTTAAATTTGCTGCATTTTAAAACCTTTTGTCCTTATTAAAAGCTTCCCATAACTTCCATTCACATGCATAACAACACTAACAACTTCATTTGAAAATCTGTGTATGTGTGTGCATGCGTATGTACATGTTTGTGTCTTTAACACACAACCCTATAATCAGCAAATTGTCATTAATAACAGTTGACAATATTTATTTAATCAGAAGGTCCCCACTTCCTCCAAAGCCTGTGAAATACACCGAAGCCGCTCCATGTACCTTTTTATTTCCATGTCTGTCTTTCTTCCTTTGCTTTTTGTCTTTTTTTTTTTTTTTTTTGTCTGGTTCTCGCCACACAGGCGCTTGTTGTTGACAATGATGTGATGCAGTCGGGGGGATTCGGCGAGAGTACGCCGAACACTTGAAATGCCATTAAGCTTGTAGTGGGCTCATGCGCGCCGCTCGAAAAGCATGTCCTGTCAATATGACTGCAGCGCACAACACAAGTGCTGCAACAGCACAGAGATTGCCTGTCAACCAAGCATTTTGCATCTCCACTGATGACGATAATAACAACCATTCCTTCGAGTGGCCTCAGATGGAAACGAGAGAGAGAGAAGAAAAGAAATAGAAGTCTCTTAAATAGAAGTATTTGTTGTCACTTTTTTTTTTTTTTTGCAATCAAATCCAGGATGGGGGGAGGTTAAAGATTTAGAGCTTAAAACTGAATTTAAGAAGAACATAGGGCCCTGGAAATGGCTTTGTGACTCCGATACTCTCTGTTTGTGACTTTATTTTTCTCCTTCGTCATTAGTTTTAAAATTTGAGAGCTGAAACGCCCTGCTGTCTGGATGGGCTCATCATCGCGGGGGTAGAATTACAGACCGCCACCATTCGCACACAATCACAAATGTGACATTTCGGGGGCCAAGTTGTCTGTTGTACGTTAATCGATTGGTTCCTTCTGTCACCCATCATAAGGGCACCTGATTTCGGATGCATGTCTCATATTTTATTCCGTTTTTCCTTCTGAGACCTCAAAATCAGGCTCGGGCCACACTCAGAACTGGACGTCAACAAAAATGTACATTAAGCGCATCATGAGAATTCAATCAATAAGCAACCAGATGGTCTGTTGGGAACCTGTGAACAGCAAAACATCTTAAATATTTATACTAATATAAATTGGCTGTTATAACAGAATCATATCCCAGGATTGGTGTTCATTTGGTGTTCAATGTGCAGGGTTTTTATGTCTCTATTTGGCCTACAAACAAGCCTGAAACAGTGTTATCTGTTCATCCGAGTACAAATCAAGAATTTATGCCTGTATCATAGCTCAGTTGTCACATTTTATTGCCCATTGTTTTGTGTACATTCTGACATGCCACAAATGTGACAGTGTACAGTCTACATCATAGAGGATGTAGTCATGACAGAGCTTTTATTATGTGTCATAATGGTGTCAAATCTGTGCCAGGTCTGGCCCATTCAAATCCCTTGCCATATACTGTTATAATGATATGTTGTAATTAAATAAATTATGGTTATCATATAATGTAATTACACTGTATAGGGTAACCTTTAGATTGCATAATGTATAATGTCACTAATATCCAATGCAGATGAACATGGCCTCTCTATTATTCTGGGTAAACTATACTGCCAGTGCCTGACCCTGCCTTACTGTAAAATTTCATGGTTGAAGGGCATGAGGTAGAAGTGCAAGGTGTCATTTTGACTCTCATAAAATCGACAAAAATAAAATGGGGTGACACAGAAAAAGACAGTGACCACAACGGGCAGGTTTATATGCAGATAGTTACAGGTAATCCAGGTACTCAGGTGATTAACTGAAGCACTTTTTTATGCAGAGCGTAATTGATGTAGTGGAGCAGTGTATTGTGGCCTCTGCATTGCCACTGTGCTGTGTTGCTTTGTGAAGTAGCTTCCATGGCGTGTGTGTAACAAGATCAGAGGGCTTTCCTGCGTTCTTGCTCTGTGTTAAAGGACCAGCGAGTGAAGTGGCTCATACTCTGGTTCAAAGCTCTGAGACGTGTTTGAAGCCTGCAGGGCTGCACTTAGAGAAGCTCCAGTCAGGAGCTGCTGAAGATCTCAGTTTATTTGCTTATTTGTTGGTTACGTAGGCAGTTAAGAACATGGTTCTCGGCCCTCTGTGTTTGGATGGAGCACCCCTATGAGCTCTTCACTCTTCACTAAAACAGTGTTTTAACGAGGAGTTACAGGTTTCTGACTAAATACTGAAGCTCCTTCTTTATGCTACCTAACTGTGGCCAGTTTCTGTCCAGCCACTGTTAATCATACTCTGAGTTGCATGAAAGCCATGTGATCCAGTGGTAACAGATGCTGAGTACCGGCTTTAAACTGCACAAAACTACACTTCATTTATTCTCTTGCTATAAGTACCACTGCTGGAATTGTCAAAATGCCTGTCCTCATTTACAATCCCTGTCCAGTACAACTACCGGGCAGTTCTGTGTTTGTGGAATTAGACTGGATCTTTTGATGTCTAATTAGGTTTTACTGATGGACAAAATCTATATCATTGCATAATCTAAGCAGTTGTAATGCTCCTCACCAAAAAGAAACTATATTTGGACAAAAAATAAATATTCACCTATTGTAAAAATCAAGAACCAAGAACCCAGCCACTGGGCGTGCATGTGACCATTTGTTTCTTGGTGTGGTCCCAAGCCCAGATAAATGGGGATGGTTGTGTGAGGAAGGGTGCTTTGACATCCGATGTAAAAGCAAGTCAGTTATGCGGACAACCAGACCGGTTGTCCTACTGCGGTGACCCCTAACAGGAGCAGCTGAAGGAATATGATGATTTTTGCAAGTCTAGGCATGGGAAAGGTATAAAATCCATTATCACTGAACATCTCTGCATCGACACATGGACGTAAACATTCCTTTTAATCAGCTTAACTATTTAGCCTAATATTTATTTTACATCCAATAGGAATATTGCTGTTTTTGTCTACTAGACAATGGTAGTCTGTTCTGGAAGCAGCTTGAATTTCTGAGGGAAAACAGCTCCTCTCAGACTCAGTAGTGCTGGATCACCACACCCCAATATTTTATATGACAATCATCCATCATCTATTTTCCATGTGAGGGTATTAGAGGAACTGGAGAACTGGTAGAACATGTACACTGAGAGTAGAACTCAATGTTAGACTTGACCCTTTTGCTGAGGACACGATTCTAAGATCTCATTTTACAAAATAATATTCGATTTAACTGAGTGAGAACCATCGGAGTATCAAGGGATACCTGACATTTGTCATTCAGGTGTAGTGTGATGAGCTATTGTATTGATCCTATTGGATTGATGCTGTATGTGTTGGGTCCTACAGGTGAAGAACCTTCTCCTGTTCTGTATTTTCATGTCTCTTTCTCAGGTTTCTCTGAAAGCAGATACCTCCTGCTGTCTTCTCCTCTCCTGTCGCTCTCCTCCCCCCATCGCTTCACCTCCTCTCATCTTGTCTGTTGAGGTGATCGCTCCCCCTCCTCTTCCTCTGCCTCCATCCGTCTCATCTTCTCTCATTACCTCTCTCCCTCTTTTCTACACGTTTAATCTGTGGCTGATGGTACTTGGAGAAAGCTCTTGAGTTTCCCATGCCAGGTGTATGTACAGAATGAACAACCTTGAGCTTGTATGTATATGAAGGTGTGTGTATGTGTGTATACACATTATGAATGCAGGTACACACACATTCACCTGCCCAGTCATATTACAAAAATGCTCAAATATATTTTACAGTATAAAAAGAGATATTTAAAGTCAAATAAACAGAGAGACTTAAAAACATCCACACTAACACACCTCAGATTATTTACATTCTAGCAGAGACTGTACAGCCCTGTTTGTCCTTATATGAATAAATAATAGCATCCTTCACCAACTGCCAGGAAAATTCCCTTGAAATTTCCTTGTGTTCCACCTTGTAAAACAAACTTCCTCACAGCATCACAAAACCAGCGCTAACCTCATATTAATCCCATTTTGGGCACTGCTGGGAAGTTTAATATTGTGGATTATTAATATGCACTGTACGAAAATGACATACTGGCTGAAATGCAAGACAACCCTCTTTTTCAAAAGCTGTTTAAGTACTTGTAAAAAAAAAAAAGAAGTCACATTTGATGACATATACCCGTATTGTAATAATTGATGCCAGTAATGTAAAACCACAATTTCAGGTGGTTTTGAGAAAATTTGACAAATTAAAAAGGTAAGTTGTGTTTTTTAATTTTATAAATAACTATTTCTATTTTTTTTTCCCGAAGATTTGTATAGTTCCCCTGATCTGGAGGTTAAATTCGGGTCATTCTCTGACCCTGCCCTGACCTTAATGAACCCCTCGATGGACGTTGTTTGGGCCAGAGGCAGCCTCCATACCTGTGGCCAGTAAATTCCCTGTATTTACTGATATTAGCAGGATCCTTTTAGAATCCGCAGCCATTAAATCTGAGTCGTCCTGAAAACAGCTCCGTTCGAACACGGCCCCAGGGACGTTTTACTCTCTGCCGCTTTGTCATTTCTAATCTACTTTCTAATTTATTGTTTCAGTGTTTTTTTTTTTTTTTTCTTTCCTGGACTGCTTCTCTTCCCTGGGAGCCTGACTGAAGTATCGCTTAAAATTAATGTGCTCGGCTCTTGGAGATGAAGAGGAAGGGAAGGAGAGGCGTCCTTTTGGAGGAACAGTGGTAGCGCTTTCGTTCCTCGCGGTTCTTGAAAAGCTAATGATGTGACAGCCGCACTCGGTGGAGATATTTTTGGTAAGAGGTCAGAGAGATGGCGCGTAGTTTCAATGTAAACAGTGCTGATAGCTATTATTCATAAATATGAGCTCATCATCACAATGGTGTGAACATGTGAGAATGTGTGTGTGTGCTGGGTCCTGGGTGTATGCGTTGTCATAAAATGTAGCCCAGTGAGACTTAGTTTGTATGTGAGTGTGTGTGTTTTTATTTGATATGAGACTATGTATGGGTATCTGTCAGTCTGCATATGAGTATTTATCTTTTTGCAAGCAAAGCTTGTGTCTGTTGATACAGGATCAGCCATTACATTAAAGCCACTGATAGATGAATTGCTGCTTATTTTATTTTGTGTGACATTATAGAAAGTAATTGGCCCAAGACTGCCACTAAGGTCCCCTTGAGCAACATGCCGTCCCCACACACTGCTCCCCGGGTGCCTTTCATGGCTGCCCACTGCTCACCAAGGGTGATGGGTTACATGAAGAAGGCACATTTTGTTTTGTCACCATGTGATGTGCTATGCAGTGTATCACAGTGACTAAAACAATCACTTTCATGTGTAATCTGAGCAACTTTAACAAGGATTAGACTATGATGTTAGATGATTGGACCTGGGCATCTACTAAAGAACAATAATGCTTTTCAAGTTTTCACTTGATTTTAGTCACTCTCTTGTTTCAGTGTTGGACTAGTGAAACATTTGTAACATAGTTAATACAATGCATCTCACATTGATGCAAAGACAATTTTATGTGTGTGTGTGTGTGTCTGTCGTGAGTCAGAAATAATTTTAGCTGAGCCCCAGATTGACTAGGAAGAGAGAGAGAGAGAAGCAAAACCAAGTCCAGAGCCATCATGGCCATCATGACACACACTCTATTTCTCTCTCTCTCTCTCTCTCTCTCACACACACACACACACACACACACACACACTTAGGCTCCTTCATCAGAAGGAATGCTGGTGTCAGCATGACTGTTAGGGACCAACCTGCCTCCCCCCACCATCTCTCTCATACTGTATGTGTGTGTGTGTCTGTCTGAGTGTGTGTGCATTTTTATGGTGTCTCTGTCTACCTCTGGGGTCATGCTGCTTGGGAGGAGTAAGGTGGGTGTGAGGTGGAGGGTGGTGTGTGGAGTAGAGGTGGAAACTGAGAGAAGGAGAAGTGTAAGGAGCTTGAGGTGTGTGATGTTTAAGGTTAGGCCCCCTATTTGCATTTCAAAAAGTCAGTGGGTGGAGCTGCTGGGGAATGTGTGAGAAAGTGTGTGTGTGTGTGTGTGTGTGTGTGTTTGCCATGTGCATGCATCGTATTTGTGTACTGTTCTACTTGGAAAGAGTTTTAGATTACACTTAAAATTTAAAAACAGACAAAATATATAACGTTTAGTGGTCAGATACAATTGAGGATGAGAAAAGCCTTATAACATATGGGTTACGACACTTTCATATTACATATACTAAATCATTATTATTATAGGTTGTGTAACTTTGAAGTGGGCAGCCATGAAAGGTGGCAGGGGAGCAGTGTGTGGGGACGGTGCTTTGCTCAGTGGCACCACAGTTCAGGATTCAGGGTGGTAGTAGCCTAGTGGGTAACACACTCGCCTATGAACCAGAAGACCCGGGTTCGAATCCCACTTACAACCATTGTGTCCCTGAGCAAGACACTTAACCCTGAGTTGCTCCAGGGGGACTGTCCCTGTAACTACTGATTGTAAGGCGCTCTGGATAAGGGCGTCTGATAAATGCTGTAAATGTAAATGTAAATGTAGGATTCGAACCGGCAACCTTCTGTTTATGGGTTTGTTTCCTTACCCGCTAGGGGCAGCTCACTGCTCGTGACTGATAAAGAACTACAGTGTGTGTGTCTGTGTGGCCCTTTTCCTATGGTGGTCACTGATCACAGGGTCAAACTCCACAGACTCTCTAAGTTGCGGCAGACAGGAGGGACCAGGAGCCGTCTCCTTCAGCATGCAGTCTCACAAAAGACATTTTACTGCAATCAGATGGAACCAGACAAGAGAAGAAAGGAGAAGAGAGGAGATAGTTTGCACTGAAGCAACAAGATAAGTGTTTCAGTCTGAGGCAGACACACAGATGGGCAACAAATGAAACCAGAGCAAATTACTGAAGCATCTCTCTTGTGAGGGGGGTTTGGTTGGTTGGCAGGATTTGGGTCCAAGTAAAAAGTCTTGCCCTCATCATCTCAGTGCACAGCAAAAGGCAAAACGTTCAATGCTAAGTGAATGCAAGTGATCATTGTTACATCCTAATACATGCATCACAGAGCATGAGCATCACTGATTGGCTCAAGAGCATGAAGATGATGTAAATCACATGATATGACCCAGCATTTGGTTGACAGCATCTATACCACCATCACAACACCAAGTGATGGAATGTCTCATGGATGAGCGTTGGTGTCCAGCTGGTTATAGATTGTTACGAGCCAATCACAATGCGCCCTGAGCAAGAAACTATGTCGCCATGGCGGCTGGCATCAAGGGTTGACGTGTTTTTGTCTTTATGAAGTGTGCATGTGTGTTTAACCCAGTAGATTGTAATGTATACGTTCACTCAACAATAGCGTTATTAAAGAAGACCAAGTGCACACTTAATAAATAAGCGCACTTCAATAACCCCCACCCCACCCCCCCACCCATTCCTGTTCCGCCAAAGCCAAGCGGCGCCGATGAAACGAGGGCTCCGTCTCATTCTCACTCTCCCGCTCTCTTTTATTCTCCTCGCTCTCATTCACTCATCCCCGATGCCTATTGTACGCCTGGCTATTGAAACCGCCGAGATAAAGACTGGGCTAAAAAAGGGAAAACAAGCAAAAGGAGAGAAAAAGAACAATGGGGGGAAAACGACAGAAGGGCGATCAACGTATGAATCAATTACATCGTAAAGAATTTTCTATTTGCATTCCTATCTGTTCGGAAAACCTGAACAAATGCCAGATGCCTCTGTGTCCAGTTATTTATAGCTTTTTTCTTTTCTCTCGCTTCTTTTTTTTTTTTTGGATAATTGTGCAGGAAATATCAAATTTGCATAGAGTGATTATTGTTGATTGTTTATCTAGCCGTCAGGACGTTTCAATATTCTTCGGCTGACAGGTTGTCAAGTACTTAAAACTCATTTATTTGGCAAAATTTGCATGTAATTTGTTGGTAATGAGAGGGGGAGTGCCGGCAGACGTGGATTACAGTCGTAAAGGCCCACCGTGGGGAGGAGGAGAGGGGCCTGTCATCCATCCCACGTTCCCTTATCCGCCCCTCCTCGAGCGGTCCGAGAAATCGAAATGCTCGCCATCTTCCCGTCCTCGGGTTTGCAAGGAAAGCTTCCAACTCTGAGAGCACCTACACAAAGAAAGGATCTAATCTACTAGCAGAGAGGTGAACTTTTTGTTAAGCTGTACTGAAAATCATGAACACCGTTCATGTTCCTCCATCTGTAGACATTTGCTTGTAGTAGATTGAAGTTGAGAGAGACCAACACCCAGTTCTTCTAGCACCATCTCTTCATATCAACATGAACATTATAGCAACATTTTTAATCATTAATATTTGTGTGTGTTCTACAATTTTTTAATGTTGGTATGTGTTGGGAAAGTTAAAGGCCTTTAATATATATATATATATTCCATATATTCAGAATTTCATTCCATATATTCAAGTTTCATTCCATATATTCAGTTCCCTGTCAATATATATATATATATATATATATATGCGCACTACAACAAATTTAATAAAATGGAGGGAAATGGATGAATGAACAATCGCAAGAATTGACTTCCGTTTTCTGGACGGAGGCTTAGATCTGGCATCAAAAGAAACATGGTTTTTCATGAAAAATATTACAACACCTAAGAGAACTGGGCTACAACCAGATCAATGCAGCTTAAAAATAAAAGCCAAAACTCGAGCAGAACACACTTTTTAAACCAGTATCACTGATCCATTTTTTCCAGTTGCCTCCAAGGACAGGTGGAAGAAGAACCGCAGCAAGAACTTGACGTGCCTGCTGGTACCAATTTGTTTCCAGCTTGTTCACTGCCCGTCTTAGTTCAGATTTCCTGCCCTGTTATTGCTGCTGCTCTCCCCGTCCCCTTAAAACACAAAAAGTGGAGCAGCATGGGCAGGAGTCCTCCCCATCCGCCCGCGGACGAGTGATTAATTAGCTTTTTATTAGTAAATGAGGGACACAGATGACACTGCCGTCCACATGTGGACAAGTCTGTCCTTTCCCATTGGGACCGGGCTGCTGTTTGTTGTCGTTTGGCGCCGATGCCTTTCATTATCTCTCCTTCCCCAGTCCATCTTTCATCTGTTTAACTTACTGGGCCTCAGCAATGCAAATTAGCAAACATCGCTTCAGGGGAAACAACAAGCCCATGCACACACACACACACACACACACACACACACACACACACACAAGAATTTTTTTTTTTTCATTTTCTGTGTGTGTGTTGCTGCATCCACCTGTTTGAACAACAGAAGGTCCAGGGAACTCGATGGTGAGGGCGGTGGTGGTGCTGGAGGACATCAGACGCCATGCTGTACATTTCAAAGGTTACACTTTTTCTCTTTTCTTTTGTACTCTTTCTCAGGTTCTCTCCCACCCTCTGCGGGCGGCATGAAACATTTAGGGAGCGTTAAAGATTCACACAGGCCAAGGCACTAGGTAGAGCAGAGATCTGCAGTCTCCTCCTCAGCCCCTCCAAACCTCAGCCTGGCTCCTGCAGCGTGGAGGCTCTGAAGCTGCTGCTTTCTGTCAGAGAAGAGCAGAGCAGAGCAGTTCATTACTCGGCCGTGGTCATCAAATCTGTCATTCTCAATCTGACACTATTACTACTTATTGCTGTATCATGTTGGTAAAACACAGGAGTGGATGAACTGTGAAAAAATGATCCAGAACTGACATTTACAGTAGCAGACTGGAAATGATGAAAAACAGGGGTCATGGTCACTGTTAGTTGAGGGGTTCTAAATACAAGACGTCTGCAAGATCAGCAGAACAGCTGTACAACGCGTTCTAGAGATTGTTTGCTGACAGAAAGCATTTCTACAGAGAACCCTTGTACACATCAGCTGGTCAGAGTTTCAAAATGAACCCGAAATGTATAACACAAATTCACACTGAAGCAACTCCTTCATTCATAAGATCAACACTTGGGGCTTCAAAAGAAGAAAGTTGAAAGTGAAGTGATTGTCATTGTCATTGTGAAACACTGCAGCACAGCACGCGGTGACACAATGAAATGTGTCCTCTGCTTTTAATTATCACCCTCGTTGAGCATCGGGCAGCCATGACAGGCACCCGGGGAGCAGTGTGTGGGGACGGTGCTTTGCTCAGTGGCACCTTGGCAGATCGGGATTGGAATCGGCAACCTTCTGATTTCTGGGCCGCTTCCTTAACCTTACAGTGAAAGTGAAACCAGACCATGTATGTATGTATTGTTACCGGTGCATTAAAAATATCACCATCTTCATTTTGGATGAACAATAACATGAGTTGACACTGTTTACAGGACAGCAGGGCTGTGCTTCTGGTGCCAAGGCAACGTTCTTTTTTATTTGCTTTTCTGAGTGTTGTGTATAGGGTGCACGGGGAGCTAAAAGCCTGGGTCAGGGTTTTAAAGTTTGCCGTTTGTGTGTGATCCTTGTTGGGGGATAATGGGGCTGGAGAGACCCTCGTGAGCAGTTCCTGCTCCAAGCGAAACACCCAGAGAGCTTTAAAGGGTGTTTGAGGGAAGCCGATCACTGTCCCCACTGCACAGTTGTTGCACTAATGTGTGTGTGAGTGTGCGTGTGTGTGTGTGTGTGTGTGTGTGTGTGTGTGTGTGTGTGTGTGTGTGTGTGATAAATGTGCACAATGAGGTAATGCCCCCCTTGCGCTTGGTCTGTTAAAGTGCAGCCTCTTCACACTTCAAACATGTACTGTAGGCCACGGCTCTCATATCCAGAGCTAAAGAGGAGCAGCAATTGGGCTTCATTTCACCGCTGACCTTCAGTCAGCCCGAGACGCTCTCACTTTAGAGCCCTCACTTTTCCCCGCTCACCACACACCAGGCCGCAGTGCACAGGGAAGAAAAGGCTGTCGCAGACAGACCAGGAATCGCCCTGAGCTGCTGATAAAGCTCGACAGCACCTGCCACCTATGCCACTTACTATTACGGAAAATATGGCATTTTTAGAATGAATTTGGTATTTCTTTGGTGTTTTTCCTATTCAATAAAATACAGAGGTTTCAATTTCCAATAGTGTTGAAAAGTTTAGCACACATGCAGATTTCAAAAAGAATCATTTTGTGAACATGTTATTCCAACATAATATGTGATACTGTATATTAACTAGACACTTCCTGCACACTGCAAAACAAAATCAGATATAACCTCATTTTTAGTAGTGTAGGGATCGTAGTAAAAATAGTAACACTAAAACATGCAAGGATCTCTGGAAAGCATCCCCACAGTGTCATCAATGTCCAACAGAATGCTCTGAAATACACTCAGACCAGAGTGCAAATTGCTACTATTGAGGAGGTGTTGTTAGTATTCAGTTCAGTCAAAAGAGCCCAAAAGTGACATTTCTGTGAACTCAATATACCAACATATTCAATATAGTCTAGTATCTAATATATAGAAAAATACAAAAAATTACAGAAATAATACCACAAATTTACATAAAGTGCACCTGCAATGTGCGTGACAGTTCAGCTGTTTAGGAGGGTGACGGCGAGGGGAAAGGATCTGTTCCCAGTCTGCGAGATTCTAGTTTATCTGCCAGAGGGCAGCATGTCAAAAGGTCTGTGAAGATCTGTGATGATCTTTCAGGTCCTGGATGGAGAGCAGGGGAACACTGATAATCTTTTCTGCCGTCCGTATACAGTCTGTGGCAGTCTGTTCCTGTGCTGTTGTGCAGCTGCTCCACACCAGACTGTGATGGTGGAGCACAGGATGGACACTCTGTGACTGCAGTGAAGAACTGGATCAGGAGCTCCTGTGGAAGACTGGACTTCCTCAGTTGCCTCAGGAAGAACATCCTCTGCTGGGTCTTTTTGAGGATGAGGATGTTGGATGTCCTGGAAGATGGTGGTACCCAGGAACTTGAAGGTCTACACAGAAGACACCTGGCTGTCTGATATGGTGATTGAGGGTTGAGGGATGTTTCCTGACTTTCATTGTCATATTTACAGTCTTGAGCATGTTCAGTTCCAGGTTGTACCAGACGCTGCACTTCCTGTCAGTATGCAGAGTCGGTATGTACTTTCGCTTCGGCCTTCAAAGAAAGCGGCACTTGAAGGCCAAGCCCTGACAAGCCATGTCCCAAGGAGATGGGACACACCTACACTGCAGCAAATCTTGAGATTTTGAATACGGGGATGTGACCCCCCCTGTATAAAATATGACAATAAAATAATACATAACATACGAAGTGAAGTGATTGTCACATGTGATACACAGCAGCACAGCACACGGTGCACACAGTGAAATTTGTCCTCTGCTTTTAACCCATCACCCTGAGTGAGTAGTGGGCAGCCATGACAGGAAGCAGTGTGTGGGGACGGTGCTTTGCTCAGTGACACCTCATTGGCACCTTGGCGGATCGGGATTCGAACCGGCAACCTTCTGATTACGGGGCAGCTTCCTTAACCGCTAGGCCACCACTGCCCCTAAAAAAACGAAAATATCAGTTTTTATATTACAGAATATATCATTCTAATTTATTCGATGACTACCTTCTAATATACCCACTTGCACCAATTCTTACGACAATCACTTTAACATTGTATTAAAATGTATTATTTAATTAGGTTCTCCCTTCAGCAAACTTTTTCATCAACACACTGGTCATGATCTCTCTTCGTCTCTCTGGCTCTGTCACTGTGGGCAGGTTCTGGCTGAAATAAGCAGAAGATATGTCTTTGTTTTTGTCGCTAATCCTGTCACATGAAGGTGCAGCCCGTGGAGGATCGCTCCGTGTGTGTGATATCCTAATTTAAACATCAAAGATTCCGTCATTAGGATTCCAGCTTGTAGCCCCAGTTCTTTTTTTTTTCTCGGAGAAAATGATTTTGTCTTTGCTCTGAAACTGTAATCTGAGGAGACTTTTCTGTCACACAAGTCTCGCCGGACCTGATGTTTGTGCACTTGAAGATGGGAAGAGATGAAAAATCTGGATGGGGAGAAAACACCATCATTAAGCATCTCAGAAGCGGTAGACAGATCTGTGACTTGATTTGGCTCGGGTCCGTGAGAGTGTCTCTCATTTAGAACT
The DNA here is from genome assembly GCF_900700375.1 of Denticeps clupeoides. NCBI lineage: Eukaryota > Metazoa > Chordata > Actinopteri > Clupeiformes > Denticipitidae > Denticeps > Denticeps clupeoides. The sequence goes on along the minus strand of NC_041721.1, from coordinate 17,410,403 downwards.
GGCACTTCTGATGACTATTTTGAGAGGAAGTCTTTTTGACAGTCAGAATCTATGAGTGTGTGTCTGTGTGACACACTCCAGGTAGATAAAACCACCTGAACCGCACACTTGCCTTTGCCCAGAAGTGAAGAAAGTAAAATGTATCTTGGTGTGTACTCATCTTGTGAGAATAAAAAAAGAAGTGACGCTTTATTATTGTCCGCACTTAAATGCAAGGAAACAAAAGTGAAGACAAAAATGAAACCAACCTCAGAATCACAGCAGCACAGCTAAGAAACAGTTCAACTATGTGTTCAATGTGAAATGGGAATTTCCTATTCAGAAACTCTTTAAAAAATCTCTCAACACTGACAACATTGGAAGCACATACAGTAAATTATACAATTTGAAATGAATTTTACATATACAATCATTGATTAAAAAAGTTGTCTGTTCTTGCGCATGGATCAATGATACTTTTTATTATTTTAGCTTTTGCTATGCGCTGCTGTACTTGTTTCTTTAAGGTCCCCTATCATGAACATTTTACTTTGTTAAATTATTTAACATTAGATAGTGGCTAGAAATGGCGATAGGTGTAAAGAGAGCTTTGGCCATTCTGCTTCACTGTTCAGAGAGCTGCAACTCAGACGGTCCGATCTGGAATTTGTCCCCTTATGTCGTCATAAGGGGAGTGGTTACCTCCCATTTCTCACGCAGTAACTCCACAGACAGTCATGGCTTCCACACTTACGAAGCGTTGCTGGTTCAAAGTGGCTGTAATTCTGCACCACGGCTGAATTTCAGAAAGAGACTTCAGATATAGTACTAGGGGAACACTGATAGAATTTTTTTTTTATAATATGGGACTTTTAATACCTTTATGAAAGACCAAGTAATCAAACAAGAGTAACAGTAAAATATGAATGCTTCAAGCAATTTACCGTCCCCACAGATCGCCTTTCATGGCTGCCACTGCTCACATAATGTGATGGGTTAAAATGACAAATTATATTAGCAAAAGATCTTTTCAGCATGTTTTGTGAATACTTAGATTATGGGAAGCAGAAGAGTCCCACGAAGACAGGGAGTGGCTGAGAAGGATCCTGCCAATGGTTCATGTGGAGGTGACGAGGACAGCAGCAAACCAGTTCCTTGTCTGCGCTGAGGCTTTGCACCTTGTGTGGTCCAAAATTAAACAAACTCGAAATAAAAGGGGCATTGGTTCTATACATGAATCGGAATTTGTTGGAATAGTCTAGACTAACCATGTCCTGTATGGCTGGATTTTAAAAAAAATGAATGGACATCAAAATATCAATAAAGAAGAAAAAAAAAACACTTGTAAACATGTTGACACTCATGGGTGTCAACCGAACCTCCATGGACTCTACACCAACAAAAACAGATGGTACATGGGACTCAGACAAGGACGCTTTTGTCCAATAAACCAAAATAGTCGTACCTAAGAACACGAGACTAAATAGAACCCGCAGAAGCTGGGGAACCTTCTGAGGTTCTTAAGAGTAAATTCATGAACCTGTGTGTAAAATATGGGTAACTGGGGAATATGGGAAACTGCATATTTTAAACCAACAGTAGGCTCTTCAGGCTGGGTTTGTGGAGGGTATTCAGCGACTCTGTTACTGTCCTGCGACTCCGGACATTAAGCCGCCAATGCTGATATTAACTCCGGTCCTAGAGAGGATTTTTATTTTATTTAATCCAATTTGCATATTTTCAGGTTCTGTCCACATGAACAACATTAATTGTTGTTGAGGGCTGACAATAGCAAATTTTGGACATGTTGGACTCTAACTACTCACCTCTGTATGGTATAGCCTTAGCAAGAGGAAGGTGGTGCAACTGAGAGACACACGGGGCAATCAGAGGATGAGCAGATGATCTCAGGAGGCCAACTGTTTACACAGCAGGAGCTCTGGCCAAAGACCCAACATGGCGTTTGTATGGCTGAAGCATCCATTGGGGAGAACATAGAAGCTTCATGCAGGAAGTGCCCATGGCTCCATTAATTTTAGTGGGCAGTGGTGGCCTAGAGGGTAAGGAAACGGACCCGTAATCAGAAGGTTGCCACTGAGCAAATCCCCACACACTGCTCCCCGGAAGCCTATCATAGTGTTTAAGGCAGAGGACACATTTTGTTGTGTGCACTGCGTGCTGTGCTGTGTTTCACAATGACATCATTATTATTACATGTTAGAACGTTTTTGTTTTTTTTTTTAAAGTGAAGTGATTGTCATTGTGAAACACTGCAGCACAGCATATGGAGACACACAACGAAAAGTGTCCTCTGCTTATAACCATCATCTTGCCTTAAAAGACGACTGGGGAGCAGTGTATGGGGACAGTACTTTGCTCAGTGGAGCCAGCAATCCAATAGTGAACGGTCAATCTTCTGATTACGGGTCCTTTTCCAGAGTTGTGGTTGTCGCAGTTAGAAAAAGTAGTGTCACAATTCCATACCACCAAGGAGAGACAATAACTAAGATAATCACCAAAATGACTGGGATTGTCACATCAGAATTCACTCCTTTGAGGCTGGGGTTAGAGTTCCTGAAGTTTTTTTAGGAAAACAGCAGTGGCCCATCACTGGAATAAGTCAAGTCAGCTTTATTGTCAATTCTGCCACATGTACAGGACATGCAGAGAATTGAAATTTCGTTACTCTCTGACCCATACAAGTAACATTAAATACAAAAACAGTAACAGTAACATTGAATACAAAGTATAAATACAATAAAAAAAAAACACAATATACAATTTTAAAAACACCATATACAAATAAGGGCACATGGTGGAGAGTGCAAAACCATGTAGTGCAACAGAGGTAAGTTTAAAGTAAGTTTAAAGTTTAAAGTAAACTCAATACATCCCCACCAAGAAAAGGAAAGTAAGGATCGCAACAGAATGTATAAGCATATGCATTTATAAAAGATGTAGAATTATGAAGTAACTGGAGTGATCATTTCATAATTAACTGTGAAATCATGAAGTCTGCTTAAATAAGCCACATAGACACATAGTTATATTAGCAGCAGCTTTTCTGTCAGACGATCTTACTGCCTGGGCAAAGTACCTCAAAGGAGAAAAGAAAAGTTTCTTCTTTATAGTGAGGAGACCACGTTTGGTTGATGTATGATTTATTCACTGTTGTTGTTTTTAAGGTGTTTTAGTTTTTTTTCATGTTTAAGGACAGGAAACTTTGAACTGGAGTACAAAGCAGTGTATATTTAGGTCACACGATTTAGTATGAGTGTGAGTGTGTGTGTGTGTGTGTGTGTGTGTAGATGCTCTCTCACTCTTCTGAAGGCTCATCTGGTGACTGGGTCGACTCCTTCTTCCTCTCTCTTCCTCTCCTCCTCTCTCTCTTCTCTTCTCTACTCTTCCCCCCTACGTTTGTCCTTGAAGTGCGTATCAGCAGGGTGCCTGATCGGATGGAGGGAGGGGGAAGAGGGGGCAAGAGGGGCTGGGAGCTAAATAATGGATGATTTCTTATTGAAATAAAGAACAGTGGAAAAAAAAAAAAACTGAAATAAAGCAATATCAGATAAACACGATAAGCAGGCATGATGCAGATTCTCTAATTCTAAAAAAAATTGTATATATATGGAAAGAGTCAAATACTCTCAGCAGGCCGTCGTGGCTTCAACAACAAGCCATTTCATAGTCACACCGTGAAAGAAAAGTTATCAAAAAGCAACAGTAATGCACAGAACCTAAAAACAAAACACATTTATATTGAATTCCTTCTCAATTTAAATTTACAGCATATTACTTTGATAGATAGATAGATAGATAGATAGATAGATAGATAGATAGATAGATAGATAGATAGATCTATCTATCTATCTATCTATCTATCTATCTATCTATATATATATATATATATAGAGAGAGAGAGAGAGAGAGAGAGAGAGACAGAGAGAGAGAGAGACTCTTTCAAACATTGAAATGTCAATCGTTATCATACTGGTCTACAGTCCCTCTCTTCTTTTGTATATTCATCAGAGCACTAAAATATTCATTAAAAACCGCGGCCCTCAAAACTTTTTTTTTCTCTCCAGTACGCCCAACACCCAACCCGCCTTCTCTCTCCTTTGCCTGAATTTCTTAGTGCTTATTAACACTTCAGCCGGAACTTTAATGGCCTTTCGCCAAGCCGGTGAAAAACGAGGGAAAACTGCAGGGTTGGCAAAGCTGCTCCTCCTCGTGCAGCGGCAGCACTTTGCCTGGTGTCTTTGAAGCGCCTGCGAGGGCAGCAGCACTTTGTTTTTACTGCCTTGTGTACATAGGAAACACATTAGCGCCTTACTAACTTTGTGGTACTAGTTGAGGATTAAATATTCGCTTGATTTAATTTTTTTTTCCCTACATGCAGTCATGCTACAAAAGTCTACGTTACCAATTAAAAGCAAAAATATCTGGTTATGAAATGTGTTCTTAATATTGTGTTATTAAGTAATAAAGTAGCACAATGATTTCATATTATGGTGTTACTGGTGCTTAGAAATCACAGAAACCAAAATGAATGACCTAGAAAAAACTGTGATGATATTTGCAGTAATTAAAAATGTGTAGAAAATTGACCAGTCTTCCGTGTGCTGAAAGAGAGAGGGAGAAGGGGAGAGGGGGCATTAGTCAGGCATATGGTTATAATAATTAATCCCAGGACTGCAAAAGAAACAAATAAACGCAGAAAACAAACCCAGGCCCAGCTGAGGGCTGGGGGCAGCGCAGTACTGGGATGCGGAGAAGTGGGGGTGGGTTTGGAGCCCAAAAAACCAATGTGAGATCTTATCGGGGTGAGGCAAGGGAGGAAGCCAGCGGGAGCCATCACAGGAGGAAGCTTGGGACAAGCCAAGCCCTGGGCGTTGGCAAAACTGGCCGTTGGTGAAAAAGAACTCTCGTGTTTGGGGTATAACGTGTCCCATTTGTGGGATTGGGACTATGCAAAATGTATTCAATTTATTGTTATATTTATTTAGCTTGTTTTTAATTGAGCACATTTAAATATTTCATGCAACAACTTATAACATAAGGTTCGGGCTAGTTCGCTTATAACAGGACAGAGGCGTCCTCGGGATGTCCATAACAAGGTAAATTACGAATGAAACATGGTTTTTAATGATGTTTGCGCATTCGATTTACAGACAGACTTGGGTTGAAATAATCCAGAAATAGCAAGCAGCGAGCATGAGATCTCCAATTTTAGACACTTTTTATAAAGCCATCACTAATGACCAAGTTCTGGGTGACAGAACAAAATTACAGAGCAGCAGTTAGGACACATTTGGCCTTAAAGTAGTGAACAAACCCCACTGTAAGTAGCACCTTGACACCCACTCATCACCCATCTGAAAGTGATTAGCTGTCACACTGCACATAGTGAAATGTGTCCTCAGCATTTAACCCATCACCTTTCTGTGCAGTGGGCAGCCATGACAGGCGCCAGGGAGCAGTGTGTGGGGATGATACTTTGACCAATGGTACCTTGGCGGTTCGGGATTTGGGATTTTGCCCATGAGGCCAGTCACTTCCCATTTATTAAATGCATGATATGATAACCCCAAATGACCCATGATTGTGCTGTATTAGTCCAGCAGAAATGCTAATGGACGTGAAGTATGTCCTGATGCAGAGTAATGTTTCAATTCAGCATGCTTACTGTACCATTGACATATTTTTATAAAGTGTGTATAGATCCTTCATAACAGTGCATAATAAAACCATCCTTGACAAAAAGCAACAGCGTGGTTTCAGACGCAACTCTGTATCCGTGCATATGCAGCTCTTGTTAAAGTGCTGAGGAAGCAAGAAGGCGCCGTCTCTGATGTTCTGAGGGTCACGTCCTTCAAATAAAAGTGAAGCACTTTTAATCTATGGCAGGAAACCTGCAGAGGGTACCCAAGGGCGTCTTGCAGCCGAACGTGTATTATGCCTGTATGGGATGGGCCTGGGGATGGAAGGGCCTGTTTGGGAGGGTGAGGGATAATTCTTTCTTTCTCTCTCAGAGGGAGTTATCCCTTTCCTCGGTCCCAACAGGACACGACGAGCTGAGACAGAAGGGAATAGCTGCTAATAAGGGGACGGGTGAAAGCGCTTTGTGAAAGCTCTCCCGCGGAGCGCGGCTGAAGCGCAGATAAGCGCGTGGCGTTGCTGTCGCGCAAAAAAATCAACAAAGGGGAACATGCGATGGGAGATTTGCTCGGTTTCCCCGGTGAAAAGCTGCTTCTTCACCGCCCCATAACGTTTAGCCGCATTAGAAATCATTAGACGGCCGCACCCCAGTTTGCTCCATGTTGATTTATTTTTTTATCACTTTTTGTATTTACAGACGTCATAATCCGCACCTGCTGCACAAATAAAAAAGTAAAACCATCCCTGTTCGTGTTCTGACGCTTTTTAGCTGTGCGGAATGGTTTGTTTTTTTACGAGTCTGATGGGCCAGAAGCGATAAATGGCGCCGCAGCTTGCGCCGGTTGCTTTGGCGGGTCGCGCGGCAGGGGGGCGGGGGCTGTTGCCGTGAGGAGACGCGCGATAAACGCGCACGTGGCCCCCCATCCCTGGCTGCCGCCACCAAGGAACCAGCCGATAATGGAGCGTGTGCCGAGTTCATAAGCTCCGCGGGGGTTGCCTTGGGGGTGCGGCCATCTTCTCAACTTTCAAGAAAAGGCAAAAAAAAAGGAGATGCTCGGGAGAACAAAATGACATTTCAGCAAAATTCAGCAGCCTGAGAAAAAGGCGAGAAAAGAATAAAAGCAAAAGTTCGAAGGAGGGGGGTGGGTGGGGGGGGGTTGCTTAAAGAGCCGGTCCACAAGTGCTCCCGGTTTCTCTCTTCCTCCCTGCTCCTCCATGCAATTCTTTTTCCTCCATTGGTAAGAAAAAGTGCAGCTCTAATGGATGTCCTGGGCCTGGAGGTCAGCCGGTGTCGTCTGGGGACCCATTAGGGTGGCAAGTGAGGTAAAGCGCACAGCCCCCGTGCTCCCTGGATCTCTCGGCCCGAGTCTGCACTAAGTACCCGCATGCCACATCTAAGGCCTGCTTTGGAACAGCTGTGGGACCGCACACCCCCAGCAACATCATTTGTCCGTGGCCATCTCGGACCGCCTGTGGCCACGCTCAGCATTGATCTATGGGAGCGGGCTACAGCCCTGCCACTGCCCCCCACTACTGCCACCAGCACCACCAGCACGCTCATTTTCTCCTCTTTACTTTTTTTTGGCTCTGGGCGAGAGAGAGAGACAGAGAGAGATAGATTTGATTAAAACCGCTCTGGCTTGCTGCGTGCGCGAAGCCATTTCTGCCCGATGACACTTCTCATGAACACCCGCTTCATAACGCAATATAATCACATTCTTAATGTATTACATGCTGCACAGAATGAACTACATTAATGCTGGTAGCTACTGTAATGCAGACTCATAAGAAGTCTATGTACTTCTGCATAATGCTAACTCATCATAACTCTTCATTTAGAAAATAATATTATAATGAGTCAAATGCATGCCCCCCCCCACTGATATTTTAATAGTAAATGAACAACTGGCTGCCATGAACTGATGGTTGTTGAACAAGATATATCAGATGTGTATCAGCATAAGAACAAGGACTATACACATAATAATAAGAACATACTGCATGTACCACACCTTTTGAGAGGGGAGAAAAGTTGTTATCGTAATATAAATACTTTTATTGCTTCTGTCATGCAATTCATGCATTTATTTTTCAGTTTTGAGGCAAGGATCAAAAACATAAAAATGTATATATGGTATTCTAACATTATTAAATGTTTCTCAAAAATATTCTTTAATTACTTAATATAATTATTTAAAATGTACCTGGGTTTATTTTTTTCTCCCCCTGTAGTATTGAAAATAGTATCGAGTCTTGAATACCAATCTTAGTATCGGTATTGACTTTGAAATTTTAGTATCGTGACAAGCCTATACTAAGTCTAAATGTGGCAGAAGCTGGTTTAGAAGCTGGCTCATATTAACATAATTGGCGGGTGCCATGTTTCATTTAGCATAATGAACACTAGGGCCAAGTGTGGGGGTGTCAACTGTAGGGTCTGTCAAAACCCATTGAGACATACTATATGTGATTTTGGGCTACATATGTCATCCATGTGACCAGGAGCAACACGGAGATGAGGTAGCATAACTCCCATAAATTGGCAAGATGGCCACTGCCAGCTGCTCAGTCATTGATTGGCATTCGTCAGCTCAACTCGGCTCCTTTTCCACCTCAACTGGTAAGATTTATCCTGTTCATCTTCTCACTCTTCCCTCTCATCCTGTCACTTCCTCAATGCAACCTAGAATGTGAACGTCAACATCCGTGTGGTGTTGCGGCTCACGCCACCTCTCGTTTGCATATTAAATTTTACAGGCCTCCTTGTGTCCAATTGCACAGGGGTTTCTCATTTCTTCAAATACACATTTACGTTCTGGTCCTGCGCTGGTACCGTGATAGAATGGCTGAACCTTCTGTTAACCCCACAAAATTATGTGATCAGGCAGCCCGGCCACCATCATTGAACATTTGTCGCAGGAGGTCAGCTACCGATGGGAGTGGCGAGATGCTTCTAACCACATTGTTTCTCATCTTTGAGTTGCAGCCATTACAGCCGCACCTGTCTTGGTCATTGGGCATGGTGAATGGTGATTCGTCTTCACATAAAGTAGAGTTTGGTGTTCCACAAGGTTCTGTCCTAGGTCCATTGCTATTTTCCTTATACATGTTACCTTTAGGTGACGTAATTCGCAAACACAGTATTAGCTTTCATTGATACAACTGCACAGTTGTATCTATCATCAATGACGAGAGGCAGCAGACGAGAGGCAGCAGCTGAACAGAAAAGAGAATTGTCTGAAGAATATTAGACAGTGGAAGCTCACCAACCTTCTTCTGTTAAACCCTGATAAGACAGAAGCTGTTGCACTTGGGTCTCAAGCAGCCAGACATAAGATGGCTGACTACATCATAACTCTGGATAGCATTTCCATCTCACCAATTACTGAAGTAAAGGATCTAGGTGTCCTCATTGATGCAGGTCTCTCATTCGATTTGGATACCTTAGAAAAACCTTAGAAATATTGCAAACATAAGAAATATCATCTCAATGCACGATGCACGAAAGTTAGCCCATGCCTTTATCACATCAAGGTTAGATTACTGCAACACATTTCTGCTGTAAGATGGGAAGTCCCCAGGTCCATCACATTCCGCACTTTTGTCTTGCGTGGAGGGTTCATCACCTCTTTGTTCTCCATACCTTGTCAAACGGCCTAAAAGGAATTTCTCTTGTGGACTCTGGACTTTAATTTTCTTTTCCATTAGGAACTGAGGGGAATCTTCCCATCGGTTTCTGAGTCTTTTCTATTTACCTATTTTTGAGTTGCAAAAATTCACGAAGCTGGGTCTGCGCCCTTTCCGGTGGTCCCTGGAGACTAAGGTCCGGGCCGCCCAGACGACAGACTCTGGCCCAGACAACCTCCCACCAGGGTGCCTGTAGTCCCCAACACCTGCTGATCCGATGTCCTTCACTAGGGTCACTCATCTGTCCTCTCTGGCCATCTAGGATGTCAATGGCCCATCTCGTTCATTCGCCAGACATTGTGGTGGCCCTCATTACAGGCCATCACTCTGCCTGGCCTACCTTCCTCTGCCACAACTTCTGACCTCGTGCTCCAACATGTCATCCGCCTTCACGGGTTCCACCAGGACATTGTCTCCAATTGGGGACCCCAATTTGTCTCAGCTGTGTGGAAGGCATTCTGCTGCCTCATTGGTTCCACCTACAGTCTCTCCTCTGACTACCACCCTCATACAAACGGGCAGGTAGAGAGAACCAACCAACAACTGGGATGGTCGCTTCGGACCATCAGCGCACCTGGCCAGGTTAACTCTTTTGGGTGGAGCTGGTCCATAACCTGCAGGTGGCCCATAACACACACTCACATTCTGGTCCGATTCTGGTACGTGACAATATAAAATATTAATGTTGTTGTTTTTATTTTTGCTGTGCAAGCACACCAGTGGTGGCATAATGGGTAAAGAAGCTTATCCGCAATCGGAAGGAACGTACCGTTCCCACACATGGCTCCCAGGACGCCTGTCATGGCTGCCCACTGCTCACTAAGGTGATGGGTTAAAAGCAGAGGACACATTTTGTTGTATTTTGTGTCATAAAGGCTGTATTAATTAAATGCTGCCAAGTGTTTGACAACTCTAGCTTTGAGCGTTTCACAACTCTAATTAGGAAGTAGAATTGTTCTTGTGTAGCATATCCATGTCACACTCGGGGACATTACAAATGAAATGCCATCGATCCCGTCGATTGCCACGATTGATTTGTTTAATTGATCGCCCTGTCGACGCGAGTGCTAATGATATGCTGGCGCCACGCCGGTTTGGTTTTATTATTTCGTTCTGGGTGTGGAGGCTGTAGCAGGTTAATAAGTGTGACGGCAGTATTGCATATCAAACACAGGTCAGTGAGCAGGGCAGTCGCGGGTTCTGGGCACGCGGTCTGTTCCACCCCGGGTATCGCCTGTCGGGGAGACGCGAGGCGCTATTACAGTGCAGCACTTTGTTCCGTGGCTAATCTCCTAGCACCGGTGTTGAGTGTTGTCAAGTGGCTGGCGGCATTGCTGCGGACACGAGGCTGTCACCTCCTCACGTGCCTGCCTGAGTCTCGCACTCCCAGCTCCAACCGTTCCTCCATCTTTTTTTTTTTTTTTTCTCCCCTCTCAGGCTTTACTTAATTTCACTTCCTTTTGTTCTCGTTTTCATGTCCTCAGCACTGTTCGGCGCGGGGCTGCGATCCTCGTCTCGTTCGGCACCGTGGAATGGCTTTTCCTGTACAATGTTTTCTGGCGGCAGGCCAAAGCCCAGGAACTCAACGGCGCTGTCAAACTCAATTCTGACAGAGGAGCCTGCTGAAAGGCCGGCCACGGCCCGCTCAGCAGAAAAAGCGATTACAGACGCGCCGTCATACTCCTCCGGCTCTTTTTCCTGGCCGTCCGTGTGGGGAGACGGTGCGTCGAGCAGCAGGCTTCCCGAATAGGTGACGATCTACTGTAATCACATCCAGAAATCATACGTTGCACGTGTAAGCAATCTCTGTGTTCACGATACCTTTAGTTTCTTAACAAAAGATGACGTTCCCCACCAGACCTTAACTTAAAACCTCATTCCAAATTGTGAGAGTTTTCATAGAGCATTATGCTGAAACAGAGATCTTTTATATTGAACGTATTTTTCATTCATTTAACAAGCATTGTCACATAACATGTTTCAATACACCAGAATGGTACGGTCTTTTAGCATAGAGCGATTATCCAACATTCAACTGACCACAAGAGGGTCTCTCCCAAGATCTTGGAAACAGTGTCTGTTTACGTAATCCCAGAGAGACCATGCATGTGGACGTGCATGCCCATGGCATATAGTACAAGCTTGGCTGTTGTTCCTGGCCACTTCGCATTGCAGATGAGGTAAAGTATACATTTTATACATGTAAAAATAATATGAGCGGGCAAAATAAATAACAGTAATGCTGTATCAGGCTTTTACTTATACAGGTAACTTATACTGTACATTGTCCCATATACAGTATAAGTTACTGGTTAGGGTGTTCCAATCTCAGAATCTTTGTACATGCTGTTTACCTTGTTTTATTGTTAAATTTGTGAGTAAATGACAGAGCTGACAGAACATTTCAAATTCTTTTGTGTTTTGTTGCAGCATAACACTGCAATGTAAATAGCAATGACACAAGGTAATGATAACCCTTCCATACCATACACACCATCCTCTTGTGTAGCATTACTGCTTTGTAACACATTACACTTATAGTCATTACTTCAACCAGTCCCAGATTTTAATAACTTTACATTATCATTCACGAGGCATTATGATGAGTTACGCTTGCAGGCTTTAAAGTATAACAGAAACATGTGTTCAAAACATGTTTAATGGCCCACGGTGAAAGAAGTAGACAAAACACACTGGGACGTTGCGTTGCGGACACGCACTTAACCAGGCAGTGTGTTTGTGCTGTCTGTCATTTGGAGATGGAAGTCCTGCATCTCTCCAATGAATCACCCAGCTTTGTTTCTTTTCTCGTCGGAGGAAATCACATTAAGTGGAGCTTTCTGCAGTCACTCGTGCCAGTCTTGCCTTAATGGTGGTAATTTGGATCAGGCGGGAAAAAAGAGGCAGAAGAATTGAGAAGAATGTGCCTTCACAACACTAATTCCAGTCAACAAAAACACCCTCGCTCCCCCGGTCCTCCCCATTCATTTGAGCTGAAATATCCGACAGGGCTAAATATATAACGTGGAAATCGAGTCTGTTTGTGCTTATCCCAGGAGCCTGGGTTCGGGGCGCGTTGCTATGCTGACTGCCTGGGGATCTCTGCGGAGCATCAGGCCTCCCACTCTCGGACTCGGGTGGCACCCTGTTTATTTGTCTCCCCCAGGAACACTCGGCATGAGGGGAGAGAGAAAGAACGAGATTGCGAGGAGTAACGTAAGGGTTGGTGCAAGAAGTGGGAATGGCAAATATAACACGTGTAACACCTTGTGCTTGGCTGCCAAAGGTCATAGATCACTATACTATAGAGAGAAATTACTCTTGAGGCAAAGTAATAAGTCCAAAGTGTTTCAAAAGTGAAATATTGGAAAATACACGGTTTAGTCCAGAAGAAGAATCAAAACAGGTTCAAGCTACATTTTTCACAAACACAATATACAAGTACAGGGCACAGTGAAATGAACATTTTATCACCCCAGCATGGACATATTTCACTATAGACAACTGTGTAATAGATAAGTAATGTGATAAAGTGATAAAGTGAAGTGAAGTGACTGTGATACACAGCAGAAAAGCACACAGTGCACACAGTAAAAATTTGTCCTCTGCATTTAACCCATCAGTGCCCAGCAGTGGGCAGCCATGACAGGCGCCTGGAGAGCAGTGGCACCTTGAATCGGCAACCTTCTGATTACATGGCTGCTTCCTTAACCGCTAGGCCACCATTGCCCCTTGACTGTAATGAAAAAGATAAGTAAAACAATTTTGGTCAGAAATGTGACAAAAAGTCTTTTGACAGAATGGAATGAAACTACTTGTATTATGATTTAATGCATTATATGTTTGGGGCAGTGGTGGCCTAGCGGTTAAGGAAGCGGCCTCCCGAGCGAATCCCGAGCCACCAAGGTGCCACTGAGGTGCCACTGAGCAAAGCCCCGTCCCCACACACTGCTCCCCGGGCGCCTGTCATGGCTGCCCACTGCTCACTCAGGGTGATGGGTTAAATGCAGAGGACAAATTTCACTGTGTGCACTGTGTGCTGTGCTGCTGTGTATCACTTGTGACAATCACTTCACTTCACTTTTACATTATTATATGTCTAACCATAAATTAATATGAGCCAAACTTTGAGTTTGGAAAGCAGTTAAAGGTTAAAACACGTGAGGATGAAAGTAGGAAGGGAAAGAGTGAATTTATTTTAATTAGTTTATGAACAATATTAGTTAATTCTATCAAAATTGTAAGAGTTGAAAGGAAGAAAAGATTAAGGCAAAAAGTGGATTCACAGTTAAATTAGTTAATTTCATGGAATGGGTAAAATTAAAAAAATTTAAGAGATGAGAGAAAGAAAGAATTAAGTGAAAGAATGGAGTCATTGTTAAATTAATTTCATGAAATTGGTTGAAAATTAAAACATATTATATGCATATTAGCATTTTGACTCTTTGATTATGCTAGCATCTAATGCTAATGCCAGTAATGCTAACATCAACAATGATAACTGGGCGAGTCCACGATGTGTTTGGTGACGTTTGTACCATATTAAAAATTTAAAAGTTATAATACTAATGTAAAAAATGGTAATGGGGCATGGCAACAATGCGTCATGTTAAATTTTGTGATATTTGGTACACAACTATTATCCTAGTTGGAAGACTGAAAATATGACCATTGTTGCTCTGTGAAACGAATGGGTTTCACTGGGATGGTAGAGTGATGAAAAGGACGCGTGGAGGATTAATTAGTGTAATTAGTGGAAGGAGGTTAAATGTGGCTGAATTTGTTACAGTGATGCAATAGTTTAAATATGTGGCAGTTGGAAGGCTGAAAGTGTGGTCATTGTTGATCTGTAAATTGGGGTACATCGGAGGATGGAGGAATGAAAAAACAGTGATAAAGTAGTTGGGGTAAAAGATTGACACATGAAGGTGTATACCAACTATCATGTCAATATGTTGAAATGTGAGGAGCTGGGTATGGGTTAAATTTCCTATTGAAAGTGAATGGGAAAAAGAGGGGATAAAAAGGAGGAGTGTGGCCATTTGGGAATGAATGCAAAGAAAAGGTAATGGAGATGGGGTATATTGAGTTTCAAGTATCTACGATAAAAATTGTGGTTGTGAGAGCTTGTTGAAAAGTGGTTCCATGTTAAGTGAAAGAAAAATCTGTCAGAAAAATGGGTGTGGCATCCCCAAGTAGATGAATATTCTTGCATTCACAATAAAAAAAGATTTTTGGTTTAAGATTAAAAATGAGGGGAGGTAAATGGAAGTGCAAATAATATTTAATGGTAAATGTTAATGGTAAGGAGGCAGGGGGGCCTAGAGTTTAAGGAAGCAGCCCCTTAACCAGAAGGTTGCCGGTTTGAATCCCGAGCAGCCAAGGTGCCACTGAGCAAAGCACCGTCCCCACACACTGCTCCCCAGGCGACTGTCATGGCTGCCCACCAAGGGTGATGGGTTAAGAATGAACATTGAAGGTGAACTTCACCTTCAAAAAAGTGGTCACCCCCAGTAACATTATTGTTATTGTTTATTGATCACCAGATTATATACTTTGAAGAGTTTATATAAATGCTCTTTATGAAGCTCACCTATTATAGTATGTAGTGACTTTAATGAGGACCAGATTTTAGAAGGAAATACGTCAGGAAACAAAGACATTTTCTGCATTGCAAAAGAGGGGATACAAACCGGTCATTATAAAGTGCCACAACAGAGAAGAGATCTCTGTTGTGCCCATTATTTGTTCTCAGCTGAAAGGAAAATGTACAGCAAGGAATCATGCAAACTTACTATATCACAACTCCTTGCCATTTAATAATTTGGGGTTAAACAGAAACTCTATGGAGAAGCAGAACACAATTACATACAAGCTAGCCTGAGGTGCACCAGCAGACTTAAAAGATGATGTGATTAATCAGAACGATTAGAAAAAAATTAGCAAAAGAGGTTCATATGTATGGACAATACACAAGAAAAAAGGAACAGTGCAAAATTATACTGAACTCATCTTGCTACAAACATGTATAACAACACATCACCAAAAAATGACCAGAAAAAAGGAGCAAAATCTAATTAAACTGCATTTTGTTTCACATCACAAACCAGTCCTGGGGGAGCTGGTACTGAGCTGTCTGCAAACACCTGCATTTGCATCCTTACCAGTATGTTCATGCCACTTGACTAATAATTGTAAGTTTCTCTTTAATGTACATCAGCTCAACAGAATTTTTCAAGAAGGTCCTGTATTGCATACATTGCCTGTGAGAACACAGATACAAATTGTGACTCTTTTTTTATTAAAAATGTATGACGTGCATGAATGACATCCATACGACAAACTTGGGACAAGCAGCCACAAGCAGTGCACCATAACAAGAATAAATAACATTGATTCCTACAGTCCCCAACCTGGATCTTCAGTGAAAGTGAAGTGATTGTCATTGTGATACACTGCAGCATAGCACATGGTGACACCACCGAAATGTGTCCTCCTTTTAATCATCACCCTTGGTGAGAAGTGGGCAGCCATGACAGGAGCCCAGGGAGCAGTTTGTGGGGACGGTGCCTTGCTCAGTGGCACCTCAGTGGCACCTTGGCTGTTCGCTTGCTTAACCGCTAGGCCACCACTGCCCCGGCAACAATGTTATGTCAGTAAAATGGAATTTCACAACATCATTCATACACATGATACTGGTAAATAAAGAAATTCACAAAACCCTGAGTTCAAATCCATTACTATAACCTTATAATTTGCACAACAACAAACCAGTTTCAAATACGATGAGCTATGTTTTAGTTATAACAACCAAATTACAATGAATAAGTATAACTGAAAAAAGAAACGCAAAATTGTTTATAATTGCACACTACTCATTGCACATTGCTAAACTGTAATAAATGTAACAGTTAAATACCTTTCCGGGAAAATATTGAAATGTGGGTGAATATTCCTGCACTCTAAAAAAAAGAGATTCATGGATTGGAAATGGTGAAAGCTCTGGACTCACATTTAAAACAGCACTTAATGCAATTAGAAGAACTCACATTTAGAAGAAGAACTTACATCACTAGGACAAGACATAATTGATGATATTACATAAACTACAGCAGATGTATGTTTTTGTTTAAATAATAATTGCTCATTTGCCCATTACTGCTGATTTTAGATGAAGACATCATGTGCATACAAATGTATTCCTAGATATAGTTAAAAAAAAAAAAGCGAGATTCGAATGCGGCCCTGCTGCGCAAAGGACGAGTTACGAAACCGCTGCGCGTCGAGTCACTGCAGGGTGAAATATGCGGAACAGAAAAGTGAAATGGAGAAGAATTTACAACGTGCTACCTGCAGCTCAGTTTTTACACTAAGCGTTTCCATGTGTCAGCACCGAGGGTCACTGGCATTTCTGAATAACTGCTGTGTAGAATTATAATTTGCGAATTCGTAAGTTAGGGACGACGCAGAAGCATGGGTGTTGTGTAAATCATCCGAAAAGAGGCATGCATCAGTCGATGTTGTTCACCGAATTAACATCTTTGGCTGCATTGACTATAAAAAAAAACAATGTCATATTAAAGGATTTGCATGACGTTACACAGCGAAAAATTATTGGGCACGTGCACAAATGTGCAAAAAGAATTTAAAAGTACATTGTGCACTGCCCCACAATACAGTGAGAAAAAATTGTGTGAGATTGGAAGCCAGGTCCCTCGCGCCAAAGACGACGTAGGGTCCTTGTGATTCAGATTACCCATAAACTTGGACACTAGCACACAAAAATGCATTCATATTTTTACATAACCAGGACAGTGTCACTTGTGTTGCACGGCATGCCGACACTGATGAACATTGTCGTCTTGACGACAGTGTAGAGAGTGGTGCTGGTTGAAATGCAGCTCAGCACCGGGGGGAGGAACCTTATGATGCTGCTCTTAATCCCAGGGGAAGATAATGCCAGGCGAACCTTTGCAGAAAAGCGATTAGAATGAACCTATGGATCAGAAATGATCTGAAAAGGTTTTAGTTCATGAACAGTGGGATGTAGTGTGTTTTTTAAACACTTCCGATGCTACAATTACTGATTTGCATATGCTAGAAAATTTCTAGCACCACAAGCCGGATGTTGTTCCACACTGCCCCGAATGACCAAATTGTGGAAGTTCAGTTCCCATTCACCTCAATGATAAACTGGTATTATAAATTGATATTAAACAGAATCCTAAACAGAATGTTTGAAAAACTGGAACTGGAAGAGTACGTCAGTATGATAAAGTGTTGTGAATTACATGAACACATGATGAACATTGACAACATAAGAGTGATTCAAAAATAGCCACATGTAATGTCAATGGAGAAAATACAGAACAATACTTGCTTTTCAAGCCAACGTAATATATTAATATAAAAAAATTAATACAAAGAAAAGATTTTGGCTTTCCAGGCCAAAATAATAATTTTCGTTCCCAGCCCTGTTTAGTAAAGTCTACAGATGCTTCCCATTAAACAGGCGTGTAAAAGGACTCCTAATTTGAGGCTTTACTTAAGTTTTTATCCCCCACGCTTTTTGTCACATCAAGATCCCATCGCCCAGGATAATGCTGTAATTTTATGGCGATTCTTAGAGAGGATCCAAAGCGTTATCCACACTAAAGCTGCTTTCTAATTCTACAATCACGCCGATAATACCATTATCTAATCCCACAGCCAGGACTTTGTACCTTTAGCTATTGGCGCAGTTATCCAGATAATTCCACTAACTAATGTGCTTCTCGCTTTCTCTTTCACAACTACTGAGTAATCCTGTCACGGCCTCATAACACAGGACTCACGCATACACACACTCATAAACAAAACCCAAAACCCTGCAGAGAAATGATTCTTGCACTAATAAATTTAAATGGCAAATAATAGAGAATTGTTGTATGATTCATCTGATTTCTTCATTTTTAATGTTCATTGGTGAAAAACTATGGTCCAGTTGAAAAGGGGAATCAGAACAATGCTGTTCAGTATTACTGAAGGTGAACATTACTATTTTAGCAGCCAAATGTGTTGACTTTTTTCACTTTGCTCATCAAACATTGGTTGCAATCATCTCTTATGGAATGTTATTTGCACAGTGCAACCAATTTACCTTGCTAATCTCTCAGATCAGTCCCAAGGAATTTGTAGGTAAACTGATATTAGCTAGTTTAATAATATTAGCTACTGTTGTTTGCAAGAAAAGACTATAAAATAGGTAAATGTGTAGACTTATGCGCTTTATTTATTTATGTGGTTTCTTTTGGCCTGTTTGACCTTCCATAGCACCTTCAACCTTCCATACTTTCCTGATATGCAGTACAGGTAATTTACTCAAAACAATGTGTTTCCGTCTTGTGCAGCAACTGTGCACAGTGAAGTGTTGTTGTTGATCTGCTTGGGCTGCCTTCCCTCCCTACAAAATTAGTGAAATTGTCATTGTCATCTGCTTCATTTTTTTAAATGCTGTTTTTTCAGTGGTACTTTTTTGTACTACAAACCCGGCGCAACAGGTGACGGATCTGATTTAACTGTTCCAGCCATTTCTCTGCTTAGAATATTATTGTAATAATATTGCATGATTATTATTAATTATTGGTATTAGTCTAAATGTTGTTAGTACTAGTACTAATAATATAATAACCACAGTCACTGATTCCATGTGCTTTTAAACCCATTTGGGAAATGCCCTTAACTACACTGAGGCCTCTATAATCGTCTGAACCGCTGGGGATGGCGTGGAGAAACCCTTTCACTGGCAGGCCTCAGATTCCTGGCCAGCGCTGTTTGGGCAGCCATTTCCTTGTGGAATACGGCTATTTTATTTGGCTGGAGCTTGGCTCCAGGACAGGGGGACAGTTGTCCTCCCCTTTTCTCGAGCCAGAAGAATTTCCTTGCTTACTTTTCCGTTGACTTTGGATCTGGAAGGGAGTGAAAAAAAAATTTAGATGAAGAAAGAGAGGAATATTCTGGAGTGCGGCCCTGGCTGAGTTATTGGTTTGGAGTGAAGAGTGGGGGGGTGGGGTGGGGGGGGGGGGGTGGGGAAGCAGGACTAGCAGTGGAATTCTATGGTTTACTATTTACCTCTTAACCTCCATCTCCCAGAATTTAGCTGAACCTATGGCAGTCATCAGTACATATAGTGCAAGCTGCAGGACATGCATTCTGTTTTGAGCTACTCCAGAAACATGGTTGTCTCCACGTGAGAGGATCCAATCCCCATTTAAACTTACCAAAAACTGAACTTGCAGTTATAACACACTCCTGAAGACCTGATTTTGAATACTATGTTGAATACATATGCATCTCCCCCTTGAGTTTACATAGTGCACCATTTAGAGCAGTGCAGCTACTCACAACCTTTCACTTCACACAAATCCACATAACTTTTCATCAAGCAAGAACAATTATAATCATAACGAGCATACATTTTTGTGAACTTGCATTGCACAAGGAAAAACGTTTAAATTGCTGTAACTTAATTTGTTGCTACGGCAATAGCTGTTATGCATTCAGTTCAGGTTCTTGGCCACACCCAGTAGGTCCAAAAAGCCCAGCGATCACTGGTTCCTGGTCCTGTCATCACCTGATGGTATTCACCATGTGTCTAGCTCACACTCACTCGTGGCAACTGTACACAACCATTAACGAACAATAAAATGTTAATGAATAACTAATTCTATTGGTAACACTGATAACCCACATGTAACATTTACACACATTACATGACCACATGGGCCCTTTCACTTTAATGTTTGTGTACATCAGTGTCTATATAAGTGTGCGTGTGCGTGTGTGTGTGTGTGTGTGTGTGTGTGTCTGTTTGTGTGTTAAACCAGGCAAAAGGATTGAGAAATCCCATTAGGGAACCGTGTTAGTGCCACGCTTCCCCATACACACCCCAAACCCCGTGTAATCCACTCACACTCTTGCAGCTAGTGTTACATACTCTCACACACCGCCCTGTACACGCCAGCATGTGCGCACACACACACACACACACACACACACACACACACGCACACATACATTGCCTCTAGTGTTGGTGCCCAGGCATGGAAAGGGTATCAGACTGCAGCACTCACTTACCTAGCATGAAACATGACGGCTAATCACATAAAGCCTTTTCCTCGCCGCTCTGGGAAGGTGTGAAGGTGAGGGAGGGGCGGCCACTGTTACAGCAAAAACAACCTTCTTGTTGTCATGGCTGTTTAAGAAAAAAAATGATTTAATAGATTCAAATAAATGAACACAGCTGCTTTTTTGTCTCTGTGTGCGTCTGACCTTTTTGACACAGGTTCAAAATTGCTACTTAAAGATAGAGACAGACAGTGAACCATCTGAACCCGCCCTTAGGCACATCTTTAAAAAAAATACAAATGTTGCTTATGTAAACTATTTAGACAACCAATGCAATTTCCACAGAATTTTGTTCATCTTTTATTTGCAGTGTGAGTCTGCAAGGTGATTTATTAAAAAAAAAAAAAAGACCAGATCATCACTCTGTCACTCGCAGTGTAATCCTCTTTCCCACACTTGTCTCTGTAGTATTTTCTGTATAATTAATTATTTCTGCTAGATCAAATATATATTTGAGTGGGATTGGAATCGCCGTGATTCAGGTGTTTTTAATTATTTTTTTTATTCCGGAACAGATATCCATCAATACAGGATTATCTTTCTACTGTCAGCACCTTATGTCGGTAAATCTCTGGCTCTCTCTGTGTGGATTCTTGCTCTGTAATTAATGACCTCACCGGATCCTTGTCTCCTCCATCTCTGGGGAACGGAGACCTGAAGGGGGCGCTGCACACACTGTCATCCCAACACACAGAGAGTACCCTGTCAGTCGGGGCTGTGCTGGTTCATGTAGAGAAGGAGTCATTCCCTCCTCCTCCTCTCTCTCTTCCTCTCTATTTTCTTTCACCTCTCGTTTTTTTTTCTTTATCATCATCCCGCTCAGTCTCTGTCTCTCTCTCTCTCTGGTTCTTCTTTCTGTTCTGAAATCCTGACCTCTTCGCCATCTTCCTCAGGCTCATCTGTTATGCATGCCGACGAGAAACCTCTCCATTTATTATGGTGCCACATTCACAAACGCAAGGCACAGACAGGGTGGGAGAGAGAGAATAAAAGACAGGAAGAGGGAGGGGTGCCAGGGATGACATGCGCTGTGGCTAATATTAATCTCATTCTATTGGCACGCTCAGAGTCAATGACTTAAACGTTTGCTTCCGTCATTTTCTCTGCCTTTACCAACAGGCTCCTGGATTGTATTGCTGGACCTGAATCAAGAGGAACACACACACACACACACACACAGTTGGGCAGCTTGTGTTGCATGTAAACAGTCATGCAGCAGCATGGGTAGACATGTCTCTGTGCTCCTGGCTTCTCAGCCAATCAACCCCAAAGCTCCTATCCACGCGCTCCCATTGATCCCCATTAAAATGCTTAGCAGATGCTTGGCCCAAGACAGACAAATTCTCCCTCTCTTACTCCTGCTCTCTCCCTCTCACTCTCTCGTTCTTTCTCTCTGTCTCATCCTCTACACTGCTGCTATTTTCATTTGTATATCTCTGGAAAAGTCGTCTGCGTAAAGCTGGAATGGAACAATCTGCTCTAATCATCCTCATCAAAGGTGAAATGTTTCATGCTGAAAGGAATAATCTGATGTCAATGAATAGGTGTGATCAAGTCAAATCAAACATGTGATCCCAACACTTGAGTGCAATTGTAGCATACCCAACAAACATTACATATTAAACCATTAAAAATAGCATGATAGCAAAGAAGAATAAACAAATTCTATAATCTTTCAAATTAATTGTATATACAGTCAATATAAATAACCACTTCATAATCCATTACTATGTTTATTTTAGTATGTTACTACGTTTAAAGTGAAAGAATTCAATTGTTGTAATGCATTATGGCAATTCTTAAAAAATTCTGCTTGATTAATTTACAATCAATTAATCTGCCACGTTATAAAGCTCAGTCCTTTTTTGCCACTCACTTAATAGCGTAATAAATTCACCAATATGCCAAACTCATTAAGCACCTTGCCTTTTATTGTATGTTCAGAACAAGCAGTAAAACAAGATGTAAACGTAATTTAGTTGTACCGTTTTATGTTTGCAGCCTTAGAGAAATTACTGGAAATATTCGCAGTTCTACAACGTGCTTGCCTGATGCAGCGAGCCGTAATATGAAATGTGGAATGTGGTATTGATCACTAATTTATAATTTTTACATTAGCAGAAAAAAAAAACATCACAGCTAAAACAGCTCAGTGACACATGATGTATGTGTCAGTGTGTTTGGTTCATTCATTGCACCACACACACATACACACACACACAAACATGCACACACACTTATAAAAACATAAACAGTTCATTTGTGACATAATCTCTTAAACACTGTGTGTCTGCAGTATAAAACAGACCAGGATCGGGGGGGAGGAGGGCTGGTTTGTGTTGCTATGCCAGACTGTCAAAAAGAAAGCTGCTTTTGTGTGTGTGTGCGTGTGTGTGTGTAGATGTAACCAAACCCCCCCTTCACTTCCTGTAACTGTTTTCCGAGTCGGACCCTTGCTCGGGGTAGGTCCACTGTACACTGCCGTTATTGTGTCTGAGGGTTAACGTATGCCTGAGAAGACGGGCTCGTACGGTCCGGGTCGTCCCGATGAAAGACCCTTTTTGTCTGGCTGAGCTTGTCAGTCACCGCGGGTGCACGGAGGTTGGGGCTTTGCCATGTAAGAATCTGGCGGACTGGTCAAGCGTTAACTTTAGACAAATGCAGATGGGCCAGTCGAGATAGGGCCCACGTCTCTGAAAGAGGTTTTTAAATAAAAAAGACAGGGAGAGCGAGAAGGAGAGAAAAATGATGGACAGTTTGAAATGGAAGAAGAAGAAATCTTCTTGCAGGGAGGTAGGAAGAGCAGAGGATGAGTTACAGTACGTGTCTATCTCAAGGGGGTGATGTGGATGTAATTTGGTCGTCTTTTCTTCCCTCCCTACAGCTCTCTTTTCCTCTCTCAGACCTTTCAATTGATGACCGTCTCATCTGTAGAACTCAGTGAAAATGCCCGTGCCGTTTGGCAGAGGATGCTCGGTGTCATCCCTCCTGCTTTTTCCGGAGTTGGAGAGATTGAAAGACGTTGGAACAACTAAAGTTTTTTTTTTGGGCTGATTGGGCAGCTAGTCTCCAGGTTTCCCAAGCTCCTGTTCCGCATCAGATCCATCATTGCTCACCGTCAGCCCACATCATTCCCCTCTTTGTCACCTGCTCCGGATAACCCGCCGATGAAGAATGGCCTTGGTGGCATGTACATACATATACATGCATGTATGTATGTGTGTATATATATAATGAATATATATGTTTGATGAGAGGAATGAAGAGAGGGAATGTGTGGGGGGAAATGCTGAAGGAGAGAGAGAGATAGAGCGAGCAGGAGGAAGGTGAAATTGCAGGAAACCCTCCCCAGATTAGTCCGGGGTTAAGAGAATATTGATCTGTGTGCGGAGGACTGTTGATCTCTCTTAACGGCCCGATGACAAATGGCAGCAAACAGAAAACCGAGCTCCACATCCCCCACCCTGCCGCGCCTCCACTCCCCCAAGGACGAAAGGAGCTCATCCGGGCTGGCAGGAGGGGCGGGCTGGGACCCCACCACAATTACTGAGTAAATATTGAAGTACTGTGGAACAGGAGGCGAGGACAGGCCTGCTGTCCTACACCAGGTCCATCGCCTTCTGAGCAGGTCTTTGGTAAGTAAAGTGACCGATTCACGACCCTCCAGGATTTTGCATGACTGTGATTTTGTCCAGTCACTGTCACCTGTCCCGGTTTTTGACCAACAGACATTGTCTCTTGTGAGTCCTTTGCAGTCAGACATGCATTCAGTGACTGCTAAACCCAGGTCTGTTTTATTGGCATAATGAATTTGACTAAAAATCCTCCCAAGCATTATAAATATTAATAAAAAAGCAGGTGAAATCACACAATCACCTGAAAAGCCCAATAAATTCTGTAGAGACTATTTTATTAGTCTCTGTTTGACATTAACATTGTTTAATTTATGGAAGTAAAACTGAATTTAATGTTCTGTTAATCCATAAATGTATTATTTCCTGTAGTGGTTTTATTTCCAAACATATTAATGGCTGGTTATAAATGGCTTGCTCAATTAATGTTATAAGTTGGCAATTGGCTTAGCCAACCTTAGCCAGCACTGAGGAGCAAGAATGACTTTCCTGGCTGCAGATATTGGTAGTTATCAATGTGCCCTATTATCACATTATGCAGATGTTTGGCCTTCACACCACCACTGTTTTTATCTGTGCAGATGCTTGAGTTGATGAAAGATTTGATTGAACTGATTGACTGAAATCAAACCTTGGATTCTAATATGTCCACCTCTGGTCATAACCTTTAAATCAATTGAAGAGATTACAAAGTGCAATAAAATCAATTGTACAGTATGTAGCATATAGATCAGATCATTAAATCTTGATTGTCCGTTTGTGGGTTGATGGAGCATATAATGCATTATAAATATGCTAATAATCCACAAGGTAGTGCGCTACTCCTGTCACCGTGTGCAGCAAATGAATTACTGAGGATTTACTGAACGTGAATTTTGGAATTTTTTACATAATTCGTTATTCATTTGTTTGTTTTAATGACAGTCATTGATACCTTTATAAGGCAGCCTGCATGCCTAAAGCAGTAATAGTAATTAATGCATACTAATTCATTATACATGTACTATAGATGCATTATAGATGCAATGCATTATAGAAACGGCCCTTAGGTAAACGGGTTATCCAGGCTTATAAAAGAGGAATCAAGGCTCCTGGTTTAGTGGCCTTATTTTGGCTGAAGGTTGGGGTAATTAGGAGACGGCAGTGTCTCACATTGCGCTTCTGCGTGGTTGGAGGTGCGGCCTTGGCCCTCCACGGCTGCTTTTTGATGACTGGGTGAAGCGTGGACTCCAGCATTCATCCCTGACTCCACTTCAAACGGCCTGCAGCCATGGCCTGTGCCCTGGGGAGCACCCTGCAGTCTCCTTACCTCTGTGCAACTCTGCACCTACCTCTCTCTCTCTCTCTCTCTCTCTCTCTCTATCTCTTTTTTTTTCTTCTTCTTCCTCTGTACTGGCTTCTCTCACAAGCCGTCTTTCATTAATCCTTCCCTTGTTCTAGAACTACCGTTCTCACTCTTTTTCACCCCCACACACTCCATCCTTCTTTCTAGTGCTGCCTGTCTCTCTCTGTCTCCCATGCTGTCTGCCTTTTCCTCTCCTTCATCCCCCTGCTTAACATTATCTGGGATGTTCTAGTTTACAATGTTGTACATCAATTCCTCTTATTGTGGTTCGTCATGTTATACAAAAATGAGCCAAAGCAGGTTTATATAGTCCAGTTAAATAGATGAAATTCCAGGAAACATCGTATCAGCGGCCATCTCTATTCAGTTAAAGATAACTAATCAGTTGTCATGGCTGAGTTAAATAATTACTCTGGATTTATTCCTTTCTCTGTTTGTTTATTGTGTTTTACTGTATATTGAATAATTATGTTAACTTGTTAAAGACAAATTTCCCCCATGGGGACAATATTGTATGTTCCTATCTAAAATATTGGGTTAATTTCAGATCCTTGGTGGCTGCAAAAATTTTTAATAGTTAAGATGCTTCAGTATTCCATAGATTTTATGACAGATTGACAGACAGACAAATAGAAAGACAGCTGCTAATAGATTAATTACACAACAGCTATGAAAGTGCATCCTGAAAGACTGCTGCACCATCCATTACACTTCATAACAATAATCCCCTAAAATAAATTGTTACATTCTGGGGACCTGTGCCTTCAAATCTCTACAGACAGATCTTCTTCATAGGATACATATGCAGTGAGGAATTAAAGGAAGTCTGGCATATGGTTTAGAGTCTGGTTGGGTGTCTCTTTATAACCTGGTCCACAATACCTGCGATCTCCATTCAGCCCTAGAACACAGCTGTCCATCACTCGCGATGAGCCAAGGCGATGGCCCTTAAATTAGCCACTGTCACAGTCAGCACGTCCCCGCCGTGTGTGGGCAGATGTTAGCGCTGATCGGCGTATGTTTCCTGCCGTAAATCCTCAACGTCTTCCGTCCCCATTCTACCCCATCACCCACAAAATACACACAGACATACAAAACACACAAAATCCACCCATCTGTTTGGGCATATGCACACCCTTGGTGTTGCAAAATTCATCTTCACCTTCATATTAACAGTACATATATTTACTTTCAGGTCAGTCAATACTGCAGGTAGGATATTCCTCACACACCAATGGCTACTAATCACAAGAAATGGGGGGGCGTCTTTGTTGAATTATTCAGCCAATCACAGCACTTTGGAGACGGTGATAACCTACCACATGAATATTGTGAAGATTGCACATGCTTACATCACTAACGATGGAATGTTATTTAATTTTAGACTCAAGGGGTTCCGTGATGACCTGGTGACCTGGGTGACCTGGTCTTATCTTGTACTGTCCACTTTCTGCCATGACGATTTAAATTTCCCACTTGTGGGACTAATAAAGGATCATCTTATCTTATTTTATCCTAATTTGACAAATCCTCTCAAATGCTGTCATTCTTTTCTGATATTGAGCAGTAGCTGATGCTGCAGTGTTGACTTTATATCCCCCTGTACAGAGAGCCTGATTCTTCTCCAGTAAACTGAAGCCTCACATTTCTCCAAAAAAGACACTTTTTTTTATCCATTTCCCTTAAACTTGGCAACATTTGTTGTATGAGTCATGAACAAAAATCCAAGTGGACTGAAACCCAACTGGTCGGCGGAAGGCATGCAGCAGCAGATGGTAGCTCTAGTTTTCAGCGTGACAGCGTAACACTTCACGTGGTCGGGTACTGTCACTGACTTCGATGAGAAATAAACAAATTACATATGCCACGTACTCATACTGAATACTTAAAGATGCCTTCAGACCATGAAGTCTTTCATTGGTGTAGACCCAACTCCAAAGTTGCTTCAAAGTGTTGTCCTTGGACATAACCAGGATAAAAGTATTACACAACTTCACTTTCTAATTTGTTAATACACTCCCTAGTGTCATGTTAGAGGCCAGTTTTATACAGACAGAAAGGAAAATAGGTGCCAGTCAGAACTGTGCCAGTTGGTCGAGTTCAAATGGCCAAGTGAGCAGTCAGCACACATCTCTGTTACCTACATAATTCTAATTTACTGACCGTTCCCGCAGACCGGCCCATACAGGCCCGGTTTGCAAAGCTATTTAATCCCGGCCTTCTGAGAAATGAATGGCTGTCAAATACGAAGACCCTGTGTTCATCATTGCCCTCAACAACACGCACACGCGCACATTCCCTCCTTCCACCTCGTTCACTTCCACCATCCATTTCTTCAATTAACAGCGGCCCTTCAGTGTTGTGTAATTTAGGACAGAACACAGCGGTTGCGGGTGTTATTAGGGACATTATCAATCAGCGCCCGGACCATAAGCCATAAGGGGAGCTCGCTAATGACCCTGTCACACTGCTCTTTGTCTTTATGGCCGCAAATGGGAACTGCATGACTGGCATCGCGCGGCGCTCCAATAATAAAATAAATCAAAACATAAGAGTTTTGTCTTTTTCGCAATTTCCTCTCCAGTCTCCAAATATGAATCCAGATGTTTCCGGCATGCTAAAGATGTTTTTCATCTTATTTCCCCCCCTCCCCCTCCTTCTCTTGCTCTCCGTCTCTCTCCCCGACTCTCTCTATATCTCTCCCCCTTGTGCTTTCCGCATAAATATATATATAAAAAAAGAAAGAGACGGCAGAAAGGCTTATGTAAAAAAGTGAAATGTCCTGTTAGCCTAAGGTAGTAGTCTGTTTTGCATTGATAGAGCGACAGTGGAAGCCTCTGGCCATTCCGATGAGCGTGTTTTCCCTCCGCGATATCCTGCCGTCACATCTCCACTCTGGAGTGCGCTTCTAAGTAACATGTGCGGGTCAAAGCAATACCCCGCGCTCTCCCTCCTTTCCCCTTGCTCCCCTAATTGGGGGTGCGGAGGTTAAAGAATGTTGTGGTTATCACAAAGCAGACAGAGAATACATTTCAGGAATATAATTTGAGTTATGAGTGACCTGCATTTTCAAACGTGCAGGAGTGAGAGGCTTGTTTACCCCAACAAAATGTATAATCGTCTGCATAAATAGATGTGTTTGTTTGTTTTGTTTAGAATAATAGAACGTATATTAAAATGGTGATAAGTGCCTAGACGGTGACAAATTAAAGGGAACCCGGCATAAAGTGGATGCCCCACAAGCCACCCAGCAGCTTTTTTCACACAAAATCTCCAATTTATGTTATTCCACACCATTTTTCAAAAATATATCACCCTGTTTGTTGATTGGACTGTGGTACGGAAGACTGCGTAGAAGTTCCCTATAGGTGTTAACTGGGGTTGTGCCCTTGTCACTCAAGGTAATATATGTGAAGATCAGCCAAGGAGTCACTGTTAAGAATAACTGTAATTAATGTTGTAGTTCTTTTTTCCGTTAATGTTAATGTAGGGCATTTTATTTGGTTTGTTTTTGATTGATCTGTTTTCACCATATTCAACAAATAATAATCTTGTTTACTGAAAGAAACGTTGGTTTCTTTTTCAAGCAAAATATTACATTATATAAAATGGAGACCTATATAATGTATGAAAAAAAACAATGTAAAAAAAATTCCTATGGATAAGTCCTTTTAAAAAACTGTTTGAAGCAATAGTCACATGACACAAATCATCAACTGAGCAGGTGCAAATCATATGACCAATCTTGGCCAATGCTTGTGCCCTTGGTTTGCTACATTTATACTCATCATTTGATAAAAGGTGAAAACTAACCATAACTGATCTTGACTTGCACTGACTGTTCCTTCTTAAGAGACAACGGCACCCAAACTGCCAAACCAAACTAAAATATAGACCAGGTCAATGACGTACGGCAGTGTGTCAGTGCCATGACAAACCACATATGTTCGGTGCCAGTCATATTTGGTCACGCACAGCCACTGTAAACACGATTCCTTTTTCTCGGTAGAAACCAGCCCTCATCCTGATCTCTGCCAGAAACAGCCTACTTCCTGTAAGGTCCCTCGACCCAGGGGCCAAGTCCAAACAAATACATCCTGTGCCATGCGGAGCCAGCACACCAGGGCCTGATCCACCTGCACAGTGTAACGGCTTTACCCGAAATGGAGAAAAACAGCAAAAAACACACTTTGACATGTCAGATGGGCTGTTTGGGTTTCCAGGGTTACGCATAGAGTCGGCAGCGGATCTAGCCAAGAGAAATGGGGCTGGCTTGGCCTGCGCTGCAGAAACATTCAGAAGCTGAATGTTTGACAGTGTTTGGGTATTAAAGGCTTAAGATGTTTCACGAAAAAAGGTGAAACGGGGACAAATATTGTGAGAGAAATACCGGGTGTGTTTTCAGTGGCTGCATGATTGAAATATGTATATCAAATTTTTAGTAATGAAGGAAAGTGACCTCTGTTTCCAATGGAAACATATAGGCAATCAAATAAATGAATGATGCAACAGCTATAAAGTTTTTAATAAGGTTTGTTTTATCCAGGATCACTCCGTGGTGAGTGTGTATGAGGATTAAACAGCTTCAACATGTGACAGGTGCCAGATTTTCCATTTTAGCCTGAGGCAGTATTGTAACAGTACTAAGAGTAGCTACAAACATACATACATGCAAAAGTCACATCATCAGAATGTCTTGCTAGGATACTGCAGACTAAAGTAATAATAATAATTATCAATATTACTTTGTATTTACTTTGTGTATATGAAAGCACTTGACATTCTGCTAAAACCTGCTAATATATTGCAATCATTCACCAGGGTAATTCATATTTATAATTCTGTTTAAAGGCATAAAACAATGGTATGAATACTACTACTACTAATACAACTAATAAAAATATAATAATATGTGTTGTTTTGCTGCGCATATTTGCCATTACAGTAATGGTGTTTTAGAGTAATGTCATCCGTGAAACAAACATGGATTCAAAAATTTAATTGTGACTCATTATCACTGACAACATTAAGTAATGGGCTGTCAACAAAACATTTACATCTTTGTGCATTTGCCAAACTTTTTTTTTTTTATAACGCATTAATTTAATAATAATTTTTTTTTAGCATGCATGGTTCAGTCAATTTTGATGTAGCTGTCTCTGGCTTGTAAAGGCTTTATCACGTGATGTTTGTGTCATGGTTCCATTCTTCGGTCTGGACTCTGAAGGCTGTCGGGCTGCAGAGCTTGTTGTCTTCTTGCAATGCAGACATGACACCGTCTTTGGCAGAGCGTCAACGTAGATGGAGCATCCGGTGAACTATGCTCCAGAAGTCACCCTGACTCTTTGGATTTGTATTTATTCATTTGATATCTGATTGTTTGGAGCATGACTTCAAAACCCACTCTACCCTCAGTTTGCATGCCTTGCTGGATGAGAAAGGGAGGGGGGGGGGTGAGTTGGGAGCAGAAATAAAAAAAATCCGGGTTGACGTCGACTTTGTGCCCTGAAAGCTTTCTCAACATTTTTTAAAGCTTTCTTTTACAAAATGACATTTGCCAAGGTCAGCTACTTGAACAGTTCAATACAAGAACTTTCATCATCTTCCAAAAGGGGTAAGCAGACAGAACAGAAATCCCTTTAAGAAGTTTGAAGCCCTCTGCGAAAGCGGACCACCAATTAGACGTACATTTTACAGGTACTGCCGACTCTGACATACCTGGGTGTAATGATGGTTGCTTCAATTAACGTGACAACATGTCAAACAAGCACTTCCTGCTAAAGTACCCTTATCTTAATTGGAGAGCCCCGCAAGGATTGTCTGCCCGGCGCGCCTACTGTGGCCCCCTGTGCTTCTGGTTCTCGTCTTGATCTGGCCACCACACACCATTACTTCACGTCAGCTGCTCAGAAGGAGGAGGCGCACAACGCAGGGGGAAATTAGCACTGAGACCCATTTATTTGAACTTTTCTGTAGGTCCGCCATCAATCACGCGACACAAGTTCCCTTTCCAAAAAGCAAAACAGTCACCGCAACCTTCGCATGTCACCAGGTCACACTCCGGTGTGGACTCAGATCCCGGCTCTGGCCTGTTCAACCTCTGTCCCAAAGTGAGTGCCCCCCGTCAACAGCAAGTGAACGGAACTGTAGTACAACCCTGATTACAAGGAAAAAGACGTTTGCTGCATTTAGACATGCAGCAGGTACTCTGCCACCTCAATTCTTTTAAACAAAGCAAGTGAATGCATAAATTAGCAAACAGTTATCATCATAATTACAAATATATTCATTCTCTAATGTCATAGTCTATTATTTACAACAAATTGTAGCATTCTTTGTTTTACATGTGTAATAAACCATTGTCTGCATTACACATCAAAAAGAACTGCATAAGGCCCAGGTTCAAGTCTCTTGAGTGGATGCTGAATAGTAGTTATAGATAAAGGAAGCACCAACCTGATAAACATCTGTGGCACTTGTGTCACCACCCTCAGTATTTCATGCTGCCACAAGAGCTGATGATCTACACTCCTACGCAGATGATATTGACACAGAGAGCTGATGGCCCCTTGAACAAGTGGTATTGCAAGTATAACTCAAGTAAGGGGGTTTAAATAGTCCAGAATGAGGAAGTAGGGTGTGTTAGAACTGTCAATCATTGCTATAAGCTCCTCCCATTTTAAAGTTTGTTTAAATATTAATCAATAACATTCATATTCTCAATTTCTGAAGTAATTACCTAACAACTTGTGGGTAGTTAGTCTCTCCTTTGTTTATTTGCCCGATTTAATGCCTCAAAAACTGGGCCCCCCACAACATAATTTAAAATTGAAACATTTTGCTCTAGAAATATATATTTGTAATTGTATATTTACTGCTATGAATTAAGATGGACCCATGAAGAACTATATCACCATGTCCATCTGCTGGTTACTGCTTCATAGCGATGCATCCATTGGCATTCCAATGAAGTCTGTGAACCGAACATCTAACCTGCTTTGGTAGGGTACTTCATATATACACCGGTATGTGCGTATTTCACCTCTGGCAGTTTTTTGAATGGCTCCCTTTTTGTTTACCCGTGAATATTTTTAACTTTGTTGGAGGAGAAATGTGGGGGTCCTTTTTAGCTGGCAGTCCCGTCTCCCCGGCCCTCTGAGCTCCAATGGCTGGAGGCTGGCATGAGGGCGAAGCGGCAGCCGTGGCGGCGCTCCTCTCCCTGGGTAATTTGCTGCTGAAAGGCCCTGTATTTCATCATAGGATAATCTAACCTTTGAGGTGTTTTACCGACTGTGCCTGTGCACCTAAAATAGGTCACTTAAGCAGGGGCTTAAGCCACGGTGGTCCGGCAGATATGGGGAGGGCCGCTTCTCTCCCGCCCCCGGGATCGGCGGTGGCGGTAATTGGGTAGTTATGGCTTCGAGGTTCCATAAACGAGGAACAAAGTTGGCCACCTATTGTCACATTTAGGACAACGGCGAGTGCCTGGCAGGTCTGGTGACTGCTACCGCGCCGGGTTCATTACCGAGACATAGCAAACCTAATTACACAGAAAGTCACATGGAAAGGAAAAAAAAAACAGACAACGATTTGTCCTTCGGCATTCCTCTACCTCTCCATCCCAGTGTATTTAGTTATACGTCCATCTTTCCATCTCTCTATCCCAGTTTTGCTCGCTCTTGCTTTTTTTCCGCATTACTACACTGTGTTTGGAACAAGGGGAAAGGAAAGGTAGTAATAATAGGCACCTATAAAAAGTACCCCGCATTAGGCTAATCTGTCACCCATTTTGACTTTTTTTTTTTTTTTTTTAGAGAGAGGGTTGGGTGGGTGCTGGGGGGGGGAGTGAAAGAGAGAGCGAGCGAGTGAGTATGGAGGAGAAAAAGCGTAATGAAAGGGCCTAAATGACAGAGGGTTGACAGTAGGATTCGCTGGTAAATGACTCCGGAGTGGCTCGCCTGCGGTGCCGGGGCTGGAGGGAAGCTCCCAGTAGGCCTGATTAATTCCAGTCGCAGCGGCTGCCGGGGGAGCGGCGGGGTTAGCCGGCGCGCGGAGACGAGCCTATTACCACTCCGCCGATCTAATCAGCTCCAGAACGACCCAGGCTTCCCGGAGAAGCGGCTCTCCCTCCCAGAGCCCTGCTCCCCATTCGTTACACACGGGGGCTTTGTGTATGGGGGGGGTAGGGGACGGGGTTCTAGGGTGTTGGGGAGGGAGGTGAGCTGCAGCCTGGAGTTTTTTTGGGGCGGGCGTCAGGGGGTGAGGGAGTACAAAGGATTTTCTCTTTCAAAAGAGACGGTTAGGAGCTTTGTGAGAAATCCTCTCTCTCTCTCTTCTCCTCTCGTCCTCCCCTCTTTCCTTCTCTCGGAGAAGATTCATGTAGCTTTGATTGTGACAGACCCTTCCTGCACCACAGTGGGGACGTGTGACCAGATATGAAAGCGCCAGAGAACTTAATCCGGGCCATTTTTCCATAGAGTTCCTGAAAGTGTGTCGTTGGTCTTAGCCCTTTGTGCATCTAACCTTGTAGCGCATGATTATTCTGTCGATGTGACCTCACTTAGGCCTCATTAGCGAGATGCTAAATGGCCCCTAGTTGAGTTTTGTGCAGCGATAATCGGGGTTGGGCTTTGATGTTGACATTTAAAGATCTGTAACCAGATGATGTGATCATCTGAACACTTGACTTGACAACAGATATCAGTATTCAATATTCAGTCGACACTAACACTACTTACACTTGCATATGTTGTATTTGGAAACAGCACATAGAAAATCTACCTGGCAAAGCAAATGTTCCCTAAACATCCATTTTCCACACAACATTCAACCCCAAAATATTCACCAGTGCACTGTACTGTCATGCAGGGCATGCTGGGTTGTGACAAAATATTCTCTCTGTCATTGGAATGTCCCAATCCCAATAATTTGGGAGAATTAAAGACACACAAGTCACACCAGGACCAAACGACTGTATCCTGACTGTATCTTATAGGTTGACCTGTATGTATCTTCATAGTCAAGGACATGACTTCATAGTCATGCATATTTGGTTGTCAACCGCAACCAAATATGCATGCTAAATATCTAGTCAAGTTGGAGATGACAAAAAAGGATTGGATTTTTAAAAGGCAAATTGTACAGCCCACGAGAGTCAATCCATAGCTTTTTTTTTTGTCATTCATCTGTTTTTCCCATCCATCAGTTCTCATTTGTCTTTTTCTGACCCAAATGGGAAAAAAATTGTGTAGTTGTCACAGATCAGTTGTGCAGTATAACCTTTAGTCCAAAGAATTCTGATCCAAAACGTGCTGTCCCGTATCTTGAACTTGGATGCACGTGTTTACATCTATGTGCACCTGTTTATTTAAGTCTGTGTGTGATTGGGTGAGAAATGATATGTATAAATGTGCACCCGTCCATGCACAGATTCCGCCACAGAGGAAAGTGGAGCTATACGTAGGCGCTCACACACACACACACACACACACACACAGCCTCCCATCCATTATCCGCCCCTCTCCGACCCTTCACCAGAGTCCCACCCTGCCTCCCCGACTCCCTCTGCCCTGGTGTGCTGATAAAGGGCATGAATAATACATATTAAGCACTGTACTAAAGGCCATAACCAAACTGTTAAAATATTGATCTTGTCCAATCATAATAAAGCGAAAATTACTGAAAGCAATCCATCACAATAAACGCTTGGCGTCTGCAGCGGGTGCGCATGTAACTTGCTCAATTTCCTCCTCGCCGTAGCAACACGTTATGGCTCAATAATAATAAAGATTGTATCGTGCCGGCAATTGCCGCTGTATTAGCTGTGAAAGGTGGACCATTGTCATGCAAATTTAGCAACAACAATTCCGTAACATTACTAAACATATTTTGAGGATTAGGCTTCATCCCTCTGTTGGAGAAA
This sequence comes from Denticeps clupeoides, assembly GCF_900700375.1. Lineage (NCBI taxonomy): Eukaryota > Metazoa > Chordata > Actinopteri > Clupeiformes > Denticipitidae > Denticeps > Denticeps clupeoides. The sequence continues at coordinate 17,375,014 of NC_041721.1, read as the reverse complement.
TGTGTATTTTTATGAATGCCCACGCTGAGACTGCTAGAAGCACTTAAAGATGTGTGAGGTGTGTATAAAAGACAATGGTGTGTAAGATATATGATATGCAAATGTGATGGAGGCTGTAACTGTCCCATGACGTAACGAGCTGGAGCTAAGTTAGACTAAGTTATGGGACCAACAGTTTTGGTCCCATAATGGTATATTCTCGTCTTCTCCATCGTTTAATTTGCGGTGGAAAAACCACCTCTTTAAAGTCAGTCCATTTCCAGTCTTAACATTACAACAGTTTCACACGTGCTTGAATTGTGATGGACTTTGTTAGCAACCAATGGAGAAAGAACTTTGCCTGGAAAGAGGCAGACTGGTCTTGTACAGATTCACCCTGCAAGATCAGTCTTGGTAAAGTCTGGGACTCTTTGACTTGTCTTCGTATGTAAGAGGGTGTGAGACTTGAGTCCTTCAGCAGTCTTTTGAAATCCTCCCAATTTGGTTAGAGAAATCGGAAGGTAATAATTAGTGCCTTTTTTCCAAGATACAGATTACAGATACAGACGACCAGATAGCTAGTCCAGTTCAATATGTATTAAAAAAGGTTCACAAAATTTAAATCCTCTTTAAAATCAATCAAAGTTTCCATTTTTGACTAAGACTAATCGAAACTAAATCTGACCCCAACCCTAAGTATTGTGATATCAGGGAGCTCTTAAAACAAGGGCTTACAAGTCCAAAATGGCCACTCACGTAACAGCCAGACTTCCTAAAGGTGAACTCGGCTCACCAGCTACTTAACAAAGCGCCACCTCCACGCACTTAATGAGTTGTTAAATATTAAAACTGGTGCACACCGTCACTATTGTGAGCTCTTAATTTACTGAGCAATTAAGCCCGCTCCCTCATTCATCAGGGTTCGTTCATTTGCTGGAAACCTAGTCAGTTTTTATTAATTGACGCCGGAGAAGCAGGGAGGTAAAATTAATGTGCTCACACTAGAGGTCATGCCGGCAGTCGCAGATAGCTATCGCCCCAATCAGACGTGAGATAAATCGCAAGCACACTCGGCCGATTACACCTGAGATATGTCGAGACATTAACCGGCACACGGGGGACTGTCTTCAGTCGAGGACGGGAAAAATGTGCTTGAAATGCGTCTCGGTTTGTCTTTTTTTTTTTTCTTTCATGACCATCTGTTTTGTGTAGGAAAATTATCCTAATGTCTTTAAGAGCGAAAACAATTATAGCCTTAACCTTTGCACCTTGCCTTCAGTTGTTCAGTTTTTTCCCCATTCTTTTGCCATGTGGGCCAAACGAGAATATTTATCCAGATGAACCTAATTGACTACAGAACAAAGTAGAAATAAATGACATGCACATGGTGGACTGTAGTGTAACATTTTTAATGAAGTATTACGCAAAGGTTAGACACTGCAGTGATGCGACTAGTTCTGTAGCTCAAGGCAAGAAACACAAAGGTTATGTTTTACAGTACAGTTGAGCATGAACTAAATTACAGGTCATTTAAAAGTAAAAAAAATATATATGTGTATATATATATATGTGTGTGTGTGTGTGTGTGTGTGTGTGTGTGTGTGTGTGTGTGTGTGTGTGTGTGTTGTATATGTATATATATATATATATATATATATATATATATATATTAGTAAAGAATTACTGGGAAGGACACTCATGGGAAACTGATTGAGAATAATGGTGTTTATAAAAATGAAACATTGGACTTACTATGTGATTTTGCCACCCATAATTAGTTTTGACAAATTATATTGTGTTACATAATATTCTTACATTTACATTTATGACATTTATCAGATTCTACCACTAAGCTTCTACCACTCTTCTTAAAAAATAATTATACTTATTATACTTAAAATAAATTAATAAATGAGAGTAGCTAAATATCTGTCACGGCACCAAGGATGGGGAGGACCCAAGCGCAGGTATTTTGAACAAACCCAGTTTATTGAAGGACAGGATGAACAAACAAATAGGAAGCTACTTTGGGGCAGGGGAGGTTGAAACAGGGGAAGGAAAGGTTCACTCACACGGGGAACAACACCTGAAAATTCACAACAACACCATTAAAACACAACCATAGACATATACCAGACACCAGAGTCTCACCGACTCTGAACTGACTGGCTGGATTTCCCTGTGACCACATGGCAGGAATACCTGCAGATGCACCAACTTCCCAACAACTGTCTAAAACTGCTGCCGAAGGCCGGACCAGGTATGCCAGGTGGTGCTGCCAGCCCACCGAACACACACAACGTACACCGCACGCTCACACTTATTAATACCACTCACACACAGTGATGGACAGATGAATATAAGAGTAGATCCAGATCACTGGTCCAGGTTCTCCTTTAAAGGTGGGAAAACAATTGAAGGGAATCTGGAAAGGGGTGGGGCCTGCACTCAGTGCCCCGGGACCGGCAATCGTGCCCAGTTGATGCAGGATGCCGAGGAGGATCGTTGCAATTTCATTAGCTACTCTGACAATATAATGTCTTTTTCTCAGAATGACCCCCATTGACCCATATGACATATCATCAGGTTTAATTTTTTATAATAAACTATTCAGTCACTAGTCTGAATGGTCTGGAAGAATTACATGTGATATGAAAATTGCACTAAAACCCCCTGGGAACTCCTCTTCCTCTCCATTGTAAACAATTTACAGTACATGAAGCATAACTTCATGTTTCACCATGAATATGTGTATTGTGCTTTTTCTAATCTAATTGAATTTACCATGTACGCTGTTGGTCTTGGAGGAATGCTGTTTCAATTGTGACTGTAGCAAAGTGCAAGATTAAATGAAAAAATAGTCAGGAGACGCATTCTTCAGAAAACGACATAAATAAAATTACTTTAAGTGCACAGGGGGAAGCATCGCCTGAGATGAAAATATCCTAGATACAGTCCATCCTAATCTGTTCCCTCATTAAAAGAATTGATAACCTGTGTCATCTGACCAAAATGACATGGGAACCTGTTCTAATCATGGGAGTGATTTATACCGTCAGCAGAGATGCAGAAAAATGACTCGTCCTTTTGGGTAGAAACCCCCCCAACAGCCGCGAGCAGGCAGGGTACAACAGACGGCTGAAGTAACGTATCAATCTGCCGCCCGTTTTCCGACAAAGCAATGATCCCCAGCCCGGGAGTGAGCGGCTGGGCCGCTCTTGACCTCCGACCCTGGGCGGTATTGGGAACGTTGACGCGATGTTGGCAGGCTGTTTTGCCGCCGCTGCCTGTGAGCGTTTTAATATGATCCCATTCCTCATCCAGACACTCAACAGAGCCGCTAAGGCACTGGGGCAAAATATTCTGTCTCCCGAAGCTGCCGGTAATAAATTGTCCCTTCATCGATGCAGAAGACAAATTTTTCTTCTCCCCCCCCCCCCCCCCCCGCGCTCTCTACACCTCTCGCTCTCTTTCACTTTTACCGATGTCTGTGCTTTCACGTTTTGTTTTATCACTCTCCTGCCTCTCAGATCACATGGCTTGGGGCTGGTGATGACAGGAACTGTGTTTTTCATGAACGGGCTAGTCCAGGATCAACTGATTAAGTTAATTGATGAAGGAGTTGGTAGAGGTACTCTACCCAGCTAGTGTAGGAATAGATAATGTTCTTTTTTCACTGTACGTTTTACTGTAATAAGTTAATTCCAATAATTAATCTTCTGCATGTAAGATACAAAGAGAGAGAGACAGAGAGAGAAAGACAGAAAGAGACCACCTCCTGCTATTTTACTGAGTTGCTTAATGAGGGAAGATGGTGAAAGAGAGAGTAAACGATAAACGAGGGCAGTGGTGGCCTAGCGGTTAAGGAAGCGGCCACGTAATCAGAAGGTTGCCGGTTTGAATCCCGATCCGCCAAGGTGCCACTGAGGTGCCACTGAGCAAAGCACCGTCCCCACACACTGCTCCCACTGCTCAATCAGGGTGATGGGTTAATTGCCCAGGACAAATTTCACTGTGTGCACCACGTGCTGTGCTGCTGTGTATCACAAGTGACAATCACTTCACTTTCAGAAATGGAGAGAATAGCAGGGTTTCTGTAGATTCTCAAAAAGTCTTGAATTGGATTTTCTGAAATTAAGGCCTTAAATATCATTAACGACTAGAAAAATGACTATTTATCATTAAATCCACAGTATAACGGTCTAAAAATATCAAATAAAAACAAGCCATCGATGTGTCAGTAATCCGCGGTCACTGCATTCTGCACACTTTACTAAGCGCACATATCATTTGCATCTTGCAACGGCGACAGAAAGCTTTGCTTTTAGTGCTGCTACAGGCTTTAACCACCCATTAAACTGGGGTCTTTCTCTCATTCATTACTGAAAGTCTGATAGCGATGCCACGTATGTTTACTGTTTGTGTCTTCCGTAACTGCAATTCCGCCATGCAAATCTGCGCTTAAACCTCAAATCATTGTTTACTTTGTGCATCACCGCATGTTACATCGTGCAAGGCACATGAGATGACTGCGCATGAACAAGCCAAGTATGTCTGCGCAGCCAGATTAGATCATTACCTGGTAGTGCTAATGAAACAACTTTAAAAAAATGAAATTATCGTACGTTTTTTTTGAATTATTGATTGTACAACGTTGGTTGAAGTTATGGTACAAATTCGAAGATACGTCTGGCTACACTGCTGCACAGTAAACATTAACTAGTACCTATTTTTCCATGTGTTTCGCTGTTTTAGTGATTGAAAAAGTTTTGCAAGTAGTAAATTTGTTTTATTAAATGAAATTTTAATTTGATTAGCAAAATCATATGTCTGGTACCAAAATTTGGTAATTTTTGTTTTCTCTTTTGAAATGAAACTCTATCATTTATTTAATTGCATATTGTTTGAATAAACTTTGCTGTTGTAGTGTTCTTTAGTCAATGGCTACTAATGAATTCCTAGTTTAATTCGGAGTACTATAATTGCCACCTACTGACCTTTCTTGGTATGGCTATAGGATCTTAGTCTCAAAATGCTATACAGGCCTACCAGGCCCAGGGTCTTAAGAGGTCTGGTGCTCTGCACAAAGATGCTACTGAAAACATACACATACATTGTTCATCTCATGTCTGAATGTATTTCATTTATTTCCTCAATAAGACTGTCATAATCCGGACCGGCAGGGGTGACTCCGGATCCGGTGTTCGGACCGGAGTTTCATGTTTGTCTCGTGTAATGTTCCCTGATCGTGTTCACCTGTTTATTTATATAATTGTATAAAACTATCCTGTTCATGTCTGTTTGCCGTCGGGTCATTGTGCGTGTTGACGTTCCCTTGTCTCGTGTAGTTTGTATTAAACCCCGTCGCATGAAATCGTGCGAATGCGTCCTCCTTCATCGCCATGTCCAGCCCACCCGTGACAAAGACTCTACTTAAAAAATTTCTCACAGGGGAGCAAACCCATTGATTGCTTGACAATAATGATGATCACAGTTACATAATATATATATCAGGTTGTTTATACATATGGTTATGTATTAAAAGTGTGATACTGCTCACTTCCCAAGCATGTAAAAAAGTTCAGGGTCAGGATCAGCCGAGAAATTTTTTTTGGGGCAATGCCCATGATGCCACCTCCATCCACGATGCCTCAACGGCCCATATAACCCATATAAAAAAACCCTGAAATGATTTACAAACACACTGAAAATATTGCAGTCACCCCTGAGTGGCTTGCAGATGTACAGGTAAAATTAGACTTTTATCATTCTATCAAAGGCTAAAAAAAACTGAAATTTGGAAGAAAATTAATAAATCAAATAATTATATATAGTACATATTAATATAATCTCAAATAAATTTGTATTTTAGAAGAGCTTCTGGCCCTAAGAATGTCTGCCAAGAGACATAGGACAAAAAAATCTCTTGAAAAGTCTGAAATTTGGCTTCCTTAAACCTGCAGAATCCCTGTACAGTGAGGCAGGAATAAACGAGTTATAGAAATGGAGAAATAACTATAAAAACACAGAATGAGAAGTGCTCTGGCATTCCTTTATGTCTCGATTTCCCTCCATTCACTACACTCTATTGTCCAGGGGGGTCTTGCAAATTTGATCTCCATAATGTCCTCAATTAGAGTTAAAGTGGCCCCCATGAAAAGTACACAAGTTTCCTTCAGAGCCTCCTGTGTGTATATATAGGGGAAGTTTAATAGACTTTGAATGTATGTGTGTAAGTACTGTAACATACATAAAAAATTAGGGCTCTGCAAAACCACTGTATAATTTGAACCCTGGCCATAGGCATCCCAGAACAATGGGAGGTACCTGTTCTGATGCTCAGTGCCCTGTTTCAAGCATTCCAATGGGTGAACATGGGACAAAGCATTTCAAGCATTAAAAAAAAAATGCACATGCAGATATGCACAGTACCGCCCCCTCCACCACTCCAGCACCACCACCCTGGCTCCTCCCTGGCACCCCCGTCCGCCTCCACTCCTCGCTTCCGCTTTGTAATTGTGCAATTAGTGCCACCGCTTGCTTTTCATACATCACCAGTGGCTGGCTGCCTGGCTGCTTTAAGGACCGCCGTTTTTTTTTTCTTCCTCATCCTACCTCCCCCCCGGCCAATTTATCATGATCCACCGCCATCCTTTCCCTCCAAAACGCCCCACCCACCTAGCCAGCCACCCACCTCTTCTGCCAGCCCGCTCTGTTGTCTTTCAGCCTGACCTTGTCCCGCCTTTTTCAGAGGTTTACTTGGATCATTTTTACTCGCTGGCATAATATCCCTCCGCGCCACACGTGCGACAATGAGATGCACAGCGCTGTGCCATGCCTGTGCATAGATGTAAGAACTCGCTCTTCTCTCTGTCTGGCTACTTCCTCCTCATCCTCTCTGTTAGGAAAAGAGATCCTGGTTTTAATAGCAAGGCTAAACGCTCCCGTCCTGGACTGTGACTGTCACTTCTTCCGTCGCCATGGTCGCAAGTTTTTACAATACCCGCCTATTCAGTCGCGCGTCACCTCTCTCCCACCAGACCCCCCCCTTTTCTGTCATTCCCATTGTGAAACTGGCTGCCGTGCCGTTACCGTGACACCCAGGCCTCGCTGGGCTCACGCCGGCTTATCGCCCCGAGGCACGAACCCGAGGGGCTCACCACGGCAACCAGCTGGCCCTTGAGCGGTCGTCGCGGTGACGGGGCCCTTAGCTAAAGCTCTTATCAAACTGGCACACTGGATCCTTCCTCCTCTTTCAGAGGGATCAGCCACTCTCACAGGCCTCTTATCTGGCATCTTAAAGCCCTGCTTAAGACCTCGCTCTCTCTTTCTCACACTCGCTCTCTTTTCTCCGTGCTTTCACTTCACGCCGACACCCCCCTCCCACCTCCGATTCTTTCTTTTAAACACCTGCAGAAGTTATGTCAGCCCGCTCTTGTGCTGACAGCGTAACCCTAGGCCTTCTCCCACAATCCCATTCTGTCACCAGCTACTCACAGAGCTGCCATTGGTTGACCAGTCAGTCATACTGACTCGGTTCTCACGGGGCAGTGGTGGCCTGGCGGTTAAGGAAGCGGCCCCGTAATCAGAAGGTTGCCGGTTCAAATCGCGATCCACCAAGTTGCCACTGAGCGAAGCACCGTCCCCACATGCTGCTCCCCAGACGCCTGTCATGGCTGCCCACTGCTCACTCAGGCTGATGGGTTAAATGCAGAGGACAAATTTCACTGTGGGCACCGCGTGCTGTGCTGCTGTGTATCACAATCACTTCACTTTTTACATACTACAAAATTAATAAATAAACACACACACACGTTTGACAGTCACTTAAACAAAAGTGATATAGAGACAACTGGGACATATATATGATCAAGGCATTTGGGCGTTTGAGCATGGCAGAGTTTGGTGCAGGGGATCATTCGTGCTAAGGAAAAAAATTATAATTTAACAATGGCAGTAGCAATTAAACATAATTCGGAATGGTCATAATTCCTGAGCAATCATTGTGCATGAACATCTTTATGTACTTGTGCACCTATCAGTCTCTGCATGTAAAATATCTATTTTTCTGTCTGAACATTTCCATCCATGTAAACAAGTGCAATCTTATTAAAAAATAAATAAAATAAAAAACTTTAGCACAGCTTCAACAACACCAACAAAGTGCCTGGAAACAACACCAATGCCCGCATCTTCCCTCCCTTATTTATTTATTTATTATTCACATTCATCCGGCTTCATTTGTCGCCCCCGGCAACGGCCGTGGCAGCGCTGTTGACAGGTGAATGTTGACCACCACGCTCTTCCCCTCCGAGTTCGCCGCTCACGTTTCCATGTCTACTTGTTAAACACCCACTTGTTTTCAATTTCCCACAAGAGTCTTTGCACCTCTGCATGGGCGAAGCATTAATACGGCCACGAGAGCGCAATTATTGTTTTGCTGTTTGGAGTGCGGAACGCGCTACCAACTTTTAAGGACTTGCGAGGGTCCCTGACTTCTGTTGTTGTTGTCTGTGTGTTTGTGCGACTGTGTGTGTGTATCTCTCACACCCCACTTTTGATGATAAGTGGCCAACTACCTGCTCAACATGGGGTCATGGCTGAAGAGAGGGAGAATCCATTTTCCTCGGAGGGGGGTGTTAAATGGACCGTAGAATGGACCGTTTTGGAGGACAACACAAAGACAGCACAGTGACGCGGCACAGAAGGAATTCTGTCTGGTGGAGACTGAGTGGGGATTATGGAAAGTTAAAAACGGAAAAAAATTATCGTACGAACACGGTAAATTTACACTGGGTAGTAGCTGTGTAGTAGAACTTCTTGTCGGTGAGATATCTTTTTGTAAGTGATTGTGTGTGTGTTTGGGAAACAGTGTCGCTCCCAACAGGAGGTCAAGTGTGTGTGCTGGTCGACGTTTCTGCCTGACCTGTCGAGTTTTAAATATTCACCCCTCACACACACACATTCCCCATTCGCTGTAAGCAAGACTCTTGCTCCATCCTCTTCATGATGAGGCTGGAATTCTAAACACTTTGCCTGCTTTCTCTGTTCCAGTCATTCCCACTGTCTGTCTCTCCCGGCATTTTATTGGTCACTTTCTTCATCGTAGTCTCAACAGCCAAATAAATCGATTGCTCTCTTACGTTTAATTAATAAGGTAGAAGTTAATGCATTGCTCGAAAAGAAAAGAAAAAATTATAATACAACATAATATATTAGAATATAGTAAAGTAGACTTAGTATAGTATAGAACATTGTAATGTGTACGGGTGTATCTCTCTCAGAACAGTTCATGGTTCTGTGTGACGTTTCATTCGTTGCAATGCCTTGTGGGCTAGTCCCCAGGTGCAGTGCAGGCAGTGCAATCAGGTATTGACATATGGGACAGTCCCATCCAGGAGGTCCTCGGGTCAAAAGAAGCCGCTGGTAAAAGTTGGCAAACCCCAGGAAACACTGTAATTGTTTGACAGTGGTGGGGGTTGGCCAGTCAATTTTCGGCCCTGAGCACTGATAGTAATGCTGAGAAGGAAGTCTGGGCTGTGTGAAAGGAGTAGTTCTCTAACTTGACAAGCAAATGGGGGCTGAGAAGCCAGCGGAAGACTGGCAGACATACGAAGTATTGTTAGTGAGGTCTGCAGAGAAAATCAGGGTGTCACCCAGGTAGACAAATACAAAACAATCCAGGAAGTCCCTCAGGACTGCAGGATTTGTCATTCATCATTGCCGGAAGACAGCAGGGATGTTGGAGAGATTGAAGGGCATGACTGAATACTCGTAGTGGCCGTTGGGGGTGATGAATCCTGTCTTCCACTCATCTCCCTCTCGCAAGTGGACCAGGTGGTAAGTATTGCGTAGATCCATCTTGAAAAAAATTTAGGAGTCGGCAAGACGGTTGTTTATCCCCACTGCTGTGGAATTCGGCGCCTCTCACCGTGATGGGGGAAGCTGGACCCAGGGCCCTCGGAACAGTGAGACAGGGGGGTTATTGGCAGGTCACATTGGGTGGCGGAGCATGATTCTCCATCCTTGAGCCTGGGCTTTTTCTGGCCAATCAGGGTGGCCTGGTTATTCCAGGCATTCTCAGCAGAAGTAGCCGTGGTTACCGTAGTAAAAAGAGAGTCCCTGGACCTGCCGCTGCTCGCGTTCATGATCCTCCAACTCCGAGTAAGAATGTCCCAGTTGCATGGGTTCCTTTTGGCTGGAGGGTCCGATGGTGGCATCCGCAATGGTGGCAGGTCGAGTTGAGCTGCTTGGCTGGAGGGGGCAGTGCAGGATTCTTGGCGGTCCCGGTGCCGCTGTCAGTAATCGATGGCCGTGGCGAAAGAAAATAGTCTTTTCCAGAGTGCCTCCCCAGTCACAGTTCACCCTCTCATATTTAATGTAATCTTGTGAGGAGATAATGTAAAGGGCAGGGCTCATCCATCCACTCAGTATGGCTAGGTTGCAGAATTCAGTAACTTGATTGGCGACAGTGTGGTTGCCTTGACATGAAACTTCCATATCTGGAAACTGACTGGCTTGAAGGTGGAGAATCATCTGGCATTGTGACAAAAATCCACGGCAGTTTGTTGGCTGCCCAATGAACAGTGGGGTGGAGACAGCCAGGGGACGTGCATGGATCTTTCGGTTGACATGGAAGAAGACAGGGCCGGGGGTGCACTCGATCAGATCAGGGGTCGTACCGTGAATCAGCCTCAGTTCAGGGGTAACCCGAAGAGCAGTTGCCAGGGGCAAACAGGATCAGTGTAAATAGTCAGTCAAATACCCAGTAACACAGAGAGAAATTTTTTTTAGTGTTGCCTTGCTTCGGTGGTTGTTGGGGTACAAATTTTCTCTGGGGCGTATGTGCCCCCTCTTCCGGCGGGGAGGTATAACTGGGAATATGACAGATAATGATATGTCTTGAGGTAACGTCAGCTGTAAAAGTCCCCTCCTCCGCTGTGGATTTGTACGTAAATTGTACAGCGATGGTCCAGCATAGTCGCGTGTGGCCACTAACAGCTCCGCCGTTTACTGTACTGTAGAGTGCTCTCAGCTGCTGCTCGGCCGACGCAGCAGATAATTGAAATTTATTTGCAATTATGGGAGTACAATAAACACAATCTCCCTTTTCTTTCATTAATGCCGCCACGGCCCATGAGAAACAATCCCTGTGATGCATTTTTTACAAGCAAACGTAGAGCAGGAGCGGCGTAATGGGCGCCAGAGTTAATGTAGCTTGAACGGTATTCCTAATTGTGCCTGTCTCTGTCATATTTGTCTACTTGAATGCTCCTAAATACCAAAGCAATTAATTACCATGGTGCAGGTATAGGCAAGCATGCTTTTGCTCCAGTGTGTGTGTGTGTGTGTGTGTGTGTACATGCAATGAGTTTGTTGTGTGTAAAAGAAAAAAGCATCCCCCTACTCCTCCCCATACAATTTTTCATGGTGCCATTTTTCATAGTGCCACTGCTGTTTAATTACTTGTTTGGAAAAAGCGAAATTGCACTCGACAGTGTACCCCGGCCTCAATATATATTATACCATAAGCATCTAAGACCAGAACTAAATCATTATTAGTTGACAGCAGTTAAACCATTACTTGACTTTTAGTATGAGTGTTATTTTCATCGGGTTCAGTTCCCTGGCTAGAAAGTCATAAGACCTGATTCACAGTTAAAGACCAAACTACCCCTTCAGGAAATAGACCATCAGGAGTTATCTGCACGACAAGCTATGAAAATATTTCAAAGATGTATGGGATCGATAACAGAAGCAAAATGCAAACACCATTCAACATATGCTTTCTGACAAACCTGGTCTATGTCAACAAGGAATATTTAAACCCCCACCTCAGTACGAGGAAATTGTGCTCCCAATAAGCTACAAATTTTTTAATAATACACATACGGAAAATAAAGAACAACAGGAATTTTGTACAGGACTTCTTTTTTTTTATTGTCATTGTGAAACACTGCAGGAGACACAACGGAATGTGTGCTCTGCATTTAACCCATCACCTTAGTGAGCAGTGGGCAGCCATGACAGGCGCCCAGGGAGCAGAGAGTGGGGAGTGGCACCTTGGAGTTTCGGGATTCAAACCTTCCGATTACGAATTTCTTTCCTTACCCGCTAGGCCAGCAACTGTTGTAATTGCATGCTTCACAGTACCATTAGAATAAGAAAGCAGAATAAGAATAGAAACTCACAACCTTACGGTAAACTTATACTGTATACTTTTAATTGGTATAGTTAAAATCGTAGCTTGTAGCATAAAGAGCTTTTTTCTTTACATTAGTTACATTAGCTACAGTGTTATTACTTTCCTTAGTATTAAGATGAACAGTAAATAAGTAAATTCGAGTAATTAAAATGCAGCGGATTTTAGAACCTAAAAAGCTCTAAAACAATGCATGGGAAATATATATTTTAAATGGATGGCTGTTTCTTTTCATTCAGAGCTGCAAAGAACATTGTCCCACAGCAAACTGCAAAAACTACAGTTGTGACCAAAAGATTGTTGCTTCAGTGTTTTTCGATCTATTTTGACAGTTGTTTCTGTAGTGTGTTGAAGCATAATTACAAGCATTTTAGAAGTTTATGCAAAGAGTCAATATTTGCAGTATTGACCCTTTTTTTCAAGACCTCTGCGAATCGCCCTGGCATGCTGTCAAACTTCTGGGCCAAATCCTGATAGCGACCCATTCCTACAAAATCAGTGCTTGAAGTTTGTCAGAATTTGTGGGTTTTTGTTTGTCCACCTCTTGAGGGTTGACCACAACTTCTCAATTGGATTAAGGTTCAGGGAGTTTCCTGGCCAATTTTTTTTTGTTTTGTTCCACAAGCCACTTATCTATCACAGTGCTCCATCATGCTGGAAAAGTCATTGGAATTCACCAAACTCTTCTTGGATGGTTGGGAGAGGTTGCTGTGGGAGGATGTTTTTGTATCATTCTTTATTTATGGCTATGTTGTTGTGCAAAATTGTGAATGGGCCCACTGCCTTGGACGAAGCAGCCCCACACATGAATGATCTCAGGACGCTTTACTGTTGGTACGAGACAGGACTGAGGGTGGCACTCACCTTTTCTTCTCCAGACAATCATTTTTTCAGATGCCCCAAGCAATTGGAAAGGGGCTTAATCAGAGAAAATGACGTTACCCCAGAGCGCAATAGCAGTCTGTCCTTGATGTTTTTCTTGGAGTGAAGTGGCTTCCTCCAAAAGTCTTGGCAAAAGTCTTGGCAAGTCTTGAGCTAGCTCTGCACTGGTGGTACCCTGATCCCGCAGAGGAATCATCTTTAGGAGACGCCCTGGCAATCCTTGAACCTTTTAATAATCTGATAAATGCAGCAATCCAATCAGCGATATCCTAACCTGGATATGCAGTTTGATAATTGACTTGTTGTCTCTTTTTGTTTGGGTGGATATAGAAATGTATAGTGTAGTATAACCAAAAATACAATTAATTAATTTTAGTCCAAAGCAATAACTAAAGCATTATTATTACTGGTAGTAATCTGGTAAAAGCAAATGTATTACTTTCCCTGAGTAACTTGGCCAACTCTGATTAGCTCACTGACTGTTAAGACTAGATCTCAATACTATGATGTTGTCCGGAAGGGGTAAATTCGGGCCCGGGATTTGCCATGTCCAGCCATCATTCCAGAGCTACTGCCTCACCACGTCAAACCATTGTGACAGATGTCAGGTATTTTTGACAAAGGAGTAAAGTTTTTCAGCATCAACATCAACTACCAAATTCTGCCATTGGCCTCCTGGAGGAAGTTGCTGTTTTATTTAATGTGGAGTTCTATTAGCTTGTCAGGTGTTGTGTTAACTTTTTCTTTACGTTTGTGTGTGTGTGTTAGAGGCATGCCGGCCTCTGAGCCTGAAGTGCTCTTTTTTTCCCATCATGCAGTGCTCCCCACGCCTCGCCAGCACACACCCACTCATCAGCGCCGCATTAGCGATCGTCGGGAACGGGGCCCACACGCACTCCTCCATCTCCCTCGCTCTGTCTCTACCTCCATCTCCGTGCCTGATGGCAATTTTTCTCTGACCTTTGCGCCGGGCTGGGGAGGCTAATGATGGCGTGGAGATAGCAGGTGTGTTGCATTAGCCAACTTCGTCGGGCATGAACAAATTAACGCGCTGGCGACGGTGACAGCGACACGGTCACATCCTACCCCTGCCATGCGTGATGATGTAGCTACTCGGCCTTCCTGGAAAAAAAAGCACAGCTAACCACACGCTCTCGCTCTCTCTCTCTCTCTCTCTCACACACACACACACACACACACACACACACACACACACACACAAACACTCCGAGTCCTGATTACACACTAGGGTGCTACTGTCAGGTGTATGCAATTTGAGTGACACTGAAAAAAAATGAAACCCATTTACATTATCTCCTCACCTGCAGAATAGAGAGAGAGGCAGAAAGAGAGAGGAATGCTCTTCCTCCATTAGAATGTGAACCCGAACATTCCGTAATATCATCCGCGAGGAATTACAATTTGCCGTTTCAGGTTTTTAAATTGTGAGTTGAATTAATACACTACAGTTGGACACATTACCGCAGGATGAGGTGCTGCATATGAACCCAAGTGAACAAATGAAATGGGGGCGAAAAAAAAGAAAGTATGAACTATGCAGTGTGTACATCCGTGTGATGGAGAAATGAGAGAGAGAGTGTGTGATTCTGTTTCTCCTCTCCACATTATATTATGCAAAACATCCCCACCGACTCTCTCTGCCTCCTACTGTCCGCTCCTCTCGCACTTTGTGAAATCCAATCTGAGCAGCTCACTCTGTCTAAATCAAAAAGGGAAATCAGCTTGATTTGGACTCCTGCTGATCTAGAGGATGTGAGTGCCAGTGTGTGTGTGTGTGTGTTTTCATGCATGTGTGTGTAAGTGCAGACAGGAAGCTCAGGGATATGCAGAAGGGGGGTCGGCAGGGTGTTAGCGTCTAGCTTTGTCTTGCAGGCTACTGTACATGATTCTGTGTAGCAGCAGTGCTTCAGAGGGCCGTTCTACTCCAGCACCACCATCTTACAAATATTTTTACTAGCCCTAAAGCATTATACACATTTATGATGCATTATTTACGATTATAATGCATTATGAACTTGCTGGCCATTCATATATGTTCTATTAAATATATTTCAACAAAAAATATGGAAATGGAGTAACATGAAAAATGACCTAATAATTCTGTATAAATCCGCCAGTCTGATTGGCTTATTTTAATGTGTAAAAACTCAGAATTAAGTAGTAGTGACATTGCCCACTCTGATCTGTTAAGTTTTACCTTGTCTGTCCTCAGTTAACGTAACATTATATGATGCTTATGTCGACCTTAAACTAGTTACAGTCTTGGTGACCCTCAATAAAGTGCATAATAAACATTCATGATGCATTATAAAGTGGTACCACAGCATTTACCAGAGGGAAATGGCGTTGTACACAAAACCCTTAATGACTTGTTTGGATGGCAGAAAGGTTCATAAGTGAGTATCGAGGGAGAACCAAAGCCACGGTTCTGCTAAATCAGGCCATGTGCTGCATATGGAGGAGATCAGCGCAGCAATTAATTTGTTTCACATTACATTTACTCTCTACATAAATATGCTGAGCCAAAAGCCAGTTTCTGATGCTTGTTTACTTTTATTTTGGGATGGGGGTGTGGCAGGTGGGGTGGGGATGAGCTCCGCACCCCCCACCCCCCAATTGAAGCCTGTTAAGTCTTCCTCCCCCCACCCCAATGTGATGGGAATCAAATCCCTTTGTGTTGGAATGCATGTGTGGTCTCTCTACATTAATCTGTGTTGTCCAGCTGGGAGAATGCACTGGCACAAGACGCACGGGGAGACACAGAAGAAAAGTGTGCCAGACATGCCAAACTGGTGCCAAGACCAGCAGTTACCAAGACGTTTGCATTACATGTATGAATAATAAGCTTAATAAGAAATACATTCTCATTTCACTTTGCATTTGCTTTTTTTAAGTTATGTAATGTGATTGCTTAAAGGAATGCAGGTTTGCATCATGTCAGAATATACCAAGCTAGACTGGTCATGGCACACATTCACATGGGCTCTGTGACATTTGCAATCCACACACAATCACACAATAAAAATGGTATATCACACATATCTCACCATGAGACATGGTGTAGCTTGACCTTCAAATGGGTGTATGTTGACCAATCCAGGCACATCTGTTATCACTTTAATGGTCTAAGGATTCAGAGATGGCCATATGCAGTATTTTCAATCCAGATTGGCAAATGGAACAAAATAATGTAAACACAAAATTATTGTCAATATATATATATAGGGTTAGGGTTATATATATATGTAATTTTTTATAAATCATGCGTTTGACTGGTTTGGGCTTTTTCATTAGTAAATAAAATGGTTATAATGAAAACCTACTCATTAGTGGCAGTGCACAGGATGTAACATTTGAAATAAAAAGATGAAAAGCATGGCAAGATAAGGCTGTCCCTGCACAGGAAGCATGCCAATGTAACTTCATGCCAAATGTAGAGTCACACCATTTACCTTCAAATGGGTTCTTGGGACCAGATATGTTCCCACTACAGGGACAAATAAAGAACCTCTTGTTTTTAGAGAGTGCTGAGCTCTTCACGAAGGACCTCTTGTTTTACCTACGAGTTTCTCTGCCAAGCCAAACTCCGTGGAGGCTCTGCGCTGGTGGTTCCCTCACTGCAGGCCAGCACTGATGTCCAACCAGTGCAATTAGAGAGAAAATTAGAGGCTTGGAGCAGTTCACTGGAGGGGGTCGTTCAATGTTGCATGATGGGCTGGGCGTAGGGAACAGTTACAAGCCTGGGGACAAAGAGCTTCCCTGTCGTGCTGCAGCTTTATGGTACTATACGTTAACAGTTTAGCTGTTCACTTGTGAAACGGAAACCACTTTTGTTGGTCCTTTTAAGGTCCATGCCAACAGTGTTAATGCTCTAGATGAAAACTGTAATGTCAATGCTTAGAGGAAGTGACCATCATTTAACCAAGGTGACACAAACATTGATCAAGGGTGAGTTCTCTCATTAAATTTAACCTGGAGGGTGAGCTAAAGCACCAGGTCCTTTCCCATTAAAATGTCCCAATAGAGAATTTGTTTAAAACCAAAAGCTTGATGGAATTCTTTTCTTTCATCGGCTAGCATTCTAACAGCCTGAGTCATTGCCGTTTCTGACCATCAGGACCTTTAATGTCGGGCCACATTTTTAAAAAGTGAAGTGATTGTCACATAAACAGCAGCACAGCACACGGTACACACAGTGAAATTTGACCTCTGCATTTAACCCATCACCCTGAGTGAGCAGTGGGCAGCCATGACAGGCGCCCAGGGAGCATTGTGTGGGGACGGTGGCACCTCAGTAACACCTTGGCGAATCGGGATTCGAACCGGCAACCTTCTGATTACTTGGCCGCTTCCTTAACTGCTAGGCCACCACTTTAGGGCTGAAATGACTAAATGTTCCAACACAGTAGCATAACTGATGTTAGGTTGTGATATGGTGATCATCTCTAATAAAGTGGACAGTAAGGACACCCGAGGCTTTCTAGGAGCAGCCTTGTTTTCCCGGCTGTCCATTTTCATCGGGGTGTGGTGGTGGAGGAGGGGATCAATCAAAGGTCTCTGATTAACCAGGCCACCGACATTGATTGCCATTCTACCGCCCAAAGTGGCACCAACTCCAGCCCGTCTCCCTCAATCCTGCACTCCACTGAAGGAAACCAATCCAAGCCGCACGTAGATTGCTTTGTCAGTCAAGGCCGTCGAGCGAGGAGCGGCATACACACACAAACACATTAACAAGCGGGTTCCGATGGCTGTAATCACGCTACTGTAGGAGTGCGATGACAGGAGGTAAAATACCACTTTGGCCCCAGCTTGACAGTACAGGAAATAAGCAACAAGATACGGTCTCCGCCAAAGTAGTCATTTTCAAAGGCAAAACGTTTAGGACACGGAGAGTGCCGTAATTTCTCCACGTCAAGTTTTAATTTTTTTTCCTCTCACCCCTGTCTCCTTAAGGAGGAGGAGCAGTTGGAAAGAATATATTTAGGGTGTGCTGGAAGGCTATAATTGAAGTTAACATCTCACTTGATTGAAGAAAGTCCGGCAGTAGCTACAACGGCGGCGTTCTATAAAGCCAGTGTGGTGCTGACATGCCGCCTGATCAATTTTGGCCTGATAGTGTTGTAAGAATGGACATCGCAGGAGCCTGTTTTTGCATTGCATAACAGATGTCTGCAGGGGGAAGTGTAACATTCCTGTGTCGATGGTTGAGGGTGAAGATTCGACACCCCGGTTTTTACATGCCTTTGTCCGACATCAACGTGCGAAGTATCAGCCGTCAGGACCGCCCACCCTCTTTGTCTTCACCAAATGGGAGGCACCGGGGGCGTGACATCAGAAACAACAGGTTCTGATTGGTCAGTGACAACTTCCTGTAGGCCAGTGACAACTTCCTGTAGGCCAGTGACAACTTCCTGTAGGCCAGTGACAACTTCCTGTAGGCCAGGGGTATAAATGTCTGCACACATGTGGAAAAGGGACCTCTGAGCTATCTTGCTCAGGGGGGTTTCCCTCTCTTTCCCTTCTCTTTCTCTTCTCCCTCTTTACTCTTTCTTCTCATGTTTACTTTCTCTGTAACCTTGGTACCTTTTTACATTCAATATTCACATGTAACTACAATAATTATTTACCGGTGTTAATAAATTAGAAACTGTTCATTTTTAACCTCTGTTGTGTCATGCCTCTTTCTGCCAGGTAACATCAAATTGGAGTGGTTGAATACAGTGCTTTGTGTGGAGGGAGAAAGAGTTTTTTCTACACACTCTATTCTCTTCTCCACACCACATGGTCTTCATGTGTGCGTTTTTTACAGTGTCATCATCTTTCACTGATTTTCTTTCTTGTCTTTTTTCTGTTGCCTGATTGCTCATTCTGGCCGCCGTTGTTTTGCTTTTGTAGAATCGAATTCCTGCGTAAACTAGCACTTACACTATCATATTGTAGTATGTACCACAGTGGTTAGGGTTGCCCCATAGACTGGGACATGGTTCAATTCAGAGTCTATTCTGTTCATGTAACACCTGAGAGAAAAGGCTGCATTACTTTTCTTCAGCCTAATAAACAAATATTTTTGACTATTTCAATATTTCACTAAAGGTGAGTTGTTGTTCCAGTTGTTCCATGGCATCGGAATCTTTCTCACAGGGCAAAACATTGGGACTGCGTCAAAAGACTAAATGAAAAGTGAATGACTTAAACATAAACCTGCCAATAATGCTAGAATCCTGTTTAACAGTAGTTTGTTGTTTTTTTTATAGAAATTTTATTCAGACATAAAATTTTAGGTTGAATGTCTCCTAAATCATGTATGGTGCCAGTGGTCCTTTGATCAAAAATTGATGAATGGTGCACTGGGTGACTGTCAGTCAGTGTGCAGCACCCAACCGGCGCCATTAAATAGTCTCTACATGGTAGATGTACCCCATAAAGTTAAGAGGAATCCTGTGCCAAAGGTCATTAAGCACCTTTTCACAGCTAATATACTGTTGGTATAACTTCAGAAGGAACAGACACACACACACCCATTTTAATAGCAGGCGTGTGTGTTTGCATGGAGAATGTGTGCCCAGTTGCACCAAGCTTACCTCTGAAGCTCTCTAAACACCCCTCACACACACCTCACCCCCCATCCACTCCTTAACTGCCTCGTCCATCCGCCACCCCTGCATTTCTTTCAACCCCCCCCCCCCCACACACACACACACACACACACACACACACACACGCGCGCGTACAGTAGTACACAGGTGGCTCTGTGCATGAGGCACAGGCCGTCCTCAGAGAGCAGCGGGATCCTCTGCTCCTCCGCTTCCACGTCCAGGGATTCCGTTTTTCACCCGCCGCCTCAGGAAGTGGTGGTCTGGCACACGCTCTGCATGTGTGTGAGGCGGATTTTTGAGTGGGTTTATTATTTTGATCACTACAACACAGACAAATACCGCCACAAGATAATATCATGCAACAACCGGAATAAATGGAAGTGGAAGAAAGAGAGAGGGACTGGTACTAGACTCAGGCAGCAGCCAAACTAAAGGTCCAATGGCCTCTGGTGACCTTTCAGGAGCCACCACACACACACACACACACAGAGATTCACACACACTAGTTTGACTGTGAAGGGATTTGATAAGCTCCCAGACGACCTCCACCACGGCGTGCTACCCAGAATCCCAAAGCTCATGACTGCGTGGCAGCAGACCTGCAAATGCGCTGGAAAGAGTGTCAATCAAATAATTGGTCCCAGTTTACATTAGGTGTCAACAAGCGCACGTGTTAACGTAATTGCCGCACCAGTACGCCACGGAGTCGGAGTCAGCGCCCGCGCCGGATTATGCCGAGACATGTTCGACATGTTTGCAGCCTCTTTGTTTACTAGTGAGTAACAACATGTTTATGTTTGTTTACTGTGTTGCACCATATGAATCACACACATTGATTCACAAGGTAAACTTTCTAATGAACGTGTCATTGAGTCTTGTTTTCAACGCAATAACATTTTCGTGTACAGTTTGACTCTTTGTTCACCCAGTTTATATACACTTTATATATTAATGTTATATTTTTGCGGGCTCTACTAATTTCTACAATAGCATGCATAGTAAACAGCTGATCATTTATTTTTAATGTTATTGGTTAGAAAAAGAGTTTAGTTGTGAAAAGGGGAAAGCAAACCAAAAGGAAGTAAAGGCCAAAAAAGCTATCACCTGATGACATATCTATCACGGTATAACCTGAGTAATCTCATCTGAAGCCATTTAGGCAGGGTTACTCAGGACTCTTTAAAAGCAGTTCGGCAGCAGCCACTGGGTGCTGCGACATTAATGTTGTTTTCTGTTGAGACTTAGTTTCCAGTTTCTGTCACTCGACACACACCTGCAGGTGTTTCCTTTGTTCCTTTTGTTCCTGGTTTGTGCCGTGTTTTGAATAAGATGTCCCGTTCATGTGCTTCCTTCCCCGTCAGCCTACTGTAAAAAAAAAACTACTGTATTTTTTTACTAACTAGCTGACTTGCCACGACTTGCTAAGGGTCAGCAGCACCTATTCAAAGGTAACTATAACAATAACATAAGAAGTATATCTCAATGCAGTTCTGCCACACATAGAGGCCAGGAACCCCAGGAACAGTCAATTGCATACAAATGGAATGTAATGAGCGAATAAAGAAACCACATTGATTTAATTAAAATATTATTTTATCATTGTAAAAATGTAAAAGAGATAAAAACTCTCTACACAAAGCACTGTATTAAAACCCTCCAATCTGATGTTACCTGGCAGAAAGAGACATGGCACAATAGAGGTTTAAAGAATGAACAGTTTCTGATTTATTAACACCATTAGATTACTATTGCAGTTATATGTAAATATTGTATGTAAAAAACCCATACAGAGAGGTCGACAGGGAGAGACAACAGGCCCACAAACTGGGGGGGAAAAAAACAGTTCCCAATGGAAAAAGAGGTGCCTAGAGTCCATAAGATAACTTTTTTTATATACATTTGACTCCCAGGAAGTTGCCACAGACCAATCAGACCAATTTGTTGTTTCTGCCCTGTCGCTCTTGTCGTCATTTGCCGGCCCCTGGCATCTCCTACTTGGGGGTTGTCGGAGCCCGACAAAGACAGAAGTGGGGGACCCCAAACAAATCGCTGGCCTTTCACACCTCTTGCTCGGGGAAGGTCGTTTGACAAAGATATGGAGAACACACAGGTGATGAACCTCTACAACAACAACAACAACAACATTTATTTCTTATATAGCCCAAAATCACATACAGTATGTCTCAATGTATATGTATAAAAATATGTGTTTATAGTGGTATTTGGTGCTACAGTGACCCGGTACCCTAACTAGGACTAAGGTGAATTTAACACTGTCTGTGCTTAACAGGGGGACTGTGTGATAAAATTAACTTAATTATTGACACTGTGTCTGGGAAGGCCAGAGAAAACAGAAGTGCTTTTTTAGTTTAGATTTAAACACTGAGTCCCGAACACTGACCGGCAAGCCGTTCCACAACTCCGGAGCTCTATAAGAGAAGGATCTGTTCCCAGCTGTGACCTTCTGTACTTTTGGTACCAGTAGTGACCCCGCACCCGTTGATCGCAGGGGGCGAGGCGGGTCATAAATAACTAAAAGTTCACTCAGGTACTGCGGGACGAGACCATTTAGAGGTTTATATGTCAAAAGTAGGATTTTGTAGTCAATCCTACTTTTGAAGGGTAGCCAGTGTAGTGATTGTAAGACTGGGGTGATGTGGTCAAATTTCCTAGTTCTAGTTCAAACTCTGGCTGCAGCATTCTCTATTCTGTTGAGCTGCTGCCTCTCATCTGGCATTGCTGAGAGATACAACTGTGTATAAGCAAAATAGTAACGGACCTAGGACAGAACCTTGTGGAACATCAAACTCTACTTTACTATGTGAAGACGAATCACCATTGATGCCCACAAACTGAAAAGGATCGGTCAGATATGATTTAACCTGGCAAGGAGAATAGCGTGATCAAAACGTTGCACTCAGATCAAGCAGGACAAGCAGCGAGATGCGTCCCTGATCAGGGGCCAACAGCAGGTCACTAACCACTTTAACCAGCGCTGTCTCAGTGCTATGATTAGGTCTGATTCCCGGTTGATATATTTCATGGATATTGTTACTGTCTAGGTTATGCGCTCAGCTGCTGGGCTACGACTTTTTTTATTTATTTTTGATGTAAACGGAAGGTTGGATATCTATAAATAATGTCTATAATTTGAAAGCTCAATCAAGATCTCTTCTTACCAAGAAATCTTTTTCTGCCTCTTCCATGGTATTTGTATCAAGCTAGCAGTAAACACCAAAGTGACGTGAACCATAACCATAACTGTTTTGTGTGTGAGTGTGTGTGTGTGTGAGAGAGAGAGAGAGATTGTGTGTTTGTGTGTATGTTCATTTATGTGCATTTCACAGGAACCTAATGAGCCACTTTCAAAGAAGAGACTAATCGATAACCCACTGCTGTAAGACAGCGATGATCAATTTTATATGATTGCTCTGGTTTCATCACCATTAGCCTTCAATTTTCTATGTGTGTGTGTTTGTGTGTGTGTACAGTCAGGGTGAATTATGTGTCTGTTTATTTAGTTTATGCATGTGTGTATTTGTGTCTTATTTATGCACATTTAGTGTGTGTGTGTGTGTGTGTGTGTGTACGTACTCATTCCCTTCCTATGTGTGAGTGCGCACGCTGTCTTCCTGTGTGTTTTGGGTAAACACACGCAGCCTTGCTCCATCAGAGAGCCATATTGCTGCTGTGCAGCATTCCTGCTACCTGGCATGGGGGCGCTGATTACGCTTATTAACAGCCAGGGCTCGGGCCGCCGTCCAAAATCCCAGACGCCCGCTCCGCTCATCTGCACCGCGGCCCGGCAGCGGCCCAACAAGCAGCGGGAGCCAGGCGGAAGCCTGCCACCCCGCCCTGTTGCCATGGAACGCTTGTCAACGTTTTACCACAATTTAATGGGCTCCGTCTCTGGTGGCTCTAAGGGTGGTTGCATGGCACTGCCCTGGCATTTTCTCTGTCAATCTGTCCCTTGGCCATTGATAAGTAGAGCAGAAACAAAAGTAAGTGTTGTAATCAGCATCACGGACTTACTCAACTCTACTTGGGGCAGTGGTGGCCTAGCGGTTAAGGAAGCGGCCCAGTAATCAGAAGGTTGCCGGTTCGAATCCCGATCCGCCAAGTTGCCACTGAGGTGCCACTGAGCAAAGCACCGTCCCCACACAATGCTCCCTAGAATTCCTGTCACTCATTAATTGGTGCTTACTGTTGTCTCCTATAGGAGGTGTGGTCACCTGTAAATGAAAAAAAGAGTGTTTTGGAAATTCTGCTTCACCGTTCAGAGAGCGGCAGCTCAGACGGTCAGATCTGGAATTTTTCCTCTTATGTCATCATAAGGGGACATAAGGTTACGTCCTTTCTTCGTCCAGAGAATTTGGAAAACTCCACTGACCACCATGGCAGTTGCTCTGTGATTGGAATGTGAAAAGAATATATGAGAATGAAAAATATATATATATATATATATATATATATATATATATATATATGTGTGTGTGTGTGTGTGTGTTTGTGTGTGTGTGTGTGTGTGTGTGTGTGTGTGTGTGTGTGTGTGTGTGTGTGTGTGTATATATACATACATACATACATACATACATATATACATATATATATACATACACACACACACACACACACGCGAGACTCTGAAGAACAAGTGGGATAATTTCATTTTTTTCTGGAAAAACAGTGACACTTCCTTTTTGCACCAAACATTGTGGTTGGTGAAGGTGTTGATGACATAATTTCCGCGAAGGCTGAATTTCTTTAAGAGGCTTCCGATATATTATTAGGGGACCAACAAGACCAATATAAAAGCAATTAATTTTTTTCATAGTAGGGGACCTTAAAACTTAATGTTTGCAGATATAAGGACATCTTAGCACAATACAGCATGACGTCTATGCATATCTCAGCAGATATTAAATAATGTAATCTTCATTATTAATCTAGTATTTTTGGTGTACGCTAATAGATCTATAGTCCAACACTGACCAACAGCAGCATCTAGACTCTCTGTCCCCCTTCGCTCTGTGGCTGACCACACAGAAGGCCCAGTGAACAGTGCAGAGGAGGCGGGCCAGCCAAAGAAAACAGGGCTGGAGGGGATTTCGGCAGCCGACAGGAGTGGGTCGCTGCCACTGCCTGCCTGTCTCCCAGACTCTCTAACTCGGCCTAATGAGCTGCGCCGAGCGCTCTGAACGCGCTGGTTGATAAACGAACACAGGGTGCAACTAAAGGTGCTCCTCATCTCGACTGGCGGAAACACGACGAAACAAGCACCCAGCAATGCGAACAAAAGTAAAGGCGGGTGCACAAAGGGACGATCAGATGACAGACATGGAGTGTCTATTTTTCTTCAGCCACCTTCATAAAAATATTCCCTTTCTCTGGATTTCTAGAAATAGTAATTGAGGGGTTTTTTTCTGTCTTGTTCTCTTGCTCCTTTTCCTCCTTCATCTGTTTTTTTTTTTATTTCTGCAGACTGTGTTCAGATATTCCTTCCTGGGAAATGAAGATTGGATTCCAGAGAAGTTATTAAACATAATTGCAAACTAATTAGTACAGTGATGGCTTGCCACCTAAAGTCTTTGCATGAGACACTCAATGTGGGTTTACAACATGCATTTAAATTTTACACTAATTAGTAATACATGATTTACGCTTGGCTTGAGCTCGCTTTATAATAGTTATTAATATGGCAGTATAGATTAAATTAGTAATTAATCGTTCAAAAAAACTGCAACATTATGCATGCTGAAAATGTCATGCTTGTACTTTAACATGACCCGTATTCTAATATTCTACACCGTGTGTGGTGTAGTTTATTGGTTTAGTTTTAGGTGTAGGTGGTGTATGTTTATTGCTGTTGCAGTGGCTGGACATCAAAAAAAACTAAATGAATTTTAAAAAGGTAAACATTTGTACATGCTAAACATATAAAAGTGAAATATCTGTTGTGTAATGTTGATGAAAGTGAAATAATTGTGAAGCACAGCACACAGTGACACCACGCAATGTGTCCTCTGCATTTAACCATCACCCTTGATGAGCAGTGGGTAGCCAAGAAAGGCATCCTAAGAGCAGTGTGTGGGGAAGGTGCTCTGCTCGGTGGCACCTCAGTGGCACCTTGGCGTCTTGGGATTCAAACCGGCAACCCTCTGATTATTGGGCCGCTTCCTTAACCGCTATGACACCACTGCCCCTGATGATTACAGCTGATGGCTCATGAACATCATAATCCAACACCTTAAAGTATTCAAAGTGATCTAAAAGTACAGAAATGTTCACTGCCAGTACTTGCCAGCACGTGTTCCAGAGCATTCCAAAGGTGATCATGAAGAAGCTGTGCTGGCCACTAGTTCTCTGCTGGAAAGTACAAGTGTGTCTGCAATGTGTGTAAAAGATGCCATTAGCTGGGTTGTGCATGCTAGAATTAATTTTCTCTGTTCTCTGGCCATAAGCAAATTGTCACTGCAATCTCCACACAAGAGATAAGTTAATGTCATGATAAGAATGAAAGTAAATTAAAACTGAAAAGATTGTCATTGTGAAACACTACAGCACAGCACATAGTGCACTCTGCTTTTAACCATCACCCTTGGTGAGCAGCGGGCAGCCATGACAGGCGCCCGGGGAACAGTGTGTGGCGACGGTGCTTTGCTCAGTGGCACCTTGGCTGTTCGGGATTCGAACCGGCAACCTTCTGATTACGGTGCCGCTTCCTTAACCGCTAGGCCACCACTGCCCCAAAAGAATGAACAGAGCATGTTTGTTTTAGTATAATGTGGACCAGTGGACGAAGTCTATTAGGACGACAGTCAGAATTTGGTCTATGGGGGTTCTGTGAAAGAGAATAAGTGCAGCTTAGTGGATAAAGTTTTCGTTTCTTTCTCTACCTGGCAACCCAGTACGTTACGAGCAACACTTTTTGCCATTTTATCCTCATGAACTATTAAATAGTCCCTCAACAACATGCTCATTAGACCCAAATGCACAGCTGGAGATCGACCTGCATGGATCCCGATCCCGTTCTTGAGGGATTCATCTGCAGCGACACTCCTCTTCCCTTTCCCGCCATCGCTAATGACTCCGGCACGGACCTCACAGCGGTTCCTTAATTTCCCGTAATTGAGCGGCCATTAACAGTGCAGGCCCTGCCACTGGCGTGTGAGCATGCGTGTGTCGGATGGCCTGGCACAGTTCACACGGGGCACGGCGTGGCACGTTAATTTGCTCCGGCCCCGTCGCATGGATTATTTTGATGTTTTCGTAACGAGCGCCCACTAAGTCACGTAAATCGAGCGAGTGAGCGCGAGTGCGATCGGGTGAAGTGGAGTGATCCGCGGGGACGCAGAGTGACAGAGAGCTCCGGAACTTCGCCGGAATCCTTGCAGCTTGCCAACACACCTTCTCGTGTTCAGGTGGTCTCACCCTCCCACGAAGGAGACAAGGTGAACGTGGCAACGTGCGGTAACACACGCTGTAGACGAGGCTGCGCGAACACCCCCCCCCCACCGATCCTCGCAGAGGAATATTTTTCACGCCTTATCGCTGACTTCGCCCCCGAATGCTTGGATCGCGCATGTCAATCTTCGGCAATAGCAGGGGTCCCAGACTCCGGAGCCGAGCGATGACGCAAATTAGAGACGGTGGATCGGAGCCACGAGAACTTCCACCGACGGCCTTAAAAACAAAAGGACCACAGTCGTAAGCTGCTATTATGCAAATGCCCCCCTCGAATGATAGTGTTGTCGGGGTGCTTCTGTTCAGTTTTTTTTTGCCACCTTCTCCCCCCACTACTCAGCTTTGCAAGCGACAACAATCATTTCTGTGATTGCGGGGACCTGGGAGGGCGGCCTGGCCGAATTAGCATGCGCGCCACCCGGACGAGAGGCCGGGCCGCGCCATCATCGCAGCGGGCCTCCTGATCTGACGATCTCTGCTCAAGGTCGAAACTGCCCCACCGTCCGTACAATCAAATACACGAGGTGTCCGGGAGGGCACAGCAGGGTCCGGTCAGTGGTGAAAGGAGCCTGCAGCACGTTGGGTTTAATGGGTCAACTTTACCCTGTTTCTACCCACCTACACACACACACACACACACACACACCACTTTTACACCGCAATCTCCCGGCAGCTGCAATTCAGGCTGCTCTCGTCTGAAAGCTGGTTAGCGAGAGGTGATTTGTAAAGGACTTGTCTCCCACTATGGAACTGATGCATGCTAAAGTATAGGTAATTACTTTAGTGGCTACACAGACGATCCGAGGGAGTGCGCTTTTAATGATATGCTGGGGGAAACCGCCGAACGTATCTCTATCATCACGCCATCAGGCCTCTGCAGTCTGTGTTTTGGCTAATTACTCTGCCCAGCAGTTTTCCTCTCACTTGCTCGCGCCCCCCTCATTTCGGTGTGTGGGCATGTGTGTAAGGGAGATGAATAAAATATATCAGTTGCCCGTACAGGCATTCAGATAGACAGATATTTCACCCCTGTCCTTACCTGGCCCCGTTTTTCATCTTTCCCCGCCGCCTGATGAAAATGACGCGGCCTTGTGTGCAATTATCTGCGGTCCGTCTCCCCTTTCTATTCGCCTTTTTTTTTTTTATTGCAATCTATTATGTCAGAAGAATTAACATTTCTCTCCCCATCAAAAGATAGCGCTGTTTAAACAGGGCAGCTTTGATACAGGGCGTCCATCTTTCAGCCCTGCTTTTCATTTCAAGCTATTCTTTTTTTTTTTTTTTTTTGATTTGTCCCTGTTCACATTGCTATGGGCACATATTGTTTGTTTGGACAATGAGACCAGCTGTGGCGGCCATGCAGCTGTCTGATGCGGGATGGAAGAGTTTAATCAAAGTAGTTCTAATGTGCGCCATAATGACGATCCGCCGGGACAGTGCACTTTAAGAGATAATGATGGCTTGTGAAGATGGCTCTCTACATTAATGTCTTTTGTGGAGCCCTGCTCTGGCTTGTGGAGTGGAACTCCGTCCACCGCTGCATTGACTCGACATGATACCTACATCTATTTAAATATGAATTTACTTAACGTGTACGTGCTAATTCAGCCATGTACATAGCTAGTAGTTAATTCACACTAATTAACTACTAGCTATGTACATTCACACATCAAAATATTGTATTTCTACATTTCATTTCTTTGTGAGCCTTGTATTGTAACGTATTACTCTAGGAAAACATGGACTCCAACAATCTTTACATTCACAGATTCTCTATCCATGGCAACTCAGGGTTAAGTGTCACATTGGAAGGAAGTGGGGTTTGAACCTGCAAATTTTGTGGTCACCAGGTTCACAGGTGAGCCTGTTACACAGTCAGCTACCAGCTCCCTTTAGTTCCGTGGTACTTGTCACAGATACGCCAGCATGAATGCACCGATCCTCATTCCAACATATCAGGGTCAAGACCTGACTGCTCACTTCCTGCCCCAACTTTGCTGTAACCCGTGTGATTCGTTGAACCTGCACAGGGTTTTAATGTAATGGCTGGCTGGTGTATCTGTAAGGCATTCATATAAGCATCTGAGTGATACGCAGCGTGCCCCATGGACATCATTCAACATGCTTTAGTGTATGAGGTCCAAACCTATTCTACAAATAAACAGCATTGTGACAAAAGAAGAACTATGTTAAATGTGCTCGGTATCATTAATGTTTGACGAATACAAACAGGAGCGACATCATTACCATATGGCAGGCCTTTCCTTAACATCAATTAGTCCAGGCTGGCTGCACCTCGCCCAGACTCTCAGTGTGTTGGGTGAGGACTCTGCAGCTCCCTGTGGATGAGTGAATGAGATTTTTGGCTGTAACCCATCCCCCCACCCTGCACACACACACACACACACACTGCCCCAGTCTGTGTGTCTCAGTGAGGCTGCTGCTATAAATAGTGAGTCCCACAGCTACAAGGACATGCAGATTTGCACATCCTTGCGCAGCGCTGGGCACTGTAGTCGGCGCGCCAGCGCTCAGCAGCTGGATAATTGGCTTTTCCTACAGGTCAGCATGTTCAAGGACTAATCCTGACTCCGTTCCTCCATCTATACAGGGAATGTCCTCATAAAAAGGAAAGGAAATGGGGACTCTTGCTGGTGTCCTTTAGAGAGCCACCTGGTTTTTTATACACATGAAACGTGGAGGTTCACTCGCTGTCTCTCAGCCGGCCGCTTTCTTATTCCTTTACTTTCTATCCGCTTGCCCTAACTGTTAATTTTCAAGTCCTCCTCAGTCACAAATCCTCTCTTTTTGAATGAGACATTTTAAATGAAAGTGAAATTGAAGTGATTGTCACACGTGATACACAGCAGCACAACACACAGTGCACACAGTGAAATTTGTCCTCTGCATTTAACCCCTCACCCTGAGTGAGCAGTGGGCAGCCATGACAGGCGCCCGGGGAGCAGTGTGTGGGGACGGTGCTTTGCTCAGTGGCACCTCAGTGGTACCTTGGCAGATCGGGATTCGAACCGGCAACCTTCTGATTATGTGGCCGCTTCCTTAACCACTAGGCCAACACTGCCACAAATATGGTATGACTACTACTGAGGAATTTATGTTACACTTCCACAAAGATAACCGTTGTTAATTGTGTGTTTAAAAAACCTACATTTGTGTGAAATATAGTGTATTTTTTGTAGTGCCATCTTTATATATGTGTTATTGGTCAACCTCAAATTGAAGTGTTAAGTATATGCAGTTTTTGTGCATAGGGAGCTGTGACAGCTAGTCGTCATGCACATTTTGAATTGTGGATGTGTGTCCGTGTGTGAAGAAGCAATCCCAGACAGATGTGTCGGTAGCTAAGTGCGACCCACTGCTTCACGTGTGGCTTCATGACCTGGAGCCGACATCAGTGACGATGAGAAGATTCACAGTGAGAGACAGGAGACGAGAAGAAGCACAACTTTCGATACTGATACCGATACAAGTCCCCAGCAATGAAAAATAACACAATGTAGACAGTGCATGTGTGTGTATAAAAGACAAAAAAAACAAAGAAGATGAAGGAAGCCCCCGCCTCTCCCTCTGTGCACCACCACTCTCCTTCCCCACGCCGACGCCCCATGCTGTTCCATGCAGCTGCTGTGGAACACCGACCGGAATGGGTTTGCTGTGGCTTGTTTCTCAATCAGGGGCTTAGCATAGCGCCTCGTGCGCAGGAGGCAGCACAAAGAGCAGATTTACGTGCGCACGCACAAGCCTGCACGCTTACAGAAAATATCTGTACAAATATCGAGGGGGGGGGGGGATAGAAGGCTTCAGACCAAACTTCTGCACCCCTATGGGTAGCGTTGACATTGATGTGTGTAAGTGTGTGTGTGTGTGTGTGTGTGTGTGTGTGTGTGTGTGTGTGTGTGTGTGTGTGTGTATATATATATATATATATATATATATATATATATTTTTTTTTTTTTTCCGTTTGTTGGTTCTGTTTTGTTAAAGTTTGTCTTTAATCTGTTTGGCTTCATGGAAGATGTTCTGAGGAAGCCGAACAAATGATGTGCTTCTTTCATAACAGGAAAGAACATGGTGGGAACATCGCTGAGGTGATTCGTCTGACGCTTCGCGACATCAAAAAGATTCAGAAGACAATACACATGTTTCACTCTTTTGCCAGCATGGGAGTGACAGGGTTCTCTCTCCTCTTTCTCCGACAGATGGCGGGAGGCCTGAAAGGTCAACATTTGGCTGCCCGGTGGCTGCCATCTTTGGAAAGGTCAATCTGTCTATTCAGTGTGGGAGAGCTGAGACTCGGCTAAGCCATTCAGATGGTCGGGCTACAGAGGGATGCTCTCTCTCTCTCTCGCTCGCTTTCATGCTTTCTTCTCCCTGTGCCTCTGGACTATAAGCATTTAGCCCCGGATGCCACAGCGGAGCTGACCAACTGTAGGCTGTAGTTTTTCTCATGTGAAGATGATGCAACTGAACCAGGGGCCAGCCAGTTCCATTCCATATCATAACGTGTACCGTTGCCATGTGACACAACTCTAATGCACAAAAAACATCCTTAGTGTTCTATCCCCTATAGTTTAAATAAGGTTTTTGGGGAATTGATGGATGAAGAAGAATATGGAGGAACATTTACTTTTGGGAAGAATCCTTATCGTCAACTAGGGGTCGGCTTGTTCAATGTGCTGTGTTGAAAATGACAATATCATGACCATCAAGCATAAATCCTGACATTAAACAGACAGTAAGGCTCGCTTCTCTACCCCGTCAAACCACACAACTCACTCCCTTTCACATCCGGAAATTTCTCCTGGGGCATGGGTGTTTTTCCTTGCTGTGTCGTGGTAAGATGATAGAGTTTATATAAATGACTACAATCAACTTTTAATCACTGCTATAATCAACCTCTCCTCCATCTTGGTTTAACTGGAGATGGAGGCAGACAACTTCATTACAAAGAGAAACTTTACACTTGGTTTAAATTCATAACATTGGTGTTTAATTCCATATAGGGACAGGTGTAGCATTAATACTGTGGTTTTGAGAAAAAAAATTGTATTGTGTGTGTATTTGAAGTGAAGTGATTGTCACATGTGATACACAGCAGCACAGCACACGGTGCACACAGTGAAATTTGTCCTCTGCATTTAACCCATCACCCTGAGTGAGCAGTGGGCAGCCATGACAGGCACCCGGGGAGCAGTGTGTGGGGACGGTGCTTTGCTCAGTGGCACCTTGGCGGATTGGGATTCGAACCGGCAACCTTCTGATTACGAGGCCGCTTCCTTAACCGCCCCTGTGTATGTATATTGTATATTGTGTAATATGATACAGACTAAAAATATCACAATGTTTTAGGCCATATCGCCAAGCCCTATGATCAACCTAAACTTTCAAAAATGTTTCTTTCCACAACATGAGGCTGACCTTGAAATGCAGCTCAGGATACCCGAAACATGGCCGCCACTTTGCCCTTCCAGCAAGGTGTGTTGTAGTGTGGTGTTTTGGTCTCCAGTAGAGCCTGTCATGGAGTGTAGGAGGAAAGAATGGAAAACACACTCTGAACAAGCTGTTGGGGTTTTGCAGGATTGTCATGGTTGTGAACCTCTTGAAGTAAGTGGATGTTGCAAGTAGAATATATCAGTGATCAAATAGCACATTAAGAAAAACCTTCTGAGATAAAAACCCAACCCAGTATGTGCCATCAGTGTGTTGGCACCTTTTAACAGAGAGAATAGCAAGAATATAGAAAACTTGTTACATCAGGCGCCGCAATAGAACGTGTAGAAGTGCCTCGGCTTGGTTCTTGAATGTCCAGAATTACATGGTGAAAGTTCTGATTCTAGATCTGCCTTAGGGAAGATTCTGCAGTTAGGGACGAATGAGAAAGCACCAGCATCTCAGCTTGCGAGTCGGCTGGAGTCCAGGCTTACTCTTTTCCTACACTTCAAGACCTTTTGATCTGATTCTGAGTCAGTGAGTTGTACAAAAAGTTTCAGCGTTGGCGGAACTTTCTAGGGCAGGTCGGGTGACAAGTGTTATGTTTTAAAGTACACGCTGTAGTAATGGAGACACAACCAACCAATTATTTAGCTTTTTTGGAGATTGTGTGGAAGCCTAGCTGTGTATTCAGCACTTTTTTTTATTTGTGAAGCTGACATCTGCATTCAACCCACCTAAATACATGTTCTCGCTTCCGACTTATCCTTGACAGAAATGTCCAGGTTAGGCCACCAACTATAACACCGGGTCCCTACCCGAACAAAAAGGTGCTGTTATGCGCGTTGGTGATGAGGCGATGCTGGCTTAGAGCATTATTCCAGGGGTGTGGGCTGTTGTCAGTAGGCAGAATGTGGACAGTGGGGCTACACAACAAACATTGACAAACAAGAATTTTTTTGCTAAATTATGTATTTATTTTTTGTCCAAAATTCGTACATCCTTTTAATCCTTATGTCCACACAATAAAGGGAAGCACTGTGGATTAGCAGAATTACCATGGGAAACAATAAGATGTATTACACAAGAGCTGACAATATGGTCTGTTTTTTTTTCTGTCTAATTATTCAGTTTTAAGTCTGTGTTGAAATTTGGGGTGAGACGTTTCCTAGAATATGCTGCTCGTGATCTTCTAAAAAGAATGATGTAATCTCCTGACACTGTCTTCTGTCTTCTGCTGTGTCAGATCACACACTTGCAAATACACAGAGATAGAAAAGTCTGTGTGTGTCTGTGTGTGTGTGTGTGTGTGTGTGGTTCAGTGTATGTAGTGTGCATTTGACAAGATCTTCCTTTCCGACGGTGGACCCTGGACACAAAGCTGCCCATGAATGGAGGTCAGTAGCAGCGTGGCCTCCTGGGAGATTCCCGTTGAGGTTTTTAATGAATGCCATTTTCTTGCATTAACCAGGGCCGATTGTGGGATAATGGTGTCCCAACAATAACATTTAACCAATTCCCCTGTCTTTAGGGTCCTGCTCATTTGGGCCACAGTAGGGGGTGGTAATTGATTGTGTAATTCCAATCAAAGGAGTAAACAGATTGGGCCTATCCTTTGTGTCTCCAGATTAGATCACATCAAAGGGAGGCCTCTAATGGGCTTCGCCTTTCTCTCCCCAGAAACTGTAAAAAAAACCCCAAAAAAACATATAAATATATATAAATATATATATATATATACAATGAACAGAAAAGGAGAAGAAAAGTTTCATCTCCCCGCCGAAGCGCCTGCCCTTCGTTTGACCTCTGCTCCTGTTCGTGTTAGCATGTTTAATCGCTTTCTACCCCCCCAGTCCGGCCCTTCCTTCTCCATTGATTCTCTGTTTCGCTTTAGCTGCTTAGAAGCACCGACGGGGAATTCTGAGCGAGGTTACGGGTTAACTGCTCCCTCCAATTTGGATTTACAGGCATGGCCAACGCGAACAAGGAGGGGAGACCTTGTTTGTATGTAAATGCGCGGGAGGAAGGAGAAAAAAGAAGAGTGCGCTCTTCAGCAAGAGTCATTACATTAATCGCGGCAAGGCGGCCGCTTGGCTGCGATGGAGGCATGGATAAATCCTGGCACAGAGAGATCGTTTCTGTGGAGTTTGTGATTACCCCGAATGTTGGTGTGTGTGTGTGTTTTTGTGTGTTTCTTCCACATTCATGTCATTGTATCGTGAAGGAAATTAACTAACTGGGTGGTCAGTCGGTCACTAACTGGGTGGCTCTGGCATGGGGAGCACATTTCCAACAAAAAGAGAAAACTTGGTGGCTTCTGTCATTAGGTCCTCACCAGATGTTAGTTGCCCCCATTCTTGAATTCCAAACTGTGATGGAAAACCGTAATTAAAATGGTAACCACTGATTTCTCAGCTTTTCATGTACAACAAAAGGTTCTACCAAGCCATTACTATCATGCTAGCATTGTACATCGTGTCACTGATTGTCACGATGGCGAGCTGACGGGGGAAGGAAGCGCAGAGGCGGGACATAAGGGAAACCATGATTTATTAATAAATACAAATAAACAAGGCACGATGGCCGAAAAGGGAAATAAAGGGGATCAACACAAACCAGCCCGCAGGCGCGTGCCGGTTGCCAGAACTCCAAAGGTTGCCAAGTAAAAAACTAAAAAGGCAAGTTCACTCAACTGAGTCCACTAAAATGTGGCCGCTGCAGAAGGGGCGGAGTCACAGACTTTTAACCGCTGTCCGGATTGGGCACCCTGACACTTACGCTGTTGGATCAGTTTGGCCCCTGCTCGCGAACACTGAAGCGAGTTGAAACATAGAAGCCCCTTATACCTGCTGCCCCGGGTGATACGTGTCGCCAAACTGGCCAACAGTGGTGGGCAGTGGTGGCCTAGCGGTTAAGGAAGCGGCCCCGTAATCAGAAGGTTGCCGGTTCGAATCCCGATCCGCCAAGGTACCACTGAGGTGCCACTGAGCAAAGCACCGTCCCCACACACTGCTCCCCGGGCGCCGGTCATGGCTGCCCACTGCTCACTCAGGGTGATGGGTTAAATGCAGAGGACAAATTTCACTGTGTGCACTGTGTGCTGTGCTGCTGTGTATCACATGTGACAATCACTTCACTTTTTTTTTTTTTTTTTTTTTTTTTTCACGTTTTAACAAACGTGAACGTAGCGCTTCACAACTAGTAGATACAGTTCCAACTGGAGTGTCTTGCTCAGGGACGCTGTAGCAAGTGGGGTTCGAACCCATGACTTCCGGTTCATACGCCACCTCCACCCCACTGGAATATAATGGTAGATATCTTACATTTGTTTTTCACCAGAGATGCTCCTGAGAAAAATCCATTATGACTTATTTTATGATTTTTTTTTTGTCATGGTTAATCATCTGTGGTTTAATGCAATGCTGGCTTTGTGATCCCCCAAAAAACAGAAGGTTTTTTCACCACAGGCTGTTGCCATGGAAAGTAATAAAAAAAACCCAGCAAAAACAAACAGTTTTGATTTTCTGAACACGCTGGTAATTCTCTGGTATTTGGTTCGTACAAAGTGATCTGTCAAACGTGAAGTATTCTTTGCAATATTCCGTGCTGACAGTACGATGTGTGATTTGAGAATTACACTGTCCACGTTTTAAAACACCATGCATCTTTCCCCACGCATTGCAAAAGCACGCTTTCGTCTTCGCGGACTCGTTCTGCTTCGTTCTGTGTTTTTTTTTTTTTTCTTCCTTTTTTAATTTAATCCACAGCAAATTTGATGGATGTTTAAAGATTTATAAGGCCCAAAGCCTCCACTGGTCCGCGGCATTGCAGTTCATTTAAAGCTTGCTCACCCAGCATTCTGCTGACTTTGTGCAATTCAACGAGGCCGACTAAATCTAATATAAAGCATTTATCGATTTGCCGGCTCTTAATCACTTTGATTTCCCCCCGTTTTGAGTGACCTCGAGCTCGGCTCAGCTCCCCTGGGGTACGCACCCAGAAGATTAGGGGGAAACCGTACGCAGGCAAAGGTAAATGTAATTTTGTAGACGGCGAGTTGATTTAAAAATAATAGTAATAATAATAAGGCCGTCAATAATCTCATCTCAAACGCGACGCATTTGTAATTCTAAGCAGCGGCCGGTTTATTTCTCAGATATTTCCTCGTCCGAGCGGGGGAGCGTGCGGATCTCTGCGCCCCGTGCGTGTCTGCAGTTGACCGTGTAAGCACAATCGTACCTGCGCTCGGAGAAGAACGCGGTTAATTATGAGGAGCCTGACCTGTGGCCCGGCCCGGCCCGGTTTGTCTGTTTGTTGGTTGGTATTGTCCACGCTAATTATTGCTAATCCCTCGCCGCTGGTCCGGGCCGTCGTGACAGCCAATCAGGACGAGAGTGGGTGGCAGGGTGTGTGCGTTGAGGGGGGTGATGTAATACAATGGAAAGAGGAAGGATGATGGGGTGTTGGCGAGAGGAGGGGGGGGGGCTGGTGTATCATGACTGGGTCTCCCACAGCCATTGTCTTGCTGCACAATGATACGGGTCTCACAAGTGAGCAGCTATTAATAAGCCCGGGCCCGGAGTAATGAACGCGTTCTCGCTTTATTGTTCTTTTGGAGTGCAAATTTAAGCTCCAACCTCTGATAGGCTGCGCTACCAACCCCCTACACACACACACACACACACACACATCAGCATCCGCAGGGATTCCCCCAGTCATATCTCTGACACGGGAAACATGTTAACTAATGACTAATTAAAACACACCATTAATGAACGGACAGTGTGACATGATAAGAGAAGAGTGGAAGGGGAAATTGAAATGTTATGCTGTCACTTCCTGTACGCGCACACACACACACACACACACCTCGCTGATGACAACGTAGAACCTAAGGCTGACTGCACCCACGGGCCGTATAGCTCTTCATGCCCGCTAAACTGTACTCTATCTGTCTCGTTTAGCTCTATAATGTACTAGATATTAAACACAAACCTGTGCCATTTAATCACTGCACTACATCTATACATACAGCAGCCACTTTGGGTTTACGTAGAACGATTTATGACTAATTAAAGGGGAAAGCTGAATAAATCAGAGGAATGTGTTGTGGGCTGTTTATTGTCATCTGTTCGATGAGGTACAGTTTAAAAGACTGTAAATTATTGGACCTCAAGTTACCAAGGGCATGAATGTACACTTAAATTGCTCTGTCCAAGGGTCCACTTCCAGTCAAAAGTTTACTCAGCTACTATATGGAAGCTGTGGGAACGTTGTACCTTCATATTATAAAAATCAGCTATATGAGATAATTAACATGAGTGATCAAAATGGCAGCAAGTGCTTAACGCAAGAAGTCATTCGGGACTTTAGGATAAAGTGAAAGTGAAGTGATTGTGAAACAGTGCAGCACAGCACACGGTGCACACAACAAAATATGTCCTAGGCTTTTAACCCATCACCCTTGGTGAGCAGTGGGCAGCCATGAAAGGCGCCCGGGGAGCAGTGTGTGGGGACGGTGCTTTGGTCAGTGGCACCTCAGTGGCACCTCGGCATTCGAACCGGTAACCTTATGATTACTGACCCACCTTAGGCCACTACTGCCCCTATCTCCATTAAGTTGAGAAAATGTTAATACGTCATACGATCCACAGTGTTTATGAGAAGTTGCCTATACATTTACATTTACATTTACATTTACGGCATTTATCAGACACCCTTATCCAGAGCGACTTACAATCAGTATTTACAGGGACAGTCCCCCCCTGGAGCAACTTAGGGTTAAGTGTCTTGCTCAGGGACACAATGGTAGTAAGCGGGATTTGAACCTGGGTCTTCTGGTTCATAGGCTACTGCTATCCTATACACCCGGCAATCACAGTATAAGCTGGGATTCAAGCTTCCAACCAGCATAGCTCCTTCAATATCTATCCTAAAGAAAGGTTAGATTAATATTTACAGCATTTATCAGACGCCCTTACTTACAATTGACAATTGCAGGGACAGTCCTCCTAGAGTGTGTTACCCACTAGGCCACTACCACCGCAAGCCGCTGTGAAGCATTTTTAAGGATAACCATCTCCTCTGAAGGGCAGTGGTGGCCTAGCGGGAAAGGAAACAAACCCATAATAGGAAGGTTACCGGTTCGAGTCACGATCCTCCAAGGTGCCACTGAGGTGCCACTGAGCAAAGCACCGTCCCCACACACTGCTCCCCGGGCGCCTGTCATGGCATGACGTTCACTTCACTTTCACTTAGGAAATTGAGAGAACACACAAATATTTCATAGTCGGTTGCTTTAATTATTTTTTTTTAACCATTTATTGCCATGTATGAATTGATGAAAGCGCTGTACATACACACAGAGTAATTGTGAGTGATCGCCTCTATCCTATAAAGAAACATTTATATTCTGAAGTCATGTGAAGTCTTTCAGGACATCACATGACCTGACCTTCAGTCACCGGATCTTAACCCAACTGAGGGTCTGGAGTCACCAAAACAACAAACGAAGGGACGAGGGAAGCTGTTCTGGATCCACATGCAACTGCCAAACTAAAATAATCTGACATCTGAAGTGCACAACTGGTGCCCGCAATTTGCTCGCCAGCCACTCCGTCACGCAGGAGACTTAATTACTGTATTATCCTGAAATCCAATGCACGGAAAAACACGACCAGATAATGATGATGTGCGAGTGCCACAATCAGCCCCTAATGTGCTGCGTCCGTTCCTGATCGGATTTGTCACATTACACACTCGCCGAACGCGGCTGCGGCTCCGGGTCGTGTGTGTTCAGTGCAACCCAACACCGCGTGCGCGCAGGGGTTCCCATGGTCCGCTGGCAGCGGGGAGGATTCGTATGGAGCGCCGAGGGCCGCGGCAACAATTCACAAAGAGGGGAGAGCCACCACTGGGGAGCTTTCTTCACCGACCCCAGAGTTCACGGGTTTATTTCTCCAGTGTGTGTCTGCGGCGGCGGGAAGCACTGAAGCGAGTGGGAATGGTGAGCGAGTGAGGGAGCCATTTGGAAAAAGGCTTTGTGACTGTGTGTGTGTGTGTGTGTGTATGTGTTTTCGGGGGTCAGCTCTGGTGATTAGAGGTCCGGGAGGAAATGGAATTAGCCCCTCTCTCTCTCTCTCTCTCTCTCTCTCTCCTTCCTGCGCACTTGCCCTGGTAATCGGAGTGAGCGGCCAGTGCAGGTCACTCACACCTGGGTTACTGCCCAGTGAGGCCTGTCCATCAGCAGCGGAAAGGGGGGGGGGCATGTGTTCGTGTTCGTGCCCGCGTGTGTATACAGCCCACCCCTGTCCGTCCGTATGTGCATTAGTGTGTTTATTAGTGTTTGTTTCGTATAGGTTTTCTGCGAGTGACTGCGAACGTGCGCGTTGACATTTCGAGCATGTTGCTGAGATTGAGAGCAATACAAACAGGCGTCGCGCGTAAGTGTTTTTTGCATGCGAATGTATATATTGTTTATGCGTATGGGTTTTTATGCGTTTCTGTGTATGCACAATTCTATTCGTGTGAGTCTATGTGTATATACTGCTATACGTGTATCGGTTGCTTGTGTGATTGTATGTTTGTGTGTGTGTGTGTGTGTGTGTGTGTGTCACTCTCAGGTTTTACAGCCCAGCATGAGGAAATGAGCTTCCTGCGGCAGCACTGAGTTGTGGTGCATGGAGAACAACGAGCCGCTCCAGTCTAACAGACAGGCTTAATCATTACAGCCCAGCGCCGACGTTCTCATCCCGTCTCACACTCATCCTGTCAGCAGCGACTCCGCTCGTCCATCTTCCCTCTCCCCCCGACTTCATTATCCTCGCTCAATACAGTGGTCAACGCCACTTTTTATACATTTTTGCAACTTTTAATTAGACATCGGGCACGATTTTTAAAAATGCTACAGGGAGTGTAGAGCAACCGATGCACACACACACACACACACACACACACACGGAGTTCCTTGTTAGATGGATGGTTGCTGATGGATGCGAATCGTTTTCTCCCAGGGCGGCCGCAGGAGCTGGCCTCAGCACTACGGTATTAAACCGAGCGGCCCGGTGCGGGGGGTCGAAGGTCACGCAGCCTCTCTGCGACGTGTGCGGTAATCTCCCCACCCCCCCCCAACGCTCCGTGCGCCTCCGTTCATATTAAATCACACTTGACACACCTGGAGCGCATCGCCCTCATCCATATTTTATCCAACGCAATTTTAACGGCGCAGCACTTTTTCTTCCCTTCTTCTTTCTTTCTTGGGGTGGGCCTGATGTATTTATTAACCGCGCCCGCTCCGGAGAAAATTCGGTTTGTTCGTAAAATAAAACGGAGAAGAAGGTAGCCTGACAAGTTTATGAAGTAAGCACAATAGCCATTCATTACTCTTCCTGCGCGCCACTCCCTCCTTCCCTGAGCGTGCCAGGCTGCACAGAGTGCCACTCTGCGCCATAAGTGACGGGTTGTCAGAGCGGATCTTTGCGGCGCTATAACTTACCCCGTAAAGGTCTATTATTCCACAGAGGAGCCTGCTGCAAAACGAGATTTACTGTCAGGACTCCGCACGCGGCCCTCGCTCCTCCCGCTGACGCCGGGTATAAATGTTTATGGTGGGGGCAAATAATTTGATTGCGCTCCATATCGCGTACGGCCCATCAGTGTCACTCCGGCCTGCTTAGCGGCGTCTTCGCCCAGGCCCAGCATCATCAAGCAGCTACCGGCCTTACCGTCCCGTGCATCTGCCATCTCTGTGCTAAATAGATATAACGATCCATCAATTGCCACAAATTGATTCATGTAAATGATACAAGTATGCAGCGTAGGTTTTAAAACTCCTTAAAACAAATGATCATTCATAAAAACCATGAATGTCAAGGCCAGCTGGTCATTTCAACAAAATAACGTGTTATGGTAGACAATTCAAGTTTGATCATCGGTCAGTTAAGTTTGTTGCAACCATTTCCAATGTAATAAAATATATGACATAACATTGTATGAGAGCAGATATTTATATTTTTTGGCATTTAGCAGATGCCGTACAATCAGTATTTACAGGGACAGTCCACCTGGAGACACTCAGGGTTAAATGTGTTGCTCAGGGACACAATGGTAGTAAGTGGGGTTTGAACCTTTTCTGTTTCATAGGTGAGTGTATAAAACCAGTAGGCTACTACCATCCTATATGACATTCACAGAAATAAGCCTTATTCAAATTTTGACCATGTTTCGTTTCAGGACAACGAGAAGACACCCCAAGATCCAATTTTCTCCTAATCTGCAAGCACAGAAACATACTTTACAATAATTTCTCTTTTATGGCCTCTTTCTAACTGTAAAACCCCCAAATTAACATGAAATTACATTAATTCTAATGTTATGAATATGTGACTGGTGCTGTATCCTTCATATCACCGTTCCTCTCTTTCTCCATCTCTCCCTCTCTCTCTCTCTCTCTTTCTGTCTGGTCTGAGCATGAATTACTGCACACGCCTGTCGGCCTGCGTGTTGTGTGTGAGTTACAGCGGCTCATCGGCTCTGTGTTTTAGCAGCAGGTCACCCCTTCTCTCTCCAACAGCTCCTCCACCTCCACCCGCTGCCATACGAGCCTGATGCATTCTGGGCCGTGTCCCAGACCTGCTGTCCATGCCTTTCTGTGTGTAACGGAACATGCCCCACTTCTCTATCTCTGTGGGTCCAGGTCTTCTAATTCAGTACTCAGTGTCCAACAGTGTCAGATCAAGCTCAAGTCCAGGTCAGGTCAGGTGTGAAAAGACTTGACGTGAATCCCCAACTGGACCACTTTAAAAAAAAAAAGCAGGTAAATTGTGTAAACTTTACCCCATTGATGATGGTACCAGAAGCTGGTGTCAGAAATGCATGACATGTCATAACATAATAAAGTTCTCAGGCTGGTCAGGGGGGTTGTTCTTCTGTTGCTGCTGGTTTAGGGTCAGGCTACTGGCTCATCACAGCCTTGGCCTGATATGACATGGATTGATGGATGTTTCAAATGATTCAATTGATATCATTCGACTGTAGAGCAGACATTTGATGGTTAGAAGGATGTTACTTCTCCCTCTCTCAGTTGTGAACGATCAACAATGCCTCTTGGTCACATTGACCATCATCCTCCCAGCCGTGCTAGCTGTCCAAGAGTAAGACGTGGACCAGGCTCTCCAGCCGGCGTGTAAGACCACAGATTTTGGTTCCAGGCTGTCTGGGGGACAGGCAGTGTTCTGCTGAGTCTGAATGGAAACTTTGGCATCTCAATAAGTCGCCATCGACTGAAAGAATTAAGCCGATAGGATTTAAATAGCTGATCAATTTCTATTAGAAGACCTTAAAGATGTCCTAATAGGATCGTGAGGTATAGATATCACTGTGTGTGTGTGTGTGTGTGTGTGTGTACATTCTGTTTACTTACCAGTAATCTATCTGAGGCTGATGAAAAAACTCTTCAGTTCTTTAATGTCTCTTGCCTACCACCCTTCTCTCCTTTTCTCCCTCTCTCTGTCTGATCCCTCTGTTTGTCTCTGTTGTTGTAAACAGTCTGCGGGGGTCCGTGGGCTGAGGCTGCTCCCGCTGTGTGTGCGTGCCTGTGTGTGTGTGTGTGTGTGTGTGTGTGTGCGTGTGTGTCTCACCAGTGAGGGGAGGTCAGATGGATGGATGGAGAGAAAGACGTGATGAGGGGAGGGGGCAACATCCAAGCCCCCGCTCAACTCAGCACGGGTCAGCAGAGCACTGGAGAACAAGTACGCTGATTCATCCACACACACACGCAGTTATCTGTCTATAAATGTGCACCTACCTCTGTGCTTCACATATAAAATCTTCGATATAATATTTGGCTTCACAAGAACATTTTGGTATGTTATACATATTGACATACATATGCTGACACACACACACACACACACACTAAATGACAAATGAGTACATGCACTCACCACACACGAAACTAAATAGAACCGACACACACATTTACTGTTAATGCAAATACATGTAAGCATGGCCATGTGACACACAACACTCGTACAGTCTCAGCTTTACAACAGTAACCTCAAAGTTATGGAGGAAAATCAGGGCCAGAATGTCGCAGGTTCAAATCTTCAAACCAGCAAGGTGCCTTCCCCACACGCAGTCGCAGAGGTTACATTTGCATTCACAGAAAAATAATAACATACACAAAAAACGTGCTCACATCCAAACACATAATCAGGGCACTTTTAATTCACAGACTGATCGCATTTCAAGAGCTCACAACAACACGCACACACAGTCACACACAGGGCCATCCGGACAGAATTGAGGACCGGATGAAAAATGCATAAGAGAAGATTAATGCATGACTGACATAATAGCAAGATATGGAATTTAATTCACACAACGCAAGCCATACATAAGATACATAATATCATAATTAAGATATCATGGCAGCTTCCTGTTAGCATTTCTTCACAGGACATGTCTACATGAGATGCTGAATGAACAAGTTACAATGGTTGGTAACTAACTAAGCTGAAACAGTTTACATTGAAATATGTATATACATTTACATTTGGGAGAGGTACTTATCCAGAGCGACTTACAACGCGCTTCCATGTTACCATCGATGAAGTGACCCCCAACTATGAATACAATCTTTTTATTCACTCTGGTGTAGTTATATATGTCAGACAATAACAACAACAACAACATTTATTTCTTATATAGCCCAAAATCACATACAGTATGTCTCAATGGGCTTTGACAGGCCCTACAGTTGACACCCCCCACACTTGACCCTTCTGCACACAAGGAAAAACTCCACACAAAAAAAAAACTCTAGGAGAGAGAAAAAAAGAAAGGAAGAAACCTTGGGAAGGAGTGATACAGAGAGGGACCCCCTTCCAGGGTAGAGTGAGCCTGCAAATGGTGTCAGTGCAGGGTTGGATATGATATAATGATAAGTCCTATGGTTGTAGGGTTGGAGAAGTCCAGGATGTATTCAGTGTCATGGTCTAGATTACGTGTCCATAATGATGTTACTGGTCCATTTGAAGATCCCTGGAGCTGTAGTTGTAATGGTGGTGGTGGCTGTGGTGACCCTCTGGTTTGTTTCATGTTTTGTCCTTGTAAAGCAGTTGTCAGGAACCAGGATTTATTTGCTGGTCTGATCACTGGGGTCTGCCAGTAGTCTGGGTGCTTGATTCCGTGTCTCGGAGAAAAACAAACAGAAGCAGCGGCAGACGGTTGCACTGTACGACCGATACTGAAATATGTGGTTATAGTGGTATATT
Source organism: Denticeps clupeoides (assembly GCF_900700375.1). Taxonomy (NCBI): domain Eukaryota; kingdom Metazoa; phylum Chordata; class Actinopteri; order Clupeiformes; family Denticipitidae; genus Denticeps; species Denticeps clupeoides. Next base: position 17,330,141 of record NC_041721.1, on the reverse strand, counting down.
GGTGCTACAGTGGCCCGGTACCCTAACTAGGACAGCCTAACTGGTGAATTTAACTTTGTCTGTGTCTAACAGGGGGACTCTGTGATAAACTGGACTTTATAATTGACACTGCGTCAAAATCAAGTGAAATGAGGGTCTAGGACTTTAGCAAAAAAAGCCAGAGAAAACAGATTGATCGAAGGGGGCGTGGCGGTTCGTAAAGAACCAAAAGTTCACTCAGGTACTGTGGGGCGAGACCATTTAGAGCTTTATAGGTTAAAAGTAGGATTTTGTAGTCAATCCTAAATTTGATGGGTAACCAGTGCAGTGATTGTAAGACTGGGGTGATGTGGTCAAATTTCCTGGTTCTGGTTAGAACTCTGGCTGCAGCATTCTGTACTAGCTGGAGTTTACTCATGCACCTACTAGAGCATCCAGACAATAATGCATTGCAGTAATCTAACCTTGATGTAATAAATGCATGGAATAAGAAGGTTACAAGTTAAGGCGCACAGCATATAATGAAATTCATCTGTAGAAAATCCTCAAGATGACAATAATTAATGCACAGAATACAAAAAAAAGTATTTTAAGTGACATTTCCAATCTGGCATTTTGATGGTCTGACAATACCCCAGGTTACGGCCAATCATTTAATCATTTATTACATCACTTATTACATTTTTTATTTATTAAAAGTATTGTGACCACCAGCTGCCTGAATGATGCTTAGGAACAGTTTGATCAGAGATCAGTTTTATCTCCTATTCATTTTAAACTTTAGTATAATCACAGTGGAACAGTAGGGGAGGTTTTTATAAAGAAATATTCCTTAATAATATATCCATTCATAAATATATAAATAGAAGTTTGAGTGATGATGTTACTGCCAATAACCAACCTGTTGATGGAATGTAGGCTCCTCCTACAAAATGTCTATTTTTTCACTACCTGTCCTGTCTGATGGCCAAATCACATGACCCCCCCCCTCAGCTTTTTATGTGACATTTAAAGAGATGCACCTGGCTGCACCGGAGGCTGCAGCCAGCGAAGAGAGAGAGAGAGCACATCTCCCACCAGCCAGCGCTTTATCTACACGTATACGGTAACGCGATATGACGCCATTGTGTACGCCGCTGTCTTTTATGCAGAGCAAATCAGGGCCTAAGCACTGCAGCTGGGCCATCGACGGAGGAGTCAAATGGCCGGAGTTTGAATGCTAAAGTGCTGCTCGCTGTAAAAGTAAGGAGATATGGGATCTCCGCGACCAGACCTACCCGTCCCGGGACCGCAGCCGTCACCGTGCTGCTCCGACACACTGGGAGTTTCAAGGACCTGGCAGCTTAACGCACCCCGCGCTCCAGTGGACTGAATGAGGCTTCTGTTCTCAATGAGATGGGGAGAAGTTACTGCAACACACACACACACACACAGGTGAGAGACCCAGAGATCTCATATACACAGACAGAGTCACCCACAGATATAGACTTTTTTATGAGACCCTGATTTTACCTAAAAGTCTAATGACATGAGTTTGAATGTTGAAGTGCTGCTTGCTATAACAATGAGGTGCAGAATCTCTACAGAAAGTGTACGGTTCCTAATAATAAATGTATAGTAAATGTGTTATAACAGCCTAATTAGCTATATAACAAAATCCATTCCCAACCCAACCTTGTCTGTGTGTGTGTACAAATATAAATATTCCTAATTTACTGAGGACTGACAAAACTCACCATGACATCTGGTTCACAATAAAATGGAAGTATTATTACTCTCACACACACACAAACTCACGCAGGTGGTAAACCTTGCAATCTCACGGACACACTGAAATATTCAGACAAGTCATGATAGTTTAGATCAGGCCCCGTTATAAGTCATGCCATATATTTGTGAGGGAGTTAAACCCAACACAACCATAAAGCAAGAGATCAAGCATACATACACAAAATAAACACGCTTTGATAACTGAACGCAAACTCAGTGATGATTAAGACATGACTGCAGAAGCATATACCATTTATCAGATTGAGAATTCGACTGAATTTTCACTTGTTCCTGAAGACATTTGGGCCACAATAAATCTAATCCTAGGTGAGAGTACAAATAATCTCACGAACAAGTGAGGGAAACGCACACATACACATTGCCGTAATTCCAGA